>NC_081412.1:536943691-537259076 GCF_030272615.1 Cryptomeria japonica | reverse complement strand
TTGAATGCTTGATTGCTTGATCTCATGTGTGTATAACGTATGTGTGATTGATGTGATAGATGTCAAATGAGTGGGGAAAACCTCCTTTTATACTTTTCCATCGAATAAACTGCTAATTTCCCGACATGAGCCGACTCAGAGAGAGAAATCCCATTCAATTTTGAAATAGGACCAAGTGGTCAAATGGGGCCCAATTTAGGGGGGACCAAAGTGTGGTGCCCTGGTCTTAATTAGGACCAGGGCGTGGTGCCTTAGTCCTACCCCTCTTTAGGGTTAGGATAAGATGTTAAAGGTAGGGACCCAATCAAGCCAAGGGGCGCAAATGCTAAGGTAGGGACCCAATGCGGTCAAAATTGTACAAGGGTGCAATTTTAGGACGCTACAAGTTCCATCTCCTTACTTTTGAAAATTCAACAAATTTTCTCCCTCCACAAATGCCAGGTTAGGGTGGCAGGTATAACATACCATATATTGTCTTTTGGTAGAAAGTTAGTTAAGAGTGAGTACTAGAATCTATTAATTTTTTTGTAATTTTTTATTAAGTATTTTTTATGATTTTTCGAAGTGGACACATCCTAAAAATCAAACACCTATTCGTGTGGGAAACATAATTTGCACTAAAATAATTGAAAATGCAATTTTTTTTAAACAGTAAATAATGAAGTATAGAACAATGATATATAATTTATTTCAAATTTGTACAAGTAGGTAAAAATTTATTAAAAAAATGACACACATATGTCTTTGAAAAATATGGAAACATTGGTAAAAGAAATTAAAAACTAATATGTTAATGTTGTTCAAATCTTTAAAAAATTAGATGATTAGAAAGCTCAGAAGACATGTCAAATTATGATGGTAATTTTACAAATACCCACTTAATAACGTATCAACTTGATGAGGAAGTTGAGAATCTTGATTGGAAGAAAAAAAACATGTTAAAAGGAGGGAAATGAAGCTTCCAAGCCTAAGGCTTCTCATACAAGGATAAGTACTTGCCAAAACACGTATGTGTTATTTGAATTAAAAATATGCACGTATTATTTGAAATAAAATGCAAATGTGCTTTTATGAGAAAAATACTCACACATTATAACAAGTATGTGTTATGGTAAACAAGCAAAACATGTACACATTTTGTTGACATAAAGCTAGAAAAGGAACATGCTCTAGATGCTATTGCCTTTGGCCTTCCCTTGGTTTTTTTTCATTATGATATATACATAAAATATAACATTTATAAGTTATATTTTCCGTCTTTTATCTTTCTTATGCTTTAAGTTATATTTTATGTATATATTGGTAGGATGTTTGTGAATGGTTTCAGATCTCTAGGAGTCATAATGCAAATTCTAGAATTTAAGAGATGTTATAATTTTTTAAACAAGCAAATTTCAATAATAACTAGGCTCCTATAATCATTCTCTCGCTATCTCTCTATCTTACTCCCTTTGCCTCCACCGAGATCTATACCTATCTATTTTATTATCTATCTCCTTCTCCTCCCTATCTACCTCTCTCTATCTCACTACCTCCTCTCTCCCCAAGCTCTGGATCTCATAATTTCTCAAACTTAGTTAAATTTTAATAATCACTAGAAGCTCTTATTATCATTCTCTCTCTATCTCCATTTCACTCTCTTTGTCTCCCTCAATCTCTAGACCTATCTCTCTTCCTATCACTCTCCCTCACTCCCTTATCTCTCTATCCCATTCTCTCCACTCCCCAAGCTCTAAATCTATATCACTCACTATTCTACTCTGTATCTCCCATCTCTTCTCTACCTACCTCACACACATTCTCTCCTCTCTCTCCCTCTCCCCTCTCCCCACCTATCTATTTCTCCTTTCCTCTCCCTACTTAAATCTATCTCATCTCTCCCTCTCCCTACATACCTCCCCTCACTCCATTCCTACCTCTATTTCTCTACACACCTCTCCCTCTTTCTCTCTCATTTTCTCTTTGTCCCACCCTCCCATGCTCCCTCTCTACTTATCTCACTCTCAACCTTTCTCTCTATACTTACCTCTATCTCCCTTATCCCACTATCTACATACCTTCAAATCCCTCCCTCCCTACCTCTATTTATCTACATAAATCTCCCTCCCTCCCTCTCTCTTACTCCCTCCCTCCCTACCTCCCTCCTTCCCTCACTATTTCTCTTTGTCTTTCTCGAGATTTATACCTATCTCTCTCCCTCTATACCCTATCTCTACCTCTCTCTATCTCACTCTCCTCTCCACCCCAAGATCTAGACCTGTCTTTCTACCTCCATCTCTCTCTCTATACATACCTCCCTCTCACTCTCTTCTATTTTTCTACATAGCTCTCCTTCCCTCCTTCCCTCCTTCCCTCCTCTCTCCCTTATATCTCTAATTATATCTATCTCTCCTCTCCCTCTCTCTATACATGCGTCTTCCTCCTTCCCTACCTACCTATATTTTTCTAAATAAATCTCCCTGCCACCCTCTCTCTTTATGCCAACATCCTTCCTTCCCTTTATCCACTTCTATACTTATCCATCTATCTCCCCTCTTTGTTCTCTATTTTTCTCCTCTCCCTCTCTATCCATCTATCTTCCCTCTTAGTCTTTTTATCTCCCCTTTCCCTCTCTCTACCCACCTCTCATTCCATCCCTTTCTACTTTTATCTCCCCTAACTCTCTACCTCCTTCCCTCCATACTACGATTTATCTCACCTCGCTTTCTCTCTCTCCCCCTACCTCTCCCTCCCTCCTTCCTTCCCTTGTTATTCTCTCTCTAACTACTTGTCTTTATCTACCCTCCCTCTCTTTGAATACCTCTCCTTCCATCCCTCGCTTCGACTCTCCCCTCCACTTCTATCTATCTCACCTCTCTCTAACTTTCTCCTCTCTCCACATTTCTCTATCTATTTCCCCCCTCTCAACTTATCACTCTCTCTCTCTCTCTACACACACACACACACACACACACACACATATCCCTCCCTACAAGACCTCTATTTCTATCCCTCTATCTCATGAATCTTCCCTCACCACTTCTATCAATGTCACCTTTCTCCCCACACACACACACTCTCTCTCTCTCTCCCTACTACCTCTTTCTCAACATACATCTATCTCCCTCCTTACCTATTTATTTACCTATATCTCTCTTTCCTTTTATCTCTACTTATCTATATATACCTACCTCTCCTTCACTCCCCCCCGTACTCTATCTATCTACATTCCTCTCCCTCCATCCTTTCATATTTATTTTTCAATATCTCTCTCTTTCTATCTCACCTCTCTCTCTCCTTTGCTCTCTTCTTATCGATAAATAGGGAAAAAGGGAGAGAGGTGAGACAAATAGAGGAGAGTGAGAAATGTGTGTAATGAGATAGGGAGGGGGAGGTGGAGAGGTAAAGAGGAAAGAAGAGAATTGGAGAGGGGGGTGATAGAGAGGTGAGAGAGATGAGTGACCTAGAGGAGGATAGAGTAATGAGAGATCTCGCGGGAAAGAGAGAAAAATAGACAGGTGAGATAGATAGAGAGGGAGTGAGAAATGTGTGTAACAAGACATGGAGGGAGAGAGAAAGAGGGAAGATGAAAGTAGACAGAGTAGGAGACCTATAAAAAATATACTTAAATTGTGAAGGGCAACCCAATGGCTACTTTTGTGGGAATAAATCTATAAATAGTCATACGATTGCCCTTCATAATTCAAGTATGTCCTAGTATTTATGCATTTATTCCCACAAATAGTTATTGGATCATCCTTCATAATTCAAGTAGATTTTTTATAAGTGTCATACTCTCTCTCTCATCACTCTATCCTCCTCTAGGTGTCTCACCTCTCTCCCTTCACCCCTCTTTGATCCTCCCCTCTCCCCTCCCTTTCTTATCTCTCTCACTTCTCAATCTCTCCCTTCTCCAAGTCTCTCCCTCCCTATCTATTTACCTTTGTACCTCTCCCTCCCTATCTCATTATACACATTTATCACTCCCCTCTATATCTCTTACCTCTCTCTCTCCTACTAGGTCTCTTACCTCTCTATAAAAATAGAGAGAGAGGAGATAAATAGATAAAGGGAGATGGGAGATAGAGAGTAGATATAGATGGATAAGTACAAAGGCAGAGAGAGGGTGGAAAGTAGATTTAGGTAGAGAAACAAAGGTAGGTAGGAAAGGAGGGAGAGGTATTTATAGAGAGAGGAAGATGAGAGATAGATATAAGTAGAGATAGAAGGGGAGAGAGAGGAGGGAAGGAGGGAAGGAGATCTATGTATAATTAGAGCTAGGAAGGGAGCGAGAGGGATGTGTGTAGAGAAAGAGAGAAGGGTGAGAGAGAGAGGTTGAAAAACAGGTCCAACTCTTAGGGTGGAGAGGAGAGAATTAGAGAGGTGGAGATAGGGAGAGTGATAGGTATAAAGCTTGGGGGAGACAAAGATAGTGAGATAAAGAGAAATAGTAAGGGATGGAGTGAGAGAGAGGGAGAGAGGAGATAGAGGTAAGTAGACAGGGATCATTGGAGAGAGAGAGAGAGAGAGAGAGAGAGAGAGAGAGAGAGAGAGAGAGAGAGAGAGAGAGAGAGAGAGAGAGAGAGAGAGAGAGAGAGAGAGAGAGAGAGAGAGAGAGAGAGAGAGAGATATGGGGGAGAAGGAGAATGATAGGAAGAGATATAGGTATATATATCGAGGGAGAAAAAAAGAGTGAAATAGAGATAGACAAAGAATGATAATAAGAGCTTAGTAATTATTGAAATTTGTCTATTTCTTACAAGATCTATAGTTTGGAGAGAGAGGAGAGAGTGAGATAGAGAGAGGTAGTGAGGGGGGAGAAGGAGAGATATAGGAAAACAAACAAGTCTAGAGATTGGGGGAGACAAAGAGCGTGAGATAGACAGATAGCAAGAGAATGATAATAGGAGCTTACTGAATACTGAAATTTGACTATCTAAAATTTTAAAAGATCTCCTAAAATTTAGAATCTACATTATGACTCCCAAAGATCTGAAACTAGTCTCAAACATCATGCCAATATATACATAAAATATAACTTAAAGTATAAGAGAGATAAAAGACAAAGAAAATACAACTTATACTTAAGCACGTACACATTTTTAATTCAAATAATCTATGTGTTTTGGATTAGATTTTTTGAGCCTTAACATGTACATGTTATTTTAATTTACCAAAAACACATATATATTTCATCTGTTTTAGGCATTTTTTTGCTGGTGGCCACTAAATTGTTCACCTTCTTGGTGCACATACCCATTCACCAACATGAAATTGGACTAGAAGCCAATATAATTCTTTGTCCCTTAGAAAACAAAGTGTTCTATAATGATATTATGTTGTAGTCCCATATGAATTGATGGTACATTGAATATCTTTAAATCCCATAACATAGCAACAACTGAAGAAGGCAAATGCTACTAGGTTGATGGTCAAACACCCTTATAATGATTAATATGCGGAAATAGAAAAGCCTACAATAACAAGAAAAAAGAGGACATGATAAAGATTTTTTTTAGAGTCTTTTTTGTTAATCTTGGTCCATTTACACATGAGAGTGACATTTGCAACTTTCAAGTATGAATTGCCAAGTTAATAGAGAGAATAAAGGAAGAAAAGGAGACAAGATGAGACTTGGAAGAAAAAATACATGTGAAAGCATGAAAATGTAAAGCTTAAGCAAATAATCTAACATTAAAACTAAATGAAATCTAAATATTTATACATTCACTTCTCCTTGTTTGAGTGAAAGTAGAGGCATTCTCTCCATTTGATTCGCTCTTTTTATGACTATTGTTAGGAGGAATGTGGTTGCTCAAACTAGAAACATGATGTTAGGATGGAGATGGATTAGATAGAAAAATTGATACCATAAGGATAGGATAGAAGAAGATGATTAAAATAAGAGAAGAGGCCTAAATTTATAGATTTTTCATGAGTAAAATCAAGGGCCAAGATTCAATGTCAAATGGATGGTTAGGATTAAGTGGAAATGAGGTGACTTGGATAGGACAAGTGGGAGATCTAAGAAATCCTTTCTATAAGGGCATTTCTTGTCTCCACACTCCTCAAGGTCATGGGGAAGAGATCCCATGTACATTGGGAAGAGAAACAAGGAATTAAAAATTTCTTGGAAATAGGGAGCCTTGGAAGAATAAAGGATAAAAAGAATTTTAAATTCCTTGGGAATAGGGAGCACAGGGAGACTCAAGGAATTCAAAATACCTTGGATAGATAAAAGTGGGTGGCATTTAAGGTTGGGAAGTGAGATGGGAGCCATTTATGATAAGAAGTTGACCACCTCCTAATCATGGAGATTAAGAATATGCAAGTGATTAGTAAGGGGATTAGGTGGGATATTGGAGGACTAGGATGCAAGTGGGCAAGTTAGGAGGATGTGACATGAGGAGAGAGAATGAGTGGATGCATTTAATATTAGGGACAATGGTAAGAGGGTTAATTAGATTAAATAAATTAATTTAGTAGGTATTAAATAATTGATTTAGTAGGAGGATTTGTAGGACAAGGTTAGACATAATTAAATAAATTAAATTTATTTAATTAATGGTGAAGGTTAAAATTAATTGAATAATTGTAAATTTATTTAATTAAGGGTGAAGGCTAATTTTTTTTTTTTTTAATAGATAAATAACTGCAGAGGGGCAACACCCGTTTCTATTATCTATTAAAAAAAAAATTACAACCTGGTTCAAAAAGGAGCGGTAGGGGGAAAGAACCAGGGGAAGAAAACCCCCTACCATAGCTCTAGAAAAAATAGCATACTTTTTAACAAAAAGCTGAATCATATTTTTAATATAGAGCTAGGCCCGTGGCCTTCAACCATCTGCTATGCTAAAACAAAAGTATCTATATATTTTTACAAAACAAGGGGGATAGCAAGCCAATGGCCATATTCCTAATCTAAATTTTTCATATTCTTCTTCATATTATAACATGGTAGTAGTCACAGAGGGAGTTATAAACCCTTATTTTAACAAAAACAAACTAGAGGGTCCAAAATCTGGTCTGGAGTGAGATCAAGAAGCCTCGCCCTAAGTATTGCTCAGACCTCCAGTGTCGGAGGCTGCTTCCTCGTTTGAGCTCGAGTCAAGGGAACTGCACTCCTTCACTAGAGTAGCATCCAAGATGATGGGGCACTCTTTACCACAGGCAGTGTGTCCTATCGACTGATCTTTATCTCTGGGATGTCTGTCGTCGTCTGGAATCCACTCGTCTCCACCGTTGAAGCCCCAGAAATTAATGTCCTTAATGTCCCCATTTTCTAGGATACCAATGTCCCTTCTATCAACTAGGACTTCATCATGTAGATACTTGCATCGCCAGGCTGAAGAGAAACCAATTTGCAAGCCAACCGCTTTCAGGAAGGAAGGAGATGTTCCTTTTCTTCTCAGGCTAGGTCAATTTTAAAGTATTGAAATCCAGAGAGTTCACTATAACATATTTTCTAACCTTCGCTCCATTCCCAAGGGACATATAGAAATTTTGTGGCATAGGGGTTCTGAGATTACCGTCCACATTCTCCAACGTTGCATCTATAGCTCCTAACCACCTGTGCTTGAAGGTCATCTCAATGATCTTCTTTGCCAATTGCTTGGATACACCCATATAGAGAAGAATTGCTAAAAAGAACGCAACAATGTCGGCATTTGTTCTGTATCTATGGTATGCCTTAAGAAATTCTTCGTCCAGGACTTTTTTAACACTATACAGAATCAGAGGATGCTTAGAGTTGAGAACCTCCAACAATCGCCATCTGCTTGTAGGTAGCTTCCAACATGATAGGTGTTTCCATGTCTTCACATAGAAAGAAACAAGAGATGAGGTGTTTGAATGAGGGATTTTACCTCTATTTAATGTGACAGCCCATCCATTATCTTAGAAATCGAGAACAATCTTTATTTGTGTCGCACGAAGTATTCCTGGATTTGTTAGATTGCATCATTATTAATATATCAAGCCATCAGAGACCTTGTTCTTGAGTGATTACTTAGCGAGGTAGTTCATGTCACTTGATGATGAGATTGTCACGAGCTAGGGATGTCGTGACCATCGCATAATGCGGATTTAGATAGTCTATCCACTTCTACATTACCTTCCCTATATACGTGGCTAATATGGAACTCCTCCACTTTCTCCAGTAGTGCCAAGATCAACTGTAGCCACTGATTGAGGTGCCAACTTAGCGTCAATTTCCAATGAATAACATTAACGACATTCAAAGAATCGCCTTTTAGATGTATTCTTTGAATACCTAATTCCACCCCCAATTGCAGGCTGCACAACACTACTCTCAATTTTGCTTCATTGTTTGTTGCCACGCCTATGTCTTCTGTGATTTCGTTGATGCATATTCCTTGGGCATCTCTCACTGTACAACTGATACCACTCTGGCCTAGATTTCCAGAAGATGCACCATCAAAGTTAAATTTGAGCCACCCAACCTCAGGAGGTTCCCACTTAACATACAACCTTGGATTACTAGCAGCCTATTGATTCCCATTTCCAAAAAGGGTCAGAATTACAAGACATGGTAGAGAAATTCTTAATTTTGAATCCCAGTCCGTGAACATATTCTATTTCAGAGTTTTATACTTAGAAGCTTCATTCATTAGTTCTATAAGACTCCTTTCAATTTTCCCGCTTAAGGAAACTAATGTCATTTCTTTGTCATGGAAAATTCTTCGATTACGCTCCTTCCAAGTTTCCCATATTATTAATGAGGGAAGGATGTTATAAATATCTCCAAATAGTGTTGTTTTTTGGCTTTCGGCCATATCTGGAACCATTCATCTAAACCTATTGGGAATAGGCATTGCAGCTTTAGCTTCCCCATGAAATGCCACCAACATTTGGTGGTGTATTCGCAATGCAAAAAGAGATGATCTTTATTTTCCTCCTCTTGACGACATAAGACACATCTGCTTGGACCCGGGATTCCAATTTTCCTCAGTCTATCCCCTGTTAAGATCTTTTTTTGGAAGGCCAACCAAGCAAAGGACCCTGTTTTAGGGAGTAGGCGTTATGCCAAAAGAGATTTACTGGCCATTCTTTTATGTCTATTGCATCTTCTTTAAACTTGTAACTGAAGAAAACCTTATATTTGCCATCTGAGGAGCCACACCATCTTATAATGTCATCTTCAGGAGATGGACAAATTATTCTTTCCTTGATGATTTTATTGAATAAGTCTTTCTGATCTTGATCAAGGTTTGGAGGATCTACAGACTTCCAATTCCATTTGTTAAAACCATTCTCATTAGAGATAAAACCATAATCACTGACCTTTTGGCCCTAGAGGTTGAATGTTTCTCTCATTACCACCTACAACGCTGGATTCAGGCTTAAGATTTCCTTACCACCCTAGAAATCATGCCAAAAGGATGCACTTTTTCCATTCCTGATTTCCCAGGAGGCCTGATCATTGATAATATCTCTGCAATCTAGCAAGAAATTCCAAATAGCTGAACCTCATGTTGGATTAGCAATTGTGAGTATCCTTTTGGGTTCCATTGATTCTAGGTATTTCATTTTGAGAATCCTCACCCATTTCTGGCTTCCACCCTTACATATCTCCCAGACTATTTTGGCTCCCATGGCAAGGTTCATTGTAGAGATTTTTCTGATACCAGCTCCCCCTGTTGATCTTGGTTGTGAGATCTTTTTCCAAGCAATTAAAGGGAATTTTCCTTTTTTCCTCCGAGCCGTTCCATAAGAAATTCCTCATGATCTTAGTCAGCTCATCTTCTATAGTCGAGGGTAACCTTAGACATGCCATTGAAAAAATCGGAAGTGTTGACAAAACAAATTTTATCATAATAAGCCTTCCAGCTGATGATAACCATTTTCCTTTCCATAGCTCAAGTTTAGACTTGCATTTTCCTCTTAAATGCTTCCAATAGTCTATCCTGTTGCTTCCTATAAATAGGGGTGTTCCCAGAAATTTCCCTGGAAAATTTGCAACTCTAAGATTCAATATTCTTGAGAGTACACCTTGTAGAGTCAAATTAGAATTGAGAAAGAAGACTTCTTATTTACTCCAGTTGATTTTTTGGCCTAAGGCTTTGCAGTAATCATCTAGGCATGTTTTAATTGTTCTTGCCTCCCTTCTACTTGCTTCTCCAAAAAGGATCATGTCATCAGCAAATTGTAAATGTGTGGAGTTTTCAATCTCATTGGCCACCTTGACACCTTTCCAGTGGTCCTCCAGTTGAAGGGCTCTAATTGATCTTCCAAGGGCTTCAACCATGATTATAAACAAAAATGGAGACATTGGGTCACCTTGGTGAATTCCTTTTGATGCAGGGAAAAAGCCATGTGAGGAACCATTTATTAGCACCGATAATTTAGAGGAAGCTAAACAGTTCTTGACCCATGCAATCCAATCATTGCAAAAGCCAAACTTCTTTAAAACATCAGTTAAAAATTCCCGATCTACCATATCATATGCCTTTAAAATATCCAACTTTAGTATCATGCAGGAAGTTTTTGTTTTTCTTGCCATGTGTAAAGTTTCATGGGCAGTAATTATTCCATCTACAATCAACCTACCTAGAGAAAAACCACTTTGTTCCTCTGAGATGACCTGATTTAAGATTGGCTTTAGTCTATTGGCAATAATCTTTGTACAATCTTGTAAATTGTGTTGCAAAGAGAGATTGGTTTGAACTCGCTCATTTTTTCAGGGTTTTTCTTTTTTGGGATAAGAGCCAAGAAAGTATGATTAATTGCTCCAAGCATAGTCATCTTTTTTTGAGATTTCTCTACTGCTCGAAACAGATCCAGTTTAATAATGTCCCAAAAAATTTGAAAAAAGGCTACAGAGAAGCCATCTGGGCCTGGAGTCTTATCCGGATTAAGTTGGAAGGTTGCTTTTTTTACCTCCTCCTTAGTGATTACTTTGAAAAGTTCTTTATTCTGGCTCTCCTTGATCAATGAAGGTATTGAGTTTAGGATTCTATCTTTTGCTTCTTGGTCAGTCTGACTAACCCCATTCATGAGGTTTTCAAAATAGTTTATTGCTTCTTGGGAAATTTCTTCTTGATTATTAGCAGTTCTCCCATCTGATCTTTTTATCTTAGAGATTTTGTTTCTGTTTCGATTGGCTATAGCAGATATGTGGAAAAAGCTTGTATTTTTATCTCCATCTTTAAACCATAGTTCCCTGGATTTTTGTCTCCAATGAATTTCCTCTCTTCGAAGGATCTCATTTAGATCAGATTTTAGACTACTCTCCTTTTCAAACAAAGTCTCATCCATTCCAAAGTTAATGACGGAGTTAGTCACATCTTCTAATTCTGTCGTGATTTTGATTTTTTCCTTATGGATATCCTTGAATTGATTAAGATTCCATTCTTTGACTTTTGTCTTTATATACCCGAGTTTCTGATTTAGCTTGAAGAGCCTAGAATGATTGCCAAGTTCTAGCTCATTCCACCACAGCGATATGAGATCCTCTAAAGCTGGATCTCTAAACCACATCTTTTCAAACCTAAACAGGGCACCTCCTAGTATTTGCCCCTCGAGATCGTCAAGCTTATAGGATAATGGTTAGAGCCGACCAAAGACAAAATTGATGATTCTATCAGCCTATTTTGCCCCAACCAATTTCCAGCCATCAAGAACCTATCCAATATCTCTGCAATATTAGTGAAACCTATTCTCCTATTAGTCCAAGTAAAGGAACCATTCTTGGGAATAATATCCATCAAGTGGTTCAGGTCCACAAAGTTTTGAAAATCTTTTTGAGTAGTGCCAAGCCTCTTTATGCCTCCTTTTTTTTTTCGATTCAGCTAGAATAGCATTAAAATCCCCGGCCAAGATACAAAGTCCATCATTAATAGACTGAATTTTGTTAGTTAGCAAACCCCATAATATTCTCTTTTCAATACTAGTTGTTGGTCCATAAACATTGAATAAATTGAAACTTTCATTATTACATAGATGGGTTACTACACAGTGTTGCCAGAATTTATCTTCTCCTACGAGCGATATTTTCACAAACATGGGATTCCAAAGTATTCCCAAACCACCCGAAGCACCTTCAGATTGCCTTATCAAACCATGCCAATGTTTCCAAGACCTCAATCTTTTGTCAATTTCATCTTGGTTCCATTTTATTTCTTGCAGCACCCAAACATCGCCTTTAGTCTCATCAATTTGACGCTTGATTAAGCACCATTTGTCAGGGGCATTTATGCCCCTGACATTCCAAGATAGGAGTCTCATTGTTCATGGGGAAGGGTAATGCCCTTCCCTAAATTAAGTTTTTTTTGCCCATTTGCTGAACCAACAATTTTCAGCATAGTATTCCTCGACTTCCTTCCCCTTTTACCATTGGATTTTATATTTGGCTCTTTCATGGTGGAGGTTATTTTTTCTAAACCTTTAATAGTCATATCCATGTTTATTGTTGCATCTGGGTCAACATCTTCTTCCCATTCTAAGGCAGAGGATTCGATTTCTCCCTCCTCCAGAATTGATTCCTTCTTTCCCTTGTTCCGAGGTTCCACAAAGGAGGTTTCATGTGGAGGACTAGTAGTAACATTAATTGCCAACTGACCTTCCATACTATTCTCTTTTGATGAAGCTGGAAGTTGAGATTCAATATCTGTCTATAATACTTTTGCTTGTTCCAATAAGTTTTGTAATGCGAGAGGGCTCTCTTTCATATAATCCTGACTTTGGGGTTCAACAGAGGGAGGTGTCGAATTAACAAGGATAGCCTCAATAAGCAAGTTGGTCTTATCTTGCTCAGTATCCCTAGGATCTACCTCATCAGGAATTGGTTCATTCTCCTCAGGTGATTCTATATGAAGTTCTTCCACAATGGGAAATTTCATACAGGCGTGGCTTTTCTGAATTGTAGTCGTTACTTCACAGTCTAGCCCAACATGGTCTAGGGAGAAACATTTAGGGCAGATATGTAACTGGTCTTCCCTATCAATTTTTTGAATCCATACCTTTCCCATGCCCATAATTTTTATTTCTTCAGGAATCTTAGAAACATGCAAGGAGTTAATGCAGACTTTGATAAAACTTCCCCTTAATTTATCTTCCAGAATATCATCCACATAAATGAAGGATCCGAGGCTTTTACATATATCTTTAATGATATCTATATGCCAGTAATTCGAGGGGCAATTGTAGAACCTTATCCATACCCTACTACCAGGAAGGTGATGATGTCGGGAATTAAAATTTGGTTGCCAATCAATGATATGGACTTCGATTCCATCCAAAAAGAAAGGTCCCTTATTCATGGCCTTCCATTTGTCTTCCTTTTTCATAAATTCAATCATGTAAAAGCCATTTGGGAGGATATTGATGTTTATGTCATCCCCCCAATTTAATCTACACCAAGATTCGAAGCATCCTTTTCCACATTTTCCACCTCCCCATTTGGTAAAGAAGCAAAAATCTTGCAAATTTGACCTAGCAATATTAATCTTATTATCATCCAAAAAATGGTAGGTCTAAAGGTCTTTCTTAGCGGATTGGATTGAAAGTGAGAGGTTGAAAATTGTCGCTTGCCCCTGAAATTTGAATACCTTTTTTGATCAAATTTAGGATTAGGTTGGTGGTTAGATCTCCAATTTCTGGCATGCTCTGCTCTTGACTTTGTGTCTTTCCTAAATTGCCCATCCCTCGATAAGTAGTGGTTTCCACTATTTCAATCATGTATAATCGGGTTGGATTGCCTCAATTCCTCACCTGAATTATTGTTTTTGGTGATTGGATGCCAATTTTGTGCTAATTTCGACACAGGATGCCTCGCATTGCAGAACCAACCATGTTGTTCCATCTGAAACCATTTTCCTTCCATTTTTGTTGGTTTATTGGCCATTGGTTGCCATTCGAGTATGGATTTCCAAGGTTATTTGGGCGTGATTGGGTGACTCTTTGAGAGTTTTCCTCTAATCTGGCAAGTGATTGATTCCCAATGGATGTTCTAGCTCTTGAAGTGTTAAGAGGAAGAAAAACATTGGCTTCATCACTCCAAGAACCAATATACCCCTGCACTTTTCATCCTTGGTCAAGGGTTTCAATTACTTGGTCTCCGTGGGTTCGCATGTCGACTGCTCCGCTCCTACTCCCAAAACCGCTGCTCCCGGTCGCCATTATTTTTTATCCAAGGGTGAAGGCTAAATTAATTAAACAAATGTAAATTTATTTAATTAAAGGTCTTGGGTTAAGATAAAGGATTAATTAAAATAAATAATAAATATTTATTTAATTGGCTAGAATGGAATAAGGTCAAGTGTGGTTGGGTGTGGACAAATTTAGGTGTCTACATTTTGCCCATCTTTGATATAGCATCATGAAATTATGTTATATCACAGAAGAATAAAATATAGTGGATAAAAGAGATAAATACTAGTAGCATAATGCCCCAGTCATAGGTGGGTTAGGAAGGATGACGAGGAGGTAGTGGTACACCCATTCGAAAGGACATGCGGGTTCCATAAAACACAAGTGTTCTCTCAAAATGGATAGGACTATAGGATGAAAGGTGAAAGGTAATATGATAAGGATGATGAAGGGAAGGATGAGAGGAAAAATGGAGGACAATCATGTTGCATTGGTATGAGAACCTAGATTTGATATTGTACTTGAAAATGTGTACCAAGGTATAAGGAACCAGGATGATAATGTACCAAGCACGTGATCCAAAAGGTCAAGTGAAAACATATGCCTTATGACGCCATGATGTGGAAGACCATGATGTCTTTATGGAAATGAGATGCAAAGACCATAATAGATGCAAACAATGATAACACATACGAGTAACAAGCACGCATGCACAACAAACCAAAATCAAACCAAATTTTTGCCCCTAGTCAAGCTGAAAACTAATTGATTGATGATTGATTGATTGATTAAGAGGATATCAACAGTTAACGATAAGAACAATTCATACCCCAAGGATGGGAAGGATACATCCCATGATGATGATTGGATTAAAATTTGATTAATGGATTATCAACTAGTTTAGATCAAGATGATGGATTGATTAAGGATGATGGGCTAGATTGCAAGATTGGATTGCATAGACTAGGATTTATTGCACTTGATTGGATTGATTTGGGTTTTTTGGATTATAGGGACAAAGGAATTGAATGGGAAGAGGATAAATGGATTTGTCGGATAAGAGGAGAATAAATGGACTGAATATGATGGGGTTGAATGGTGGATAAAGGATAAATGGATTGGGACCAATGACAAGAGAGAACCAAGGTTTGGTAAAAGGATGGATGAATGGAGGGAGATATTGCTTGGATAAGAGATAGATAGATTGAGTGGATGAATATGGATAGGATATGGAGGACTAAATGATTATGAGGCTAGGAGCATGGAGACCCAAGGACTATGTTGGAAAGGAGTGCAATGCCCCACACTAGAGGTAGTGGAATTAAGGATGAAAGGATGATGGATAAAGATGTATGAGATGGAAGGATAATGTGTAATGGATATGGATGGAGGTGGAATTAAGGCTTGTATTTTCCAAAGCATGCATGGATATTATTTTGCCTCTATCTTGATCAAGATCAAAGGTGTGGATGAAGGATGGATTTGGATAGGATGAGGGATATGAGATGGAGGATATGGATAGGATAGTCAAAATCCAAGATAGGAAAGGAGGATGGACTTAGATAGGATGTGGGATGGTCTAGATGAAGCTTGCCCCCAAGTGTAGAGTGAAATAAGATGAGGGTATTACAAATGATGCTTGTTTACCAATTTTTCATCATGGTACTTACGCAAGGGGCCACAAGACGTGGTTATCACCGTTGGATGGATTTTTTCTCTTTAGTACATTTCTTTCTTCTTCTCTTTTTTTTTCCATTTTTTGAAATAGTTTGGACAGATAAGGTTGAGAATAAGTGGATGCAAACAAGTGGATTTGTAGGATAGTGGATGTGTGAAAGAGGGATGGAGGAATGACTCAAGCATCAATTTACATGGATAGTATCCCTTGAAGACGGGTTATAATGGACCAAAGCATTTTGGAGGTATAATCATAGACATTGGTAGAAATGGATGGAGAGATGGAATGGATAGAAGTAGGAGGAGGATAAGGATTTATGCAAAAGCTTGAATTAAAGGGATGGGATTATGGAAAATGGATGGTGGATAATGGATGGGGTATTGGAAGACTTGTGAATACATGGATGGGGATGTTGGGAAGATCAATATTGGCACACACCTTGAAGGCTGATGAAGTGGTGGAGGAAAGGATTTTAAATTAGATAGAGGATCAAATATGGATTTTAGGACACAAGGACCCAAAATAGATGAAGGGGATGATGGACTTAAGATAGTGGATTTTGAGACGTAAGGGCCCACAATGGATTTTGGAGATGGAGGACTTATGAGTGGAGGAATTCAAGGATGTGCACCTTTGTTGATCTTGCTTAGGGATCATTTAAGGTGATGGAGTGGTGGATGAAGGGATGTAAGGACCAAAAGTGGATGAAAGGGATGAAGGGTTTAGCTTTGGAACACAGGGACCCAAAATGGAGGTGGATGAGGAAGGAATGGAATTTTGGATGTAAGGGCCCAAAATGGACGTGGGAGATGGGGATGGTGTGATTTTGATTTATATGAAGGGATTTTGGATTTAGGGGAGATGGAAGATATACCAAAATCTTGATCATGAACTTTGTAGCCAAGGCCATACAAACTTTCATTTTCTTTGACTTGAAGGGGTTCCAATATGCCTTGTTCACGGAGGCCTAACCCTTTGCCTCGATAATACATTTTTTCACAAATTCGTTTTCCAATAGGATACTTATTATTTTGGGAACAAGATGCAAGTCCATTGTGAGGGGGATAGGAGGTGGAAGCTCATGGAGGAAACCAGAGTGGATGAAGGTGGAAGAGACAAATTGATAGGTATGGGATTCATGGATGGCTTGGATAGGGGTGATGGGATATTGTGGAGGACTAGGATCATGTGGAGGATTAGGATCATGTGTGGGATTAGGAGGAATATTAGGATCTGGGGATGGATTGGGATCATGACATGGAGATGGAGGAATATTTTGATCTTGACATGGGATGGGAACATGTGGTGGAGTGGAAGGTATTTTTGGTTCTTGATATGGAAGGAGAGCATTGGATGGAGGGATTATTTTTTCTTGAGATGGAGTGGAGGGGATGGGATCATGACATGGAAAGGGATCATGAGATGGAATGGAGGGTATGGGATCATGAGATGGAAAGGGATCATGAGATGGAGTGGAGGGTAAACACGGATTTTGAGATGGAGAGGTATCATGAGATGGAGGGATGCTTTGATCTTGAGGTGGGGAGGATCTATGTTAGCATGCTTTAGAACAAGGTCTTGGCATGTTTGGGGTTGTGGGGATTGTGTGATGGAGGAGGATATGGATTATTCAACTTGGGTAGATGGAGGGATGGGAGTATCATGACACTTAGGGGATTCAAGTTTGTCTTGATTTGGAGGGGATGGAGGTGGATGTATGAGTTGGGGAGATTGGGCAACTTTGTTTGAAGGTGGGATTTTACTCTTCTTTTCTTGTAATTCTTGGATTATTTGTTGAAAAAAATCCTATAGGGATGGGGATACTATGGATTTTGAAGGATTAGGATTATGTGGAGGTTTAGCATTAGATGTAAGATTGGGATTATGTGCTGGGGGAGTAGGAATAAGGCTTGGAGAACTATGGTAAAAGGGAATTGGATGTTGAGTGAAGGTGTTGCAAAAATATGGGGATTGGGATGTGGATGGCAGGGGAGATGGAGGTATACATATTGGATGGGAGGGGTATGCGGATGTGAGATATACAGAAACATGGATGGGGAGTAAGATGAATTTCCCTTGTCAAAGATAGGGGAAGGATAAGAGATGTAAGATGAATTGGGATTGGATATAATGTGTCGAGGTGAAATGGATGGGGATATGGTAGATGGATGTGAGGTTATGGGATTGACTTGGTAAGTGGGTTGGGGTAGGAGACATGAATAGGTGGAATTGTAGTACCCCTCCCTCGATCAAACTTTTTAGATACATGTTTTGACTATAGTTGACTTTTTCAGTAGATATTAGTGGATACATTATATGGTGATATTTTACTTAGATATTATGCTATAATGTGTTATACTTTGATTTGAGTTTAAGTGTATGTTGTTTACGCATTATTTCTCTAAATGATGGTTAGATGTTATTTTATTGGATTACTGACCATGGACTAACACATTTATTTTATGTGTGAGATGTGTTATATACATGTTATCATGTTTATAAGTGTATGGGGTGCAAGGAGATGATTTTCCTTCATTCACTTCGGTGAGACATGGAACGTCACGATTCTCCTTCACTGGTGTGTCTACTGTGATTGAATATATATGTGTATGCGTGAATTGGTGATGCAGGATTTGCAAGTACAAGGTACTGACTTCACCTGGTCCCACAGGTCTGAGCATACCTAAATAATCCAATGGAAGTGGAGGAGATAGTCTTAAGGCCCTAAGTTTACCCTTAGCCTTGCTCATCACTGAACAATGTCAGTCGTCAATCAACCATCCTTTTTGTTGGTATGCAGGTCGTGTTTCTGTTTTGCTTTGTTGATTGCATGTTATGCGTTTTTTAAATTTATTTTGAAATAAATGATTAAGTGAATTTTAATATTTTAATAGATTTATCGATTATTCTATTTGAATAGTTATAATTAAATTGTTGAGTTAAATAGTGAAATGATATAATATGTGTTTTTAATTGATTTTAAAAAAAGAGAGAAATAAAGTTGTTTTAGTTTTATGTATAATTAATAATTAATTGTTTTTCATATTTGAGAAAAAAAAAAGGGGGGGGGAAATGAATTTAATTTGAAAATTTAAATAAAAATGCATTCCCTTGAAAAAGAAATTGAAATTTTTTAATTTTATTTTTAAAAAGTTTTAAATTTGACCTAAAAGATATTTTGAAAAGAAAAATTCTATATATGAAATATTTACCAAAAATATTTCATCATGCATTTTGGAACTTTTATTTTTTTTGGAAAACCTCTTTGTATGTTTTGAGCTAGAGATTGTTGGTGGAAGAATTTGTCTGGTGTTTTGTGGCTTTCTCTCCTTCAACCCTATCTGCCTGGATAACTTAACAGGTTGGTGCATTGATTTTGTTTTGTTGGGTAAAATTTTGGTCTTAAATCAACTCTCTGTTGGGTTTTGAGTTGAGTTTGCAAGTAGTTTAAATTAGTTTATGTTTATTTCCTTGTTATTTTTCATTTTTGAAATTTTCCATTGTTGATTTATAAGGGGTTATGCTGCCAATTTTTTTTAATTTTGGGGCAAACATGGGAAAATTGGGGAAATGGGAAAATTACAATTCGTTGAATGAAATTGAAAAACAAAAATAATCATTTACCCTGTTAATGTTTTAAAACCCCTCTTGTTTTCAAATATTTGAATATGGTATATTGTTGGGGTTTGATTTGTAGAAATTACTGGTTAAAAAAATATGTTGGGTTTTCTTTATTTGCTGGAAAAATGGATTTCTGGGTTTTTTTTATAATTGCTGTTAAAAAAAAAATATATTACCAGTTCACATTTAGAGATGACTAGGTTTTTGTTTAAAAAATTATATATAATAATAAAAAAAATAAAATTATTGGGTTGTGGTGGGCCAGGCCACCACGTACCCATGGGTGGGGAGTCGTGGCTTCCCCAACCCACTGGGAGGGGGTGTCAAGGATGGCAGCCACAACGTGGCCACCTACCACAACCTTGGCTATGGGTGGGGGACCACGTCGTGGTCCCCAGCCATCGCCTTCCTCATGGAGGCTGCGTGGCAACACCTTTAAATGGTGCGAGGGGTGTTAAAAGATTTTTTTTAAATTGCTTTTTTATTATTATTTAATTAATTTAATATATATATATATATAGATATATATATATTTACGCATATATTTTTATTTAAAAATATATATATATTTTGGGAAATGTGAAACGAAAAAAAAGAGAGTTTATTTTGGAAAAAGAATTATTTTATTTTGAAAAAAGAGTGATTTTATTTTGAAAAATAAATATTTTATTTCGGGAAAAAGAAAATGTTAGTTTAGTAAATGAATGATTTAATATATATGTGTGTGTGTGTGTGTGCACGCGCGTGTGTATGTGTGTGTGTGTGTAATATTTATATATATAGGTATTTGTGGCGTTTAATTTATAGTGAAATGGTGGTTATCACATGGTTTATTTTGAAACTGAGAGGAGTTAGAGAACCTTGATCAAATTCATTTTTAAATGAAATAGAAAAGTATCGTATTCTATATTAGTGAAGGTGCTTGTTTTAATCTGATTGTTTTTGCATTTAATTTGGAAACTGTAAGTCCTTGGTTTGATGAATTAGATGTTTTCATATGGTTGTTTTCATTGGCCAGTCATGTCACTTGACTAAGTTTTGTCAGTTAGTTTAACCTACGTGCAAGGGCTTGTATGGCCAATTATTTTCTATTGTCTTGAACTCCGTTGTGTAACTTCAGTTTGGTACCTTGGTTTTGGAGTTCGTTGGGACATTTTGGTTTAGTGTCATAAGGGAGAGTGGCTTTCGAGTGGGAGTCGCGCCCAAAGAGGTTAGCAGGATAACCCCTCAAAATTTGTATAAGTGATAACCTAATAATACATTAGGGGGTTGGGTAGATGAAACATTAATTAAGATAATTATACCTCACTCATGGTTGAGTGCTAGTACAGACTCAGGATACAGTGAAAAGGCTTGGAATGGCAAACCAACAACCTTGTCCTCACGAAAGGATTATTTGGGTCCACATGAGACTTAGATGAGGTCGGGGGTTCGAGAGAGGTTACCAGGATAACCCAAGATGGGGGTCGGGACCTATGGAGGCGTTCCAGGATAACCATACCAAGCTATGTGATGACACTCTTCCCTTATGGTCACTAGTGTGTAGTCTTGTTAGCTTCACCTGATTTTTGTTGTGGAGTCATGTTCTGCAAGTTTATGCTTCTTGTGATTCTTTCTGATGTTGTGATTCGACCATGTGTGTGCATACCTTGTAGGTTGCTAGTGGGTCTTATTTTTATCTCATAGAACAGTGGGGTGGTTCTTTTTGAGCCACATGGTCGAGTGGTAGTGCCACTTTCCATCGGGTGTGTTTGTTCCTTCTTGCAGGACTTAGCTTCACAGGTGTTCCAGTTGTGCTTGGATTCGAGCGTCTTGTTATTCAGTTGGATCCTATTTGTTACTTTGGATCATTCTTTGTATACCATGGACCTTATATGGTTAGTTGTAATTATTTGATATGTATGCCTTCATGGCAAGATGTAAATTTTAATATAAACATTATCTGATTTTTGAGGTTTAGTGATTTAGTGGAATGTAATGTATTTCTATCTTATGACGCAAAACAATGTATGAATGGAAATTAAATGTTAATGTATGTGTTTTATTTGAATATTAGATGTAATGTAATGGATAGAATCCTAATGAATGAAACTTAGACATGTTATCAATATTTAATACTATTGGATGAATTAATTATTGGTCAAATTTAATTATGTTTAATCAACTTAATTGGATTAATTAATGCTAAGCAATGTTAGTTTAAACCATGTTAACCAAGTTGGGAAACCCTTTAGGTGTTAAGTCAAGTCGTCCATTGTGTAATCTAAACGTAATGTTAACTCAATGTATAAAAAAATAAAATAATTTACACTATTTTCAAGTGTTTTTGTTTAATCCCTTTGGGGTTTCTTGGTGGGGCATTACAATTAGTATCAGAGCCCAAGTTTTAGTATCAGGGCCCAAGTTTCAACACTGGGTACTCTGGTTTTAAATTGAGCCCATTCAACTAGACCTATTGCTAAGTTTTAGTGTTTGTGTTTCCCTTGTTTGTATCCTTGTTGTAGATCTAAACTTTTTCTTTTTTGTTTTTGTTAGGATTATGGTTGGGAAAGGTAAAGGTCATGGTCATGGTCATGGTCACGGTCGTGATCATGGTAGAAGTAGGGGTCATGACCATCATGCAGGCCGTCAGAGTCTTATACCGTAGCCTACTCATGAGAGTGTTGAGTAGGTTCAGTCTGTTCATCGGAGTGACCACAAGGAGGTTAGCCAACATAGTGAGCAACACATTATACAAATGGTTCCCGAAAGGGAGGAGTTGCAACAGATGTTTCAGGAGGTATTAGCTCGACTTGGTCCTAGACCTAAGGCCAAGTAACAAGGGAATGTTCAATTTGGAGAGTCTCACCTTCAGGATCATGTGGAGAGAGAGAGAGAGAGAGGTCTCCTAGGAGGAGAGAGGTTCCAATGGACCAGGAGGTAGTCACCATTGGTCATATGAGGGATTTGTTGAGATCTCGTCCTCCTACTTTTGATGGTTCGGGTACCAGACTCGAGGCTGAGACTTGGCTCATTGACTTGGAAAGGTGTTTCACCATGCATCCGTATGGTAGTAACACCAAGCCAAGGTACGCTATTATGCATCTCAAGGCTTTCACTTCTACTTGGTGGAGGTTGGAAGAGCAGAGGATCAGTGTGGACATTAGTACAGTGCCTTGGGAGATGTTCCTAGAGAGGTTGAGAGCTTGATTTCTCTCAGTAGAGTGGAGACAGCGTTGCGTGGATGACTTTCACGAGCTACGCCATTTAGGCATGACTGTTGATCAATATGAGCATAGATTCTATGTGCTCAAATAGTATGTCGGGATTGGTAATGATGAGGCGATGTTGGTACAACATTTCATGAGAGGTCTTAATGACCACATCAATGGGGGAATGCGAATGTTTGAGCCTTCATCGGAATGCACATGGTGGTCAGCTTTATGCAACTTAAGCGGTGTATGTGTCAACGGTGCCAGCTTTTGCAGTTTCTCTTGAGGACATGGATGAGGAGAGAAGTAGGGAAGTTGTTCTTTATAGTCACCCTCTTCTTCGAGAGTATGTTGATTTGTTCCCTATTGACATTACTGGTATGCCTCTAAAGCGAGATATAGACTTTCGCATTGATTTAGTTCCTAGACCATAACCTATTTCGAGTGCACCATAGCGGATGACCACTCAGGAGTTGAGTGAGTTGAAGTTGCAGATTGAGGAATGGTTGGCCAAGGGGTTCACTCATCCTAGTGTTTCTCCTTGGGGTGCGCCTGTTATCTTTGTGAAGAAGAAGGATGGTTCTCTTCGATTATGCATTGACTACCGACAACTGAATAAGGTAACAATTAGGAATCAATATCCATTTGCTCGTATTGATGATCTTTTTTATCAGATAAAGGGAGCCAAGGTGTTATCTAAGATTGATATGAAATCTGGGTATCATCAATTGCGTATTCATGATGAAGACATTTATAGGATGACTTTTTGTACCCGTTATGGTCACTATGAGTTGACAGTGGTGTCATTTGGGTTGACAAACGCGCCTTCAATTTTCATGAGCCTCGTGAATGGGGTTTTCTGCAACTACCTTGATCATTTTGTCCTTGTGTTCTTGGATGATATTTTGATCTATTCCAGAACTATGGAAGAGCGTGAGGGCCACTTGCGACAGTTATTTGAGTTCTTGAGGGAGAATCAACTTTATACCAACTTGACGAAGTGTGATTTCTTCCAATCTGAGGTGAACTATATTGGTCATGTGGTTTCAGGAGAAGGTGTATCCGTGGATCCTATTAAGATCCAATCCATTGTAGATTGGCCAGCATCAAATAATGTTTCTGAGGTTCGGAGTTTTATGGGTTTGGTTAGATATTACCGTCGCTTTGTTCAGAGTTTTTCCTGGATAGGTCATCCAATCACTTCTCTTCAGAGGAAAGGGAAGAAGTTTGTTTGGTCTGTATAATGCGAGGAAACTTTTCATACTTTGAAGGAACTCCTTGTTAGTGCACTGATTTTGGCAGTTACTGATCCATCCAAATATTTTATGGTTTGTACAGGTGCCTCTTTAGAAGGTATAGAAGCAGTGCTTATGCAAGATGGTCGTGTGGTAGCCTATGACTCTCGCAAACTCAAGGACCACGAGCTAAACTATCCAGTTCATGATTTAGATTTGGCAGTTGTAGTTCATGCTTTAGTCAGGTGGCGACATTTTCTGTTAGGGTGTCAGTTTGAGCTGCACAGTGATCACCGTAGTTCACAGTATATTTTCACGCAACCGAACTTGAATGCTCGATAGTGAAGATGGATGGAATTCCTCTGCGAGTATGATATTGAGGTTTGATATATTTAAGGGAAAGAGAATGTAGTGGCAGATGTTTTGAGTCGTAGATGACATGAGGTTGCAACGTTGTCCCCTGGGGTGGATTTGAGAGAGAGAATCCTTGGGATCCTTCCTCAGGATACTTGGTATCAGGAGGTTAGAGTCATGACTTAGACTGAAAGGCCATTAGAGGGCAAATATTCTGGATATAACCTTGAGACAGATGGTCTTCTTTGACATCTTGGGTGGATCTATTTGATCATGACTGAGAGTCATTGTGCACCTTATTCGACACATCTTGGTGTCAAGAAGATGCACGTAGATCTTAGACATATATATATCATTGTGCTGGAATGAAATGTGACATTGCTGATTTTGTGTCGAAGTGTTTAGAATGTCAGCGGGTAAAGGCGTAGCATCAGCACCCTATAGGGCTTTTACAACCTAATTTGGTATCGGATTGGAAATGGGACATCATTTCCATGGATTTCATAGTTGGGTTGCCTGTTTCTTCGTATCGTCATGATTCCTTCATGGTCATTGTAGAAACATTGACAAAAGTTGCTCATTTTATTCCTATTTGATCTTCTTATACAACAGTGGTGGTGGCACGAGTTTTCATGGAAGATGTGGTGAGGCTTCATGGGATTCTTAGGCGGATCATTTCAAATAGAGATCATGTCTTTAGTTCATCATTGTGGACCTCACTTCAGCATGCTTTAGGGACCCAGTTGAACTTTAGTTCAACTTATCACCCAGAGACCAATGGTCAGACCTAGCGTGTGAATTAGGTTTTGGAGGACATGCTTCACATGTATGTTATGGACTAGCAGTCATGCTAGGAGGAATATCTATATCTTCTGGAGTTTTCTTATAACAATGGATATCATAGCTTTATAGGTATGTCTCCCTTCCAGGCATTGTATGGTCATCCTTTTTATACTCCTTTGAGTTGAGATCGGTTAGAGGACAGGGTGCGTATAGGACAAGATATGCTTCGAGAGATGGAGCAACAGGTTGAGAAGATTCATGGGCATTTGGTATCCGCACAGGATAGGCAGAAGAAGTATGTCGATGCTCACAGAGAGGATTGTCAGTTTTCTGTTGGGGACCGTGTATTCTTGAGAGTGCATCAACGAAAGAGCCTGATCCATGTTGCCTGGAATAATCATTATGTCATGTTGTCGTATTATGTTATGTTGTTGTCAGTAATTATGAGTTACAGCAGTCAGTTAGTCATCCTGAAGGGTAGTTGGACGCGACAGTTGGTCGCACCCCTTCGGGTATTATATATTGCATACCTTCCCTTTGTAGTGGCATCATCATAGTTGTATATAGGTGTGATGTTATAAGCACTTGATGTACATGGACTGTTGAATTAATACAGAAACTGGTTCTTTAATATATTTCAATTATGTTATGTGTATTTACTTTCTATGTATGCACGGGCATCATTGGCACAACGAACCCGCTTGGAGGAGATTTCCCATGAGGAGCGACACCAACAGGTCCTCCGACAGTACAAAGAAAACAATCGTCGTTGGGATGCAAAGCGTGATGGCAAGAGGCAAAGGGGAAATTGAACCCTGTAATAATCCCAACACAATGTTGACATAAATTGTGGCCGAAAGGGAAAATAATTAAAGTTTTTTTTTTTTTGTGTACATGGTGTGTGCTTGCGATGTACGGAAGTGATTTATGCCCAATATACTAAATAAGGACAAAAATAAAAAGATACAAAGTGATGAATGGGAAATGGCACAAAGAGTGTTGAATCTCAGACAACATATAGAACAAAGGCGTAAGCTAAGGCAACTTGCCGATGGACGACCGGCCGAGGGGTTGCTCAAAGGGAACCTAGGAGGTGTCACGGAGGTTGCGGAGGCAGAGATAGACAGAGAGAATTACACTCTCTACACTGTCGTAGGGTTGCTCGAAGGGAACCTAGAAGGAGTCACGAAGGGTGCCGAAGGAGAACTCTACAATTTGCTAGAATACCATCGTAGGGTAAGAAGTCGTGAAGAGTTGGTGGAACAAACAAGGCAAAGTCTAAACCTAATAGACGCTACCAGAGACCTACTAAAGAACTTGTCCATTTTAGAGGACAACCGGAGGGAGACAACCAACTAGAGGGAGACGACTGAAGGTGCCGGGGGAGCACAAGGGTATCATACGAGAGGCAATTTATTCGGTTCAGGGTCAACAACCTTCTCTAGAGGACCCAGAAGTGGAGGGTCAGGTGCAGGAGGCGGAGACAGAGGATCACCAGGTACAAGCACACAAGGCACCAGAGGAGCAAGACCCAGCAGTGGGATGGCAAGTAAGCAGAAGCTGCCGAATTTCAACAGCGACGGGAAGGAAGATCCCATCCACCATTGCTGCACTTGCGAAACCATATGGTCAGTGAATGGTGTTATCGACCAGGACGAATGGATAACTAAATTTCTAGCAACCTTAAGGCGAGTGGCCATCAACTGGTACTCCGATATGGATAAGACCAAAGTCAGCACATGGCCCAACTTGAAGAAGGAGTTCGAGATAGAGTTTTGCCTCCTCAGAGACGACAATGAAATAATAACCGAAATCTATGGCACAAAGCAGAACAAGAACGAGACTGTCTGAGCCTATAGTCGGCGACTCAAGGAACTGTTGGGGAAAATGGAGAGTCAACTAGCAGATGGGTTGAAAAAGAGATGGTTCATGGAGGGACTGAAACACTCCATCCGGAAGAAGATGAAAATTGTTCCACCAAACTCGTACGAAAATGCATATAATAGAGCGATGGATCTTGAGAGCGAGACCAAGACATCCAAGAAGGAAAAGAAGAAGGATAGCTCATCTGAGGATGATGAGTCTTCCGAGGGAAGCAACAATGATGGCGAGTCTGGCAAAAAGGTGCAAGTGCTCTAGAAAGACATGGAGCAAATGAGGAGAGAATTTAAAGCAATGAGAAGCACGGGTCGGACCGAAGGGGATGTATGGTGCACAGAGTACAAAGAGGAAGGACATACGAAGGGTACTTGTCTGAAGAAGGCCTTTTGCGAGATTTTCCAAGTGATGGGACACTCCATCAAGGAGTGCCCATACAAAATAAAAACTCGAAACCTACAAGTATTGCTTACGTAGGAACAACCAACTACATCGGGCGGTGCCGACAACTCCCAGGCGAACAACAATGCAGCATCGGGAGGCTATCGAGATAACCGGTGGGGAGGATGAAAAAAAAACAACAACAGTAACAATACAAGGAGCTGGATACAATACGACTCCAAAGGCCGACCGATGATATAATGCAAAGCGTGCAGCTAGTGGGGTACTTCGCTCGAGACTGCCTGAAGGGAGAGGCCACACAATATTTTTTTTTGCAAATGGTGCGGACCGGGAGACCACGAAGACACAACTTGCTCGAAGTCCGACATCAACTTGCTCAATATCGAGGAAACCAAAGAAGAGGAAGTACTGGTCATAACCCACACCCAAGCCAGACAAACAATGTGCCAAACCCGGAGATGGAGAAGCGAAGGGTACAGGAAGCACGGGAAGAAATTGAGAAAGAGATACTAGAGGGGGTGAAGGCAAAGGGTAGGACAGGTACTTCCAGTCTATTAGAGGTGGAAGAGGCTATACTAAATTAAATTTTAAAACTGGAGGTTCCTATGAAGGTACATGATCACCTCCAGACGATGCCTCAATTATGAACGACGTTGCTAAATAATCTCTCCCAACCATGCACCAATACCAACCACCGCACAGATGTTCCTAGGGGGTCTGCAATAAACCCCAGGCTACTAGCAGTTAACACTGGAAGGAACTCGACCATTCTGGATATGGGTATCCTTGGCATCATTCTAATCGATACCATCGTCGATGGTGGATCAGGAGTGAATGTTCTTCCAGAAGAAACCTGGCGGAAGTTGGGGAAGCCGACGCTATGGCCATCTACATTCAATCTATTGGGAGTAGATCAACATGGAATCAAACCCATCGAGACACTGATGGGCCAACAAGTTACCATCGGGACGCAACCCTTCATACTAGACTTCGTGGTAATCCCACTAAAGAAAAAAGGGTATGATGTGATCTTAGAGAGATGGTGGCTGGTGGCAGCCAAGGCCACCCACAACTAGAAGAAGAACACTCTATCTATGGAGAATGGAGGAAGGAAGTTTATCATAGACCTTGGGACGCAGTTGGTTAGTGAGGAACTGGCATCATCTTCAGAATCAGAGGGTGAAGGAGAAGGCGACCTGAGGGATGAAGGACGGGGCTGCAAGGAGCCCAACGACAAAGGGATTCTCAAACTAGGAGAGTGCTCTGAGGATGAGATGAGGTCATTGAACGAGCTCTTCCACTGGTAGATGGAGGATGATGAAATATTCTAGAGTTACAGGCTCGAAGTAGAGGAACCAAAGCAAGTAACAAAGGACGTGTACCTTTCAGGATACAAAGAATATTGGAAGGGAGACGCCCCAAACCTCGGTGACGTAGATAATCCCAAGATCATTCATGTTGGCAATGATTGGAACCCTATGTGGAAGGCCACAACCTTCAAAATCTTTATTATTCTTTTTTTTCTTATGTACGGGAAGGAGACTGTGGTTCCTGTAGAATTTATGATTCCAGGTCTTCGGATGGCCGTTGAAAATAGACTTGCCATCAACGGGTCCAAATTGAAACCCTACCACGAGAAGCGCGTAGGGGACCCGAGAGGTCGGAAGGACACCCGAGAGTCCGGAGGGGGATCCGAGAGGATGGAAGGGGATTCGAGAGGCCGGGAAAGCCACTCGAGAGGCACGAGACTAAAGCGGGAGACTCTCAAGTGAGACAAACTGAGAAGGATGAAGGGTGATCCCAGAGACACGTGAACCGAGCCGAAGACTCTCTGGACAATTAGATTAGGAAATTGAAAAAAAATATTTTTTTTTGAAAAGTTCAAAAAAATAAAAAATAAAAAATCAGTGGCCACAGTGGAACCACCGTGTAGTGGGACACCGTATGGTGGAACCACCCCGATCGATCGCCCACCGTACGGTGGAACCACCACGGTTGACCACCGTGTGGTGGGGCCCGTGTGGCGGGACATCGTACGGTGCACCACCGTCGACGGAGGTCATCGGCCTAGGGCAGAACTCAGCGAGTATTCATCCACTGTACGACCTTCCTAGCCACCGTATGGGAGACCAATCACCGTACGACACCAAGCTTTGGGTGACCCCAGTCGTCATACAGCTCAACCACCGTATGGGTTCACTCCATCGTCCGATAGATAACCTCTGTACGGGATCAAGACATAACAGTCTGTAGTGACGGTTTAAAAGAGGGTGAAAGGGAAAATACCACGACACGATAGGGATAAATGGTGGTGATGGCATGTGAAAAAAAACAAAAAAAAACAACGACCAGATTTAAAATTATTTGATGGAGTCTGGAGCCAGGACATTGAAAAATTAGAGTGGAGAAGAAGGTTTTTGGCATCTTAAAATATCACAAAAATGATGTGCACCATGGACTTTTGTGTGGTTCTGAAGGTGTTAAATTGGTATTAATGGACCCCGCGAGGGGCGCTGCCCCTTTACCCCGCGAGGGGCGCTGCCCCAAATCCCGTTGGGGGCACTGCCCCTAGACCCCCAGTTTATTTTTGAGTTACAATACACTTTTTGAGTTGGGCGAAGGCATCAGAGAAGTCATGGTAAGTGTTGGGGTTGTTTTGTACTGTGAGAAAGAAGCCTAAAGCTAAGCGTTGGCGGGGAAGCCATAAGCCGTAGAGGGAGATGAATTATCAACCTTTGGGGAGTGTGATGGAGGATTTTAGGTGTCTCCTAGCCTTTGTGCCAGAAAGTTGTGGCCACTTCCAGGCATGAATGGTATGCTTTGAGGAACTCGGAGTATGTCTCGGCTAGACGTGAGGTTGCCTTGGTAGATGCACAGAGGGCTCGGGAGGAGCTAACCACTAGGTTGGAGGCCGTAGTAGCGTGAGACTTAGCTCAGTTTACCCAGGAGTTGGATGCCGAGAGGGTAGCGCGGGTGGCTATCAAGGATAAATTGGCTAGGGAGACAGTATCATTTGAGTAGCAGTTGGTGGAGGTTGAGATTGAAAAGCATGTTTTGCAGACAAGTTTGGTTTAGGCACAGAAGGACTGTGATGTCAAGGGAAAAAAAAAGACCTCCTTGCGGAAGCACTAATGGTGAAATCCGCACTTGAGCATTGGCTGGTAGCAGAAAAGGGTTTTCAAGCGAAGACACAGCAGGTGTATGAGTTCCGGGCTCGACTGGCGTTAGCAGTTACTGCAGTTCTATACCTTGATTCTATTTAATGTATGAACATCATCTCTATTTTGTATTAAGTCATCTAGAGATGACTTCTTTTCTTGGGGGGATGATGTTGTCGAGAATAATCATTATGTCATGCTGTCGTATTATGTTATGTTGTGGTTGGTAATTATGAGCTATGGCAGTCAGTTAGTCATCCTGAAATGCAGTTGGACGCAACGGTTGGTCGTACCCCTTCATGTATTATATATTGCATACCTCCCCTTCGTAGTGGCATCATCATAGTCGTATCTGGGTGTGATTTTATAAGCACTTGATGTACATGGACTGTTGAATTAATACAAAAAATGGTTCTTTAATATATTTCAATTATGTTCTATGCATTTACTTTATGCGTTTAATCGTTTACCCGTATGTAGCAAACAATCCGTTATGGAAAAGGGTTCTAAGTTGGCGCCTCATTTTGTTAGCCCTTTTGAGATCCTTGAGAGGATAGGACCTATATATGGTGAAAATGGATAACAATAATAACAATATTGAAAGGCTAAATGAATTCAACCACAAAACCCTAGCCTAACAACAACAAAGATCCACCATAACATATGAAGATTACCTAAGACAATGCAAATCAAATGAAATCACAAAGATTATACCTTCACATGTTTAATAGGGTTTTGACCTCCATTCTTCCTATCTCCATTGATCTTGCTTGATATATTTGCTCTCAGATTTTATGTGCACAAGAGCTCAACAAAGAACGAAATGTGGTTGTAAGTAGGATCGTAGTGTAGTCAATTGCATAAAAGATGATTAGGATGCATTGAACGATTAGGGTTTGATAATGAAGGAAGCATCTCCTTATATAGAAGACACTATATGAAATGGAGGGATAAGATTGAGAGGTGTAAAAGGAGGTCAGCTATGATTAGAGGGTAGGTAAAGAAAATAATAAAATAATGAAAGGGGTAGGTAGTGTATGAATTAAGAGATGAATGACATGTGTCATAGGTAGAAAAGGTTAATGAATTAATTAAATAAAAAAAGATTTATTTAATTAATAGAAGAAGTGGGATAATTAAATAAATAAGATATTTATTTAATTTAGGAAAAGGATAATTTAAATAAATAAATGTATTTATTTAAATGAGAAATAAGGCTAGAAGAGGATAAATGAATTAATTAAATAAATAAAGATTTATTTAATTAATAGAATAATTAAGCTTAGATAATTAAATAAATAAAATATTTATTTAATTAGACATGACAATTTTGGGTGTCTACATTTTGCCCCTCTTTGAGACAATGCAGCTTGTTGCGTTGTTTCAAAGAAGATAATATGAACTGATACAAAGTTGCCCCAAGATGGGAATGATATGCCCCCTCGAGAGATTGGATGAAATTTTTTGAAAAGATTGCAGACAATCTCTCGATAAGAAAGAGAGGCTAGAATGGACTAACCGGATAAAGTGACAGAGTCACGGGATAAAGAAGACTGACTCGGGAAACGAAGGCTAGGGGTAGTCTATAAGATAGACCACGGGGGAAAATACATCCTCATTGTCATCTACACATCCACGAGAGCAGAGTGCAGAGCGAGAATAGAGTAGCAGCAGTCAGCAGTGATGGCTTTGGTTCACAGATTCGACCGCGTTCGCCGATTCCAAAGGCCAGCAGAGGCAAGAGAGCCAGTAAGTACCACAAAACCTCCTCATACTTTGACGCATTTAGTATTGTCATTAATGCATGCTAGGTAGAGTAATAAATGCGCTTAGAATAGGGTCCAAAAAAATGTCAAAAATGTGTAGGCGCGTCTGCGTTGGTGCCAGCGCATTTATGCGGTCTAAAAGAGCATTTATATCATGAAAGCATGTTTGTGTCCAAAAATGTGAATTTGTGTCTTCTAGGTCAAATCGGCAGTTCTGTGATGAACATACGCTATCGATTGGATAAGCTGCTGAGAGGATACACTCAAGCAGGTCCTCTAGGGAAGACTAGGATAGAAAATAGGGCTAGGATTGACAATTCTGTGATATAACATATGTTGCCAATTAGAAAACTACTCAAGAGGATTCACTCAAGCAGAGGCCCTAGGATAGGATAGATCAAGGCACTTTGTGATGAACAGTGAGTACCAAGATATAGTACTTTGTGATGAACAGGGAGTACTAAAATATGAGCAGCACTTTGTGATGAACAGTGAGTGCAAATGTGAGCAGTACTTTGTGATGAACAGGGAGTGCCAAACACGTAGTACTTTGTGATGAACAAGGAGTACCACTAGGATAGAAGCAACACTTTGTGATGAACAGTGAGTGTCACTAGGACTAAGATGATTGATTTGTGTGACTACAGGAGTATTTACCTATGCTGGAGTCACGGGAGAGATTCCCATCGACTCATAGGTTGCGACCTGAGTTGACAATCGAGGAGTGAGCTGCAATCGAGGCTATGGGATTGAGACATGTGTTGTATGTGCCTGAGTTTTGGGCGAACATGGGACTGCTAACTGCATTGGTGGAGAGGTGGCACTCTGAGACTTGCACTTTTCATTTGCCGATGGGGGAGATGACAGTCACCCTGGAGGATGTATACAGGATTTTGCAGATACCGATCGATGGGGAGTTGATTCCGTACGATCGAGATGGAGATAGGGAGGCCCTGAGATGAGTGTTTTAGGATCCAGGACTAGAGATGAGGGTTGGACACATGGCATGGGTCACGATGACACAAATAGGAATAGCACTACCAGTAGTATTGGCAGGAGTTATCAGTGGGTTCCTCTATCCGGATAGGGCGACACAAGGGGTGGCTGCAGAGGACACAGGGGCCAGGAGAGATGATCTTGGGGCGGGTCCTTCTAGGGCTCAGACTCTGTCGAGGCCAGTCGGCTCTGAGGGAGGGAATTCATCATAGCCGTAGAGGGCTCCCTATGTATTAGTATTGTACCATTTTTGTATGATGATGTAGACACCTGCGGGTGATTGTAGCCATATGATTTTGACATCATTGTATCATGACACTTATGATTATATATATGAGATGATTCATCTTTGTGGTAGCTATATGCATGTGTACCTATGTGATGAGATGTTCTTATGTGATGCTTATGATATGGATGCAAATATGTATATGATGCAATGCAATTTTTTTTTTTTTGTTCTTTTATGTTTTATATGTGTATGCATGATGCAAATATGAATGTATGTAATGCAAACGTAAATTGTGCTAACAGGTGTTGTGTGCAGGATGTGATGCAGTTGTGATATCTATATGTATGTATGAAATGCTTATATGTGGTAATGCAGGTGCAGCTACATGAAATGCAAATGTTTTTGGCGTGTCATTATACTCAGTCATGTGATAGCAGGCTACACGGACTAGAGAAGGACGATGGAAGTCAATCAAGAAAGGGGGATGAAAGATAGAAGATATGAAAGTGAAAGAGTTTCTTGTGCATTATCATCATTGAGCTTTATTATGGCAAAATAGGTTATGACAATCGCGACATATGTTTGACCCAAAAAGTCATTGTACCTGTTTGCATGGAGATAAGACAGTCACAAACAAGGAATGCCCCAGTTCATACTAGACTCACAGTGTCCTCATATCCTTGGACAAATCATAGCATTACTAAGAGACAATTCACAGACAAAAAATACAAATAGGTGATGATACCTCATCCTTGCCTTTCTAGTCAAAGACATCCTGGAGATAGAATCTCTGGTCAGAGACATCCCGGAAAAGCTAAAAGACATGTCACCAAAAAAGATGAAATCAAAAGAAAACCAAGACTCGACACCAACATCCACTGTAGTCCTCAAGTTTAGTGTCTCTTGTCACTTGTATAAAGTCTTATTTGATTGTGGTCACAATGTTTACTTTCACAGAAAGGATAGATAGCACTGAACCATATGTTGTCTGAGTCTGTTGAAAGATTTGATTTGTTGAAGCCCATTGTTGCTGTTGTGTCATCTGAAACTGACTGAATCCATGAAACTGATACTTTATTGTGGAGAATACGAGACTTTATTACGGATTGGCGATGCAAATGTTGCTTTATTACAAATTGTGCACGGATAGACTGAAGAAAACTGGAAGAAACTGTACTCCTCGAAACATGTGATTCTCTCAATTCTACACCATCACTAGATGTAGGATTTGCCTTAGCCACATATAGGAGCCGATTTATTATGGATGAAAAGGGGTGAAAAGGAAGGATTATTATGGATGGCTAACCAATCTTGGGTAGATCAATGGCAAGCCATGATGGGAATGGGTAAGTTTATTATGAATGGAGAGGTTGTGAGTGTGTGCAAAGTGAAGAATGAAGGAAATGGAATCCTCGAGGAGGGAGGAGCAATGTCTCTACACATGGTGCTGGTGACCCAGTTTTCACCATGGTACTTGCCCAGGGCGCCACTGAAGTGGTTTTCACCGTTGGACGAAAAAAAATTTCTTTACTTTTTTGATTTTTTTGATTTTTTTTGTTGTCACAAGGTGCCTGTTTGTCAGGTTTTCACCAAGTAATGATTTTTTATGTTTTATGATTTTTTTTGTATTTTGAAATTTTTGAATTTTTTGTATTTTTGAATTTTTTTTTTTTTATTTTTATTTTTATTTTTTTTGATAATTTTTGATTTTTATTTTTTTTTGTATTTTTGAATTAGGATACTCGGAAGAGCTATGTGTAAAACTTGCGAAGGTGCATGCTATTGATAGGATCCTCCAAAGGTTCACCTTCTATGGTTGATAGCTGATATGCACCAGATCCATAGGCTGCTATGATGATGTAAGGACCAAGCCAATTTTGTTCGAACTTGCCCTTCTTCTCTCTGTCTTGCTGATTCTTAGGATTTTCCTTGAGAACTAAGTCACCTACCTCAAATGTACGAGGCTTTACCTTGTGATTGTAACTGCAACGTTCCTTGACTGAATGATGTGTATCTCGAGTGATTGTCTTCCTTGATAAAGGAACTGAGATAGAATTACTAATGTGTGGACTACGTAGGCCCATATGCGTGTCACCTGAAGAAGTTTGGGCATCCTTGCTAACAAAGTCCTTCAAGGAAGCTCCATTAAAGGTCCATGATGTATCGCCAAAAGGGGATGGATGTGTGGAACAAGTGGATGAGGAATAAAGGCTTATGATTGTGAAAAGAAGTGAAAGTAGGATAGCATGATGGAGACTTAGGATCAACAAGTATTCTTTTTGGCTTGAAATTGTTGAACTTTTGCCCCTAGTTATTTTGGTATAAGGGGAGATCAACTCTTGTTCTTTTTCTTTCATAGGATTTTTATCCTTGACCTTAATTTTTTCAGAGTCCAATAGCTTTTGATTTTGATTTGGACTAAAAGACTTTTCTATATTTTTGACTTTTAGATTTTTCTTTTCAAAGCTTGATTCTTGATCCCCAATTAGTAAGGGCTTTTATGATTCTTGTTGATCCAAGTCTAATCAGATCCAAGTCTAGAAGCGGAGTGGAAATGGAATGAGCGGATGAAATGGTAAGGCTATGTGATTTCTCAAGAGGGCTGGCGATACACTCAATAGATTCTTCGCTTGAACCACTCTTAAGACTATTGATATCAAGAGTTGCTTGCACCACTAAAGGAGATTTGCATTCAGACTTAGTAGCCACAACACTAGGTGGTTCACACCCAATTCCTTGAAAATTGTTTATAGATTGTTCATGTTGACTGAATACCTTAGGAGATAGTGGGAGTTGATCAACATGAAAGATATACTCACCACATCCCAGGTCTTTAACCTTGAATTTTTCTTTGAGCTCTGTTTATTTTGATGTAGAAGCTTTCAATGATTCTGGATCCACATATGCTGAAGATGGAACAACTTCTTGATTGACTAGGATTGTTAGTTCTGATCTAGGTTGCAGATTGTTGCAGTATATGAATGGATTTGGGTCAGCTTTGACGGTCACTTCAACTCCATTGTGTGGAAATTTGATACATCGATGATATGTAGAGGGAACAACTTTCATTTCATGAATCCATGGGCGTCCCAGTAATATATTGTATGTGAGATCCAGGTCAAGGACTTGACAAACCACATCCTTTGTAACTGGCCCAACTCTAAGAGGCAAAGTGACTGTGCCTTTGGATGAACGCTCTTCATCATCATACGCCTTGATGGTAATTTTGTTTGTAGAATTCACAGCTTTATCTGAATATCCCAATTGTTTAATAGTGCTCAATGTACAAATGTTTAGACCTGCTCCTCCATCTATCAGGACTCGTTTTATTTGATGTTTGTGTATGAAGGCTTCAATGTGTAAAGGTGCATTATGTGGCTGACTTACGGAGGCGTCATCAGCTTCTCTGAATGTAAGGGAGTGTGGAACGGAAAGGTATCCCACCATGGCTTGAAACTGGTCCACATTCAGATCAGTAGGGACAGGAGTGTCTCTCAAGATTTTGTCAAGAATGGATTTATGTGCAAGAGATATGCGTAAAAGCTCAAGGATGGAGATGAGGGCGGGTGTCTTCACTAACTGTTCTACAAGGTCATACTTAGGCTTGGTTGATGAGGAAGCAGTGTTTTTAGTTGGAGCACCTTGCAAAGTGAATTTACCTCGATGAGTTGTAACATTACATTCAGAGGTGGGCTCGGAAGAAGATCCAATGCCTTTTAAGACAATCTTGGGTCTTTGGGTAGAAGTCTCAGGCGTTTTGTCCTTGATGATAATGGTAGAGACATAATTGTCCATCGACATGTGATTGATAGTTGAATCATAGTTATAGGATGCTCTGGTATAGTTGGTTTGATCATATGTGGCTTTAGCTTTTCCCTTGTCATACTTTGGGAATGGTTCCTTAAACATCTCATGTTCTTGATTAGAGGAATGTCCTTCAATCTCAATGTCACCTCTATCAATGAGATCTTGTATGATGTTCTTCAGTCGATGGCAATTTCCTATTTTATGTCCCTTGCTTTTATGAAATTCACAATACTCGTCATCATTCCACCAATTTGGTTTGACCTTTGGCTCATATGGAGGTAGATCTGGAATTGTTATTATCTTATTTGCCACTAGCTTTTTGAAAACTGACTCAAGTGGTTCTCCCAATGGGGTGTACTTCCTTCGTGACTTTGAAGTTGTTTGAGTATTCACTTGATTGTTTGTAGAACTTGATCTAGAAAAAATGATTTTTGGTCATACCGTATTGGCATCAACAACACCATCATTGATTGTGTTCTTGTTTTTATTCCAAAATCTTGGCTTGTCTTTTCCTTTAAAGTCCTCTTTGTTTTCTTTGAATATTTTGACGATGCCTTGCTCAATTAGGACCTTCTCTGTTGCTAAGCCTTTTTCAATGACGTCCTTGAAGGTGGACAAACAAACTTTTCTCAGGTCATAACCAATGTCCTTGTTAACATTCTGGGTGAACATCTCTACCATCTATTTTTGTGGAATTTCACAAGAGCATCTGCTGGCTAGATTTCTCCATCTTTGTAAAAATGATGAAAAAGATTCTCCATCCTTTTGCTTGGTGTTGCACAAGGTAGTGACTGATATGTCTGTCTCTATGTTGTATGAGAAATGTTCGATAAATGCCTCTACTAAGTCACCCCATGACTTAATACCAGATGGAAGTTGGGAGAACCATTCCATAGCTTGATCACCTAAGCTTTGTGGGAATAATCTCATCAAATATGTCTCTTCTATTGCTACCTCAATGCAAGCTGTGAAAAATTGTCTTATATGTGCCTTAGGATCTCCTTTGCTTCTATACTTATCAAACTTAGGTGTCACAAAGTGTGTAGGAAATGGAGGCATTAGAATGCTCTTGTCAAATTGATAAGGACATATGTCTCTCATTGTGTATGTTGGCTTCGGTGTATTTATGTCCTCCATTTTCTTTTGTAAGTCCTTGATTTGTTGTTCCAAATTGTTCTTAGGTAGAGACCAACTTCTTGGACCATATCCCATGCATGAGCCACTGGGTGGAGGAGGAGCATGTTGCATATATGGATGGTGTTGATCATACACATGTTCATATGGAGGAGGTCTATAATGATGTTGTGTATATGGACCACTTGGTATAGAGTCATGGCGAGGAATGGAATATCTGCTTTGTCCATGTATACCATACTCTACAGGCATGTCATGTTCTAATGTGTTGCCCCCAAATTTGATGCGGGGTTTCCTTGTGTCCAAATTGTGAGCATGCCTTTGGATATCCAATTTCTTTGGTGGTAGGTCTTTAGCATTAGCATGTGCTTGAGTGTATTTTTCTGCATAGGACTTCCATAATGGTCTGCGAAGATGAGTATCATATGCTTGACCATGTGGGTATGGGACCTCTGGTTTTTGAAACAAAGATGATGGTGATTCAGACACCATATGTTGTCCTCTATTGCCTCCACTATTAGGTCTCCTTTGATCCATGTTGGAGTGAGATTGTTGCAAAGGTCTATGTTCCATTATTTGAGACATGTCAAAATCATGAGGGATCTTGGCTCCACTTTGTGCCATCACTTGTAAAAAGTATTGTCTATCTCTCCTCATTATTTCCTCGACCAATCTATTGAAATGGGGATTCATAATGGTGTCTTCCACTTCTGCCGAATGTACTGAAATATTGTCCATATTGTCATTGTGTGTATCATTGTTGTTTGTAGTGTCCATGTGCTCAACATTTGGAATGTTTCTATAGGCATCCATGTCGGGTAATGTAGTATGATCCGAATTGAAAAAGATATCATTATCATACTCATAGGAACTCATGTTTGTGGACTCTTGAGCCTCTTTAGTTTCTCTCCTAGATTTTTGAAGATGGGTTTCAACCATGAACTAGGTATTGACCAAGATGTGTGAGACTAGATGAAAATGGAAAGAGTATGGAAGACCAAGAGTTGGATGGAATGTAAATGAATTTGAAGTGTACTTGCAATGTCCAAAGTGTAAGACCAAGTATGTATGTGGTAGAGTAGGTGTGGCTTCCAAAGAGATGATAGTTTCTCTTGATGAGGTAAGTTGACCTTGACTCTAAGTAAGACCAAATGAGACCCAAAGGTGATAGACCTTGATGAGGGACCACTTAGCAAAATGTTGTTGTATGTAGTGTGTTGACAAAGTATGATGAGGACAAGCAAGTGACCTTTTGACTCAAGTTTAGACAAATGTGAGTGTAATGCAAGATGTAAAGCAATGATGGACTTTGTGAGACCCAAAGACAGGTTGAATGCTAGATGAAACCCTGGAGAAATAACCTAAGAAGCTCAAGGATTCCAAAACTGATTGTGTTTGTTTGCTGGACTGTAAAAAATTTTCAATTCTGAACACAGATGTGCCTGTATACTGCACAGACGCGATTTCCTGACACAGACGTGGTTCTGTTTAACACAGACGCGAGTCTGTGATTTTGTAAATGCAATGTTGATTCTGAGAACACAGACGCGTTTCTGCCCTTCACAGATGTGGTTATACGACACAAACGCTATTATGTCAAACACAGACGCGTTTTTGCAAAATTTGTGCAATTTTTTCCAATCTATGAAGTTGCTTTGTAGTGACCAAATCTGAATGTTTGACTGTTTTTCCGTGACAAGATGACATAGTGTTGATGAGGACTCAATGTTTGCAAGTGTCTAGACAAAAATGACTCAAGGAAAAGTGTGTTGTTTGATGTAAAATTGTTTTGCATACACCTGAAGACACAAAAGACACAATGTTTTGATGTTTGGTCTTGAATGTTTGAATGTTTAAAATAAGTCAAGCACAATTCTTATGGCTAGCCAAGACAATAGTTGTTGATCCCACATGGGGGTTTACCCCCGAGGCTACGCTATTCAGAGCGGATACTTAGATGCTTGACCCCACTGGCTCCACCCTCGGCACTCACTTCTCGGGGCAGCCAAGCATCAGTCCCCACAAAAACTCCTTGTGGTGAAGTTTTTATCTCTACTAAGAACCGTATGTGTGTGGGCTGCTACCAGAGGTCCGACCTCCTGCCGCAACAACTAGAAGAATTTGGGGTTTCTAAAACAAAAAGGTTTTAGTAAGGGCATCTGCTCGTGTGGCCATACATGCGACACTTTCAGCTCTGTAAATACAGAAGGCTCCTAGCTGGCAGGGGTTATGCCCTACAAATGATCAAATAAATTTGATCAAACGGGTTTATGGGGAGACATAGTGTCGGTATGAACTAATCAACACACGTTATTCATAGTTTTCACCATGAATACAGTTATTTATAGTGGTTTGGAAGATGGCTTTTCTTTTGCTACCACTTGGGTCATTCTCTCCTCACTAGTAGTCCTAATGACCACACGGGGAGACAGACCCTCTAAGGATGAAACAAAAAGAGCCTATTGCTCAAGACACAAAAGACAATGGTTCAATTTTAGTGCACCAATTGAAGTGTTTGCTAGTCTATGAAAACAAGGCACACAATAAAGATAAAAAACCCTTGCCAAGGTCCTGCAACAAAGATTTGTTAGTAGTTTGGATTGTTTGAAATAATCACCCCTTCCTGCAAGCACACAAGTTAGGTAAATTTTAGATCCAAAAGACTTTGTGAAAATAGGGGCCTTCGACAAAACGATTTTGCTTTCAAGACAAGCTGCACCAATTTCGTTAGCTAGATTTGAAAATGTTAGCTCAAAATAAACCAGATTTGAAACATTAAATGCAAGACAAAATGGACACAGACGCGATTTTACCCTACACAGATGCGATTTCGCAACATAGACGCGATTTAACACCTCACAGACGCGATTCCACAACACAGATGCCTTTCTGCAAAAAAAATGCAAAACAGAAAATCCTGCAAGACACAGACGCGATTAAAATGATCACAAACGCGATTAGATGTCACCGATGCGATTAAAGTGCCCACAGATGCGATTCAGGAACACAGATGCGATCCTGCAATCTGCAAAAAAAAAGTGAAATAATGTCGAAGACGCAGACGCGACAAAAAATAAAAAATACGATCCGAAAGTACGCAAACGCGAAAATGTCGAAATGTTGTCGGAAATGTTAGATCTGCAACTTCAAAACACAAAATCTGCAACAAAAGATGTTAAATGCAAAAGGGACAAGAGTCCCACCAGGCGTGCCAAAATGTATATGGTGAAAATGGATATAACAATAATGATGAAAGACTAAATGAATTCAACCACAAAACCCTCGCCTAACAACAACAAAGATCCACCATAACATATGAAGATTACCTAAGACAATGCAAATCAAATGAAATCACAAAGATTATACCATCACATGTCCAATAGGGTTTGGATCTCCATTCTTCCTATCTCCATTGATCTTGCTTGATATATTTGCTCTTAGATTTTATGTGCACAAGAGCTCAACAAAGAACGGAAATATGGTTGCAAGTAGGATCGCATATGAAAGTGCAAAGCGTAAAGTAGTCAATTGATCAAGTAGTTAGTTAGGGTTTAATAATGAATGAAGCATCTCCTTATATAGAAGACACCATAAGAAATGGAGGGATAAGGTTGAGAGGTGTAAAAGGAGGTCGGCTATGATTAGAGGGTAGGTAAAGAAAATAATAAAATAATGAAAGGGGTAGGCAGTGTATGAATTAAGAGATGAATGACATGTGTCATAGGTAGAAAAGGTTAATGAATTAATTAAATAAATAAAGATTTATTTAATTAATAGAAGAAGTGGGATCAATTAAATAAATAAGATATTTATTTAATTTAGGAAAAAGGATAATTTAAATAAATAAAGGTATTTATTTAAATGAGAAATAAGGCTAGAAGAGGATAAATGAATTAATTAAATAAATAAAGATTTATTTAATTAATAGAAGAATTAGGCTAAAGATAATTAAATAAATAAAGATATTTATTTAATTAGACAAGACAATTTTAGGTGTCTACAAAACCAATTTATTTTTAGTATTTAACAAAAATATCCCTTTCGTTATGCTTTAATGGATGTCCATTGTCATGGGTCTAGATTCACCCATGTGACACTGACGATCTTTTTAGTACTTGTCTGTGAGATCCAAACACTTCCAAGAACTCAGACTATGCCTGTAAGCACTTGCAAGCTCCAATACCTGCACACACACACTTGCACAACAACATACAACTTTGCACAACAAAAGTCTTCACACACAATTGAACACAATGTTGGAGCAACTATATAGCTTTATTGATTATGAAGAAATGGCTCTTGGCTTGGTCTACAACCAATCTCAACTATGTTGTTGATCACTACCTCGAGTACTTCCCAAAGCACTCGATTACAAATTATCGCCCCTGAGTTAACATCCACTCTTGAAACACTGGCATTGTATACACTACACCTTGACCCTGGTTGTAGTTTCTCATGTAGACTCCAAACCCTAAAGATTCGATCTCTTTTGGAACTCAAAATAGAGCACCATAGATTCTTTAGTGAGTCGGCGATGGCTTACCCAGTACAAGACCCATGTCCCCTCCCTGATCAGGGACTCCAAGTTGCTCTGCTACTCTACTGCTTCACACTACACTACTGCTGCACTCGCTCTGAACACCCTATTCACTGGAATGCTATTTTGGATTTTTGCACCATGAACCTTCGCTTGTAGGAAGTAAAAACACTTTGTAGAAACGTTCTCTCATGAATGGTCGGGGTACTCTTCTTCCCCCATATAAGTTGTAAGGGGGCTGTTGTCTCAGTGTGGGGAGCACATAGAGGCAAGGAGTCTTTTGGGGGTGAAAGTTCCTATTTGAATCTCATAAGGTGGAGATTGTGGTGGAAGACCGACAAGTGGCCCTAAATTACAGGATCTTGGGATTCAAACGAAAAACTTATATGGGGGAAAAAAGTACCTCGACCATTCATGAGAGAATGTTTTTACAAAGTGCTTTACTTCCTACAAGCGAAGGTTCATGGTGGAGAAATCCAAGGAGAACTAAAACAACATTCCAACGATCAGAGTGTTTAGAGCGAGTACAATAGTAGTGTAGTGTGAAGTAGTAGAGTAGAAAAGTGACTTGGAGTCCCTAATTAGGGAGGGGACTTGGGTCTTGTACTGGGGAAGCCATCATCGATTCACCAGAGAGTCTGTGGTGTGCCAACTTGAGTTTCAAAAGAGACAGGGTCTTGAGAGTTTGGAGTCTACACAAGAAACTATAGCTAAGCGCGAGGTGCAATGTATATAGTGCCAGTGTTTCAAGAGTGGAGGTGAACCTAGGGGTGGAAACTTGTAATCAGGTTCTTTGGGAAGTACTCGGGGTAGTGATCAACAACATAGTTGAGATTGATTGTAGTTTAGGCTATGGGTCATTTCTTCATAATCAATAATGCTATCTATTTGCCCCAAATAGTGTTCAATAGTGTATACAGTGCTAGTGTTTCAAGAGTGGATGTGAACCCCAGGGCAGGAACTTGTAATTGGGCACTTTGGGAAGTACTTAGGGTAGTGATCAACAACATAGTTGAGATTGATTGTAGTCCAAGCTAGCGGTGATTTCTTCATAATCAATAAAGCTATCTATTTGCCCCAACATTGTGTTCAAGAGTGTATACAGTGCTAGTGTTTCAAGAGTGGACGTGAACCCCAGGGAAGGAACTTGTAATCAGGCACTTTGGGAAGTACTTGGGGTAGTGATCAATGACATAGTTGAGATTTATTGTAGTCCAAGCCAAGGGTGATTTCTTCATAATCAATAAAGCTATCTATTTGCCCTAACATTGTGTTCAAGAGTGTATACAGTGCTAGTGTTTCAAGAGTGGACGTGAACCCCAAGGAAGGAACTTGTAAGGGTGATTTCCTCATAATAAATAAAGCTATCTATTTGCCCCAACATTGTGTTCAAGAGTGTGTACAGTGCTAATGTTTCAAGAGTGGACGTGAACCCCAGGGCAAAAACTTGTAATCGGGCGCTTTGGGAAGTACTCGGGGTAGTGATCAACAACATAGTTGAGATTGATTGTAGTCCAAGCCAAGGGTGATTTCTTCATAATCAATAAAGCTATCTATTTGCCCCAACATTATGTTCAATTGTGTGTGAAAATTACTGCCGTGCAAAGTTGTATGTTGTTGTGCAAGTGTGTACATGTATTGGAGCTTGGTGGTGCATATAGGCATAGTCCGAGTTCTTGGAAGTGCTTGGATCTCACAGACAAGTACTTAAAACATTGTTGGTGTCGCATGGGTAAATATAGCCTCGTGATAGTTGGTAACATAGCACAAGGTTTTGACACCCCAAACTACCACACTGAGTGAGTTCAGTAGTTCAACAACCATTCTGAGGCAAGCTAGAGGGGATCTTAACAAGGAGTCAGAAGGAGAGAAGGGCTCACCCCATGGTCATGTGATTGAAAGGAGCAAAGGATGGGCTCAATGATTTGGAGAACCGCATGGAGTCTTTGGAAGACGTGACACTCTTGAGCCGCATAGTCTTTGGAAGACACATCACTTCTGAGCCACATGGATTTGGCTAAGGGAGATATCAAAGATCTCAGATCTTGTATGGATAGGAATAATAAGAGCATTTAAGGTTAAAAAATGAGTTGAAGAAGGCTATCTTCAAAATTGAGTTTGTCAGATTCTATGTCACTCAGGCTGGGATCATAAAGGGTCCTAGGGTGTAGCTTCCAGAGAATGTCTTCTTGACATGGGTAAATATCTGAAATCCTTGAATGGATTCTCAGATAAGGAAAAAGTGGAGATGACCTCTACCTACCTCATTGGAGTAGCAAAGCTTTGGTGGACTAGGATCAAGGATATGGAAATGGGAAGGCAAGTAGTTAAGGTAGACACAGAGGGACAAACTACAGGATCTCAGGGAGCAGTTCAAGCCAGAGAATGTAGTTTGGACAACATTTATGCAGATATCAAAAGTGAAGCAACCTGGGAGGATCATAGATTAGATCAAGGCTTTTTAGGTGATAATGTTGGACCTTGAAAAGATGGATCCACAATTAAAGTTATTCTACTTCTTGAAAGGTCTTGCGCCATGGGCTCAAAATGAACATCTAAAGATGAAAGTCTTGAATGTCACAGAAGCCATTTCAGTTGTGAATCGGTTGGTTGACTACAAGGATTTACCAAAGTCACAAGGCACTTCAAGTGGGTCCAACCCCCTAAAGAAGGATAAGAAATAATTCCAACCCAAGGATGAGGGAAATTCTAAGGGAAAGGGGGTAGATGCTTCAAGTAGTAAGCAAAGTGGGACAAAGAAGTCCTCAAACAGTAAGGGATTGGGTAAAGGTTCCAAGGATGCCAAATCAAGGAATGACAAAAGGGAGCGTGGATGTTTAATTTGTGGTAACTCATAACACTAGGCGAGAGACTATCCACAAACACAAAGGTTGAACTCAACACAAATGGAAGTCGAACAAGATGGGCAGATTGCAGTGATGGGAGTGATCTAGTGTTTGGGTGCAATCAATGCTCAGGAGTAGCCAAAGGCCATGATTGATGTACCCAAGAACCAAAACAAGTTGTGTAATGTGGAAGTTTAGATGAATGGGAAGACCACAATGACAATGGTGGATTCAAGGGCCACTCACAACTTTATCTCAACCAGGAGAGCTACACATTTGGGGTTGAAGGTGCAAGCAAATACATGTACTTTCAAAGTGGTGAAGTCCCCATATATGAAGATACATGGCGTTGTCTAGGACATGCCAATGAAAGTCGACACATGACAGGGCCGCATGGATCTGACGACTATCGAGATAGATAACTTTGAGTTGATTTTGGGTCAGGAGTTCTTGAACGTTGGCAAAGTTGTTATAATTCATCACCTAAATTCATTGGTGTTTTTGGATTTGAAGCATACTGAATGGTGAAAATGATAGAAAGGCGATAATTTGGGAATATTTTGATGATCTCATCATTAGGAATGAAAAAGGTAGTGAAGAAACACAACAAGAAACCAATGTTTCTAGCAATGCTATTGGGTGTTTGGGTGAATTGGAAGGAGTGTAGGAGACACCCATCCCACCAGAAGTAGAGGAGTTCATTCTGAAATTTGGGGACATGATGCCAGTCAAGCTACTCGCTCAACTCGCACTAAGAAGAGTTGTAGATCACAAGATTGAATTGGAACCAGGTGTGAAGCCTTTGTCACGGGCTTTGTATAGATTGTCTAGTCTAGAGATGGTTGAACTTAAGAGGAAGTTGGAAGAATTGTTCGAGGCGGGTTACATTAGACCATCTTGTTCATTTTGGAACTATGTGGTTGGGATGAATTGGAAGGAGTGTAGGAGATACCCATCCCACCAGAAGTAGAGGAGTTCATTCTAGAATTTGGGGACATGATGCCAGTCAAGATACTTGCTCAACTCACACTAAGAAGAGTTGTAGATCACAAGATTGAATTAGAACCAGGTGTGAAGCCTCTGTCATGGGCTCCGTATAGATTTTCTGGTCTAGAGATGGTTGAACTTAAGAGGCAGTTGGAAGAATTGTTCGAGGCGGGCTACATCAAGCCATCTTGTTCTCCATATGGGGTGCCCATGTTGTTTCAAAAGAAGGATGAAACATTGAGGTTATGTATTGACTTTAGGGCCCTAAATAAGTTAACCATCAAGAACAAGTATTCCTTACCTCTCATTATTGATTGTTTTGACTGGTTGGCTGGGGCGAGGGTCTTCAACAAACTTGATTTCAAGTAGGGCTACTATCAAGTGAGGATTGCAGCGGGAGACGAAGATAAGGTTGCATGTGTGACTAGGTATGGGTCATATGATTTCATAGTGATGTTGTTTGGGCTATGCAATGCATCAACAACATTTTGCACTTATGAACTATTTGTTCCAACCTTTGTTGGATAAGTTTGTGGTGGTGTATTTGGATGATATACTGATTTACAACAAGAACATGGAGGAGCACAAGCAACACTTGGCAAAGGTAATTTTGTTGCTTTGTGAGCACCAACTCTTTGTCAAGAAGGAAAAATGTGTGTTTTCTTAGGAAGAGGTGCACTTCTTGGGGCACATCATTGGGAAAGGTTTCATTCATCTAGATCTAGAGAAGCTGAGAGCATTTCAAGATTGGAAACCCTTGCAAAATGTACATGAAGTGAGGCAGTTTCTAGGTTTGGCAAACTATTATAGTAGATTTGTTGAAGGGTTTTCCAAGTGTGTTGCGCCCTTAACAATGCTTCTAAAGAAGGACAAAAAGTGGAAGTGGTTAGACAAGTATCAAGAAGCCTTTAAGACACTCAAGGAGAAACTCATGTCTATGCCTATATGTTGGCATTGCCCAATTTCACAAGGCCATTTGAGGTACAAAGTGATGCTTCGAACTATGCAGTTGCAGGGGTATTGATGCAAGATGGACATCCAATGGTGTATGAGTCGAGAAACTTCCAGGACAAGGAGAAGAATTACCCTTCCCATGAGAAAGAAATGACTGAGATCATTCATTGTCTTAGAACTTGGAGGCACTATCTCTTGGGGACACAATTTGTTGTGAAGAAAATGTTTCCTCAACCTATTTCAAGACTCAAGCAAAGCTAACTCCAAAGCAAGCCAGGTGGCAAGAGTTCTTAGCAGAGTTTAATTTTGAGATTCTTTATAAACCTAAATTAGCCACCATTGAAGGGGACCAGGAGGCATGACCTAGGGAAATCTTAGTGGAACTATCCAGTGAAGTGTTGGAGTCTATCAAGAAAGCTATTCAAGAAAGCTAAGGAGGGCAAGACTCGAAAGTTCAGTATCAATGATGGATTGGTTCTATTCACCCAGGACCGAGTCAACCTCTCAAAGTGGAAGAATGTGAGGAGGGAAGTTCTCATCAAATGTCACAATAGCCTATGTGCAGGTCATCCAAGACAAAAGAGAACCCTTACATTGGTTGAAAGAGGCTTCTATTGGCAGAACATGTGAAAGGATGTAGCCGAGTATGTCAGGAGTTGTCTCATTTGTTAGCAAGACAAGGTGGTGACAAAGCCTCCAGGAGGATTTTTGCAACCATGGGCAAGTGTGAGTATGGACTTCATCACAGGGTTTTTAGAAGTGGTTGGGTATAGTAGCATCATGGTCGTGGTTGACAGGGTCTCGAAGTATGTCATATTTGTTTTGTGCAAGGCACCATACAAGGCCGAGGATGCTACCAACTACTTTTTAAGAATTTTTGTGAAGTATTGGGGTGTTCCATTGAGTATCATTAGCAATAGGGATGCCCACTTTACCAACAACTTGTGGAAGGAGATGTTCAAGCTAATTGGGACAAAGTTGCTCATGTTGACGAGTCATCATCCAGAGACAGATGGATAGAGACGATCAATGGATCTTGGAGGATTACCTCAGGTACTTTGTTTGGTCAGACTAGTCCAACTGGCCTAAGTTGTTGGACCTAGCACAATTTAGCTACAACATGGAGAAGAGTGCATCAAGTCAGTATTCACCTTTTGAATTGGCTACAAGCCAACAACCACTGGCTCCTCACATAGTGTTGAGTGGATACATAACAGAGTGTCCAGATGCCAAAGATAGATTGAAGGAGTGGCAAGATCAATTGGATCATGCTAGGCATAACTTGATCAAGGTCATCGAAAGAATGAAGCATTATGCAGATTCAAGGAGGAGCAATGTGGAGTTCAAAGTTGGTGCTTTCTCCGAAATGACCCAGTTTAGTTTAAACCACCCAAGGGGTTGAGTGCAACACTTGGTTGCAGATTTGATGAACAATTCACAGTGACAGAGTGGATTGGGAAAGTTGCATATAAGTTGAAGTTGCCAGCTCATCCGAGAGTCCACAATGTTTTCCATGTCATCCAACTTCATCTGTATCATCAGGATAAATAGGATAACAACAAGAACATACCAACCCAAGGACCAACATTTTTCAAGGACAAGCCAAGACTAGAAGTGGAGGAAGTGATTGTTGTAAAGGAGCGGGGATTTGGACATAGAAAGTGGAGGGAGCTCTTAGTTCATTGGCAAGGCCAGCCTAGAGATGTAGCAACCTGGGAGAAAGCTGAGAACCTATGGAAATATGAGGACAAGGTTTTGGAGTTCTTGGATTAGAACTCCAACCTCCCCTTCCAGCTCATCTGAGAGTCCACAATGTTTCCCATGTCATCCAAATTTGTCTGTATCATCAGGATAAAGAGGACAACAACAGGAACATACCAACCCAAGGGCCAACATTTTTCAAGGACAGGCCGAGAGTAGAAGTGGAGGAAGTGATTGTTGTAAAGGAGCGAGGATTTGGAAATAGAATGTGGAGGGAGCTCTTAGTTCATTGGCAAGGCCAGCCTAGAGATGCAGCAACCTGGGAGAAAGCCGAGAACCTATGGAAATATGAGGACAAGGTTTTGGAGTTCTTGGATTAGAACTCCAACCTCCCCTTCTAAGTGTAAACAAAGTTGGGGGCTTTCGTAGCACATGTTTAGGACTGTGTTGCCGGAGTCGAGGATGTTGCCTATTTTAAGTTGGGGAGGATGTAACGGGTTGTCATCTCAGTGCAGGGAGAACATAGAGGTGGGGAATCTTTTGGGGTGAAAGTCCCTATTTGAATATCATAAGGTGGAGATTGTGGTGGCAGACTGACAGGTGGTCCCAAACTACATGAGCCTGGGATTCAAATGAAAAAATTATATTAGGGGAGAAGAGTACCCCAATCGTTCACAAGAGAACATTTCTACAAATTGCTTTTACTTCCTACAGGTGAAGGTTCATGGTGGATAAATCCAAGGAAAACTAAAACAACATTTTAGCGATCAGAGTGTTCAGAGCGAGTGCATCAATAGTGTAGTGTGAATGTAATGTCCATTCTAGGATCTCCTTTGAATTGCAGTTAATTGAGTCTTTAATACTTCTGGTTCTTATGGTCTTGATTGGGAATATATGATGGAAATATTGCTATGTAAGATTTATATCAAGAATACTCCAATAAGTGCCTAACTAGTGAGCTTGAAGTGTTCTATCAGATTGTAGTATTTAATTCCATATTGATTGCTGCCTCTGAATGATGATTTACAACCATGCGATTTACTATTTAGTGATTAGGTATGAAAGAATTGAAGCATCACTTTGTATGCTATCCTTGATAAATCATGCCATCTCTTTGATATGGTCTCTATCTAATCCACTCTTTTCCATACGTCTTTTACCTCATAATGAATCTAAATTCTCTATGATTAACAAGGTATAGTTTCAGACCTTGGGCAATTAAGATCGCTGCCCCTGCTTTAGCTTAATGATCATGCAAATTGTTTGGTCCTGAGTCTGATCTAACTTGGAGTTTATATTGCCTTTCCTGATATAATCTTGTAATCATGCACCCTTGACGTTGTTCCTATTATAACCTTCTTTATGATTGCACCTTTAACTTTGCAATGGAATGGAGTATTACCCTTCCTGTACTAGGTTGACAATAGGCTTGAATGGGCACTGCAGATATATAGGAGTGTATTAAACATTTTTTCCTTCCTTTTGAAGGACTTACAATCACCATTAAATACCCCACGATGGGGCATGGTGTGAGAAGTTGTGTCTCCTTCCACATCCTCGCAATAGCTAATTCGTGTCTCTTCATTAGGATCTAGTTTGTCATTATTTAATTAACTAATGCAAATCGTGCTTCTTCTTCATGAACATATAAGGTAGAGGATAATCTATCTAGAGTATATCCCTATCATGCGAGTATGTTGGAGACTCCACATTGGTCCATGCGATTTGTATTGTCTTCTTTGACATATATAACGGGTACTATATAACCGCTTCTTCTGTTGCTATCTTTTGGCATTGTGATGACAATGATATGTCACTGATTAAGATAATTAATTAATCTTTCCAATAGCGATAATAATAGATGGTACTGCTATTGATAAATCCCTATCTAATAAACTTCTTAAGATAATGATTGATTGTGTTGGCAATTTGGAGGAATTGATTATGTGTTGCCTTGATGTTTGTCATTGATGTCAACACTAGTTGTTTTGTTGTCTACCAACTTCCCGTAGAGTGGCTGGTCTTTGATGTTGATTTGGAAAATTTGTCTCTGGTTTGGTCCGGTTGTTGGAATTGGTTTGAATTGGTTATTCATGTATTCCTGATGCGTATCATATTCAGTTGGTTCGAGATTTGATGATCCAGATGCTATCATATGTTCTAGTAAGCCTTTTGGTTATCGGTAAGGGTTTTACCAACAACGCTTTGATAATATCTTTTGATGAATCCGATAAGTGGTGTTGGTGTGGCTTCTAGAAGGTTATCAGGATGTTGATGGTTATCATGTTCATGTTCCAATTGTTCGTGGTGTTTCATTTGCCTTATGGCGACCTATTTTGGGTTCGGGATTATTCTGCTAGGTTATGGACCGGTTTATGTAACGTGTTGGTTGATGCTCCCGATACGTCACCGATTGGATTTATTGTTTGGTTTATGTTGTTTCGGTCTTAGGCCGACTTGGTTTATCATTGGTTTGTGGGATTATGTAACGGATCTATTGTATTATCTTTTAGGTGGCCGACCTAATTGTTTAGGTTCCGGGTTGGTATAAATATGATATAAGTTCTCTTTGTAGATCATGGTATGGGTTATGAGATTATCTGTGTGCGAATAAAGTTGTAATTGTAGTACCCCTACCCTAATCAGATTCTAATCTCGGTTTGACCTTGGTTAGTTTACCATGTTGTAATGTTATAGTCAGATATTATGATTATTGTGCGTACCTGTTAATATGGCTTTCACATCAATTCTTATGTATGTTTATTTGCTCTCTTGATTCATGTTATTAATCTCGGGCTAACACTTTCATTATATATATATATGTATGCATGTGTGACTCATGGTTGCAGGAGATTGCAGGTATAGTACTGCATAGGTACGAGGTTCGTCTCCACCTGGATTCACAAGTTTGAGTGTATTTCTTTGGTCCTTAGAAATTGGATTAGGTGGTTGTAAGACCCTTGTTTTACCCTAGTCGTGTTCAAGTGAGAGTCGTCAGTCATCCGTCAGTATCCCTTTTGGTTGGGTATGCGGGTCGTGTATCTGCTTGGCTTTCTTGGGTTGTGTGTGGTAAAATCGAGTATTTAATCCTAAGTATTTAATTTGATTTAATGTGTTCTTTTACGCATTAGTAATTAAGGGACTAAATTAAATAGGTCCCCTTTGCGGATTAATCATTAATTAAAATTGCTCTATTCATGTTTGTAGCAAGTTCAATTTAAATGGTTAATTCTTAAATGACGAATTTATTCAGTTTATGCATTTTGAAAGGAAAGATAAAATTTTATTCGAAAATAGAGATATTTTATCCTCTTTGGCATTTTGGAAATAGAAAGGTTAATTTCAATTAATTGAGAAAATCAAATTTTAAAGGAAAAACAAGTTAGCATATTGAAAAAGTTTAAAAAGAATGTTTTTTCATTTTATTTGGAAAAAAGTATTTTAAATCCAAAAATGAGAATTTTGGTCAAACATTCTTCTATTTAACCTAGGTTTGAAAAATATTTTTGGAGGATTTTTTTGGAGAGATATTTTTGGAAAATATTCTTGGGAGAGAATGGTTTTGGAGAAAGTTTGGGCATTTGTGGGAGGAAGAATTTCTGGAGCTTGTAGGTTGGGCTCTTCAGCAAATCACTTACAAGATTGCTTATGGAGGTAGGATTTTTATTAATCTCCTTTGTTGGCAAAAAAAATTACTGATTGGTTTGAAAGAAATGTGTTTGTTGTTGAAAAATCTTTTAGATTGGTGAATAGAGAAGAATAGCAATGAGATTTTGAATTTATCCCTCCTTGAATTCATTCCTTTGTTTTCAAATCAGTTTCTGGTTTGCTCAGATTGATTTCTAGATTGAATTTGGGTTTGGGTTTTAAATCTATGCATATTAATTTGTGTTTTGCAAATTAGCTGGATGAATGTGTGAGAAATAATTCTTTTTTCCCAAATATGATATTGGTTGAGGAAAAATCGCCTATTTTAGTCTGGTTATTCAACAATTTTTTTTACATTTTTGAATACCTTGAGTATTCTGGAAAATTTGTTTGAGTCTTTGGTTGAGACTGTGATTTAAAAAAAAACTGGGGTTTCCTTTTCAGAAGTTTATATTAAAAATAAAATAAATTATAAAATGAAATTTATTTTGGGCGGAATTTAGGGTTTGGAGGGCGGAGGAGCAAAGGCTCAACCCACGCCCCCCTCCCATGGCTCGCAGCCTTGGAGGTCTGCGGCTACAGTGTGGCTGCAGAGGCCTGCGACCCCACTCTGGCCGCAGAGGCCTGCGACCATCGTGTGGCCGCAGAGACCTGCAACCCCATGGTGGCCGCAAAGTCCTGCGTCCACAGTGTGGATGCCGTGGGTCTGCGTCCACACTGGTGGCCGCAGCCTCCGTGGCTAGGGCACAACCTCCACTCCCGTGGATGGGAGGTGGGCCCTGGGAATTGCCTTTGTTTTTTTAATTTAAAATAAAAATAAAAAAATGCTTCGCAGTTTCAAATTTGGTTTATTTAAAATGTTTTTTCAATATTTTTTATTAAAAGTTTTAAATAGCATTTTTAAATTATTAATTATTAATTAGTATATATTTTATTAATTGTGGATATATATATATATATTAATTAATATTTAATTTGTAATTTTATTATTAATTATTAATTAGTATATATTTTATTAATTGTGGATTTATATATATATTAATTAATATTTAATTTATAATTTTATTATTAATTGTTAATTAGTATATATTTTATTAATTGTGGATTAATATATATATATATATATATATTTGTGTTGCAAGAGATGAGATTAGATTATTGTTTTCAATGACGTCCTTGAAGGTGGACAAACAAGCTTTCCTTAAGTCATAACCAATCTCTTTGTTAACATTTTGGGTGAACATTTCTACCATTTGTTTTTGTGGAATTTCACAAGAGCATCTGCTGGCTAGATTTCTCCATCTTTATAAGAATGATGCAAAAGACTCTCCCTCTTTTTGCTTGGTGTTGCACAAAGTAGTGACTGATATGTCTATCTCTATGTTGTAGGAGAAATGTTGGATAAATGCCTCTGCTAGATCACCCCATGACTTAATTCCAGGTGGTAGTTGGGAGAACCATTCCATAGCTTGATCACCTAAGCTTTGTGGGAATAATCTCATCAAATATGTCTCTTCTGCTGCTATCTCAATGCAAGCTGTGAAAAACTGTCTTATGTGTGCCTTAGGATCCCCTTTTCCTCTATACTTATCAAATTTAGGCGTCACAAAGTGTGTAGGAAAAGGAGGCATTGGAATGCTCTTGTCAAATGGATAAGGACATATGTCTCTCATTGTGTATGTTGGCTTCGGTGTATTTATGTCCTCCATTTTCTTTTGTAAGTCCCTGATTTGTTGCTCCAAATTGTTCTTAGGTGGAGATCGACTTCTTGGACCATATCCTATGCTTGAGGCACCAATTGGAGGAGGAGCATGTTGCATATATGGATGATATTGATCATACACATGTTCATATGGAGGAGGTCTATAGTGATGCTGCATATATGGACCACTTGGTATAGATTCATGTTGAGGAACGAAATATCTATTTTGTCCATGTATATCATACTCTATAGGCATGTCATGTTCTAATGTGTTGCCCCCAAATTTGACACAGGGTTTCCTTGTGTCCAAATTTTGAGCATGCCTTTGAATATCCAATTGCTTTGGTGGTTGATCCTTAACATTGATATGTGATTGAGCATATTTCTTTGCATAAGACTTCCATAATGGTCTGCGAAGGTGAGTATCATATGCTTGACCATGTGTATGTGGGACCTCTGGTTTTTGAAACAAAGATGATGGTGATTCAGGTACCATATGTGGTCCTCTATTTCCTCCACTATTAAGCCTACTTTGATCCATGTTGGGGTGAGTTTGTTGCAAAGGTCTATGTTCCATTATTTGAGACATGTCAAAATCATGAGGTATCTTGGCTCCACTTTGTGCCATCATTTGTAAGAAGTATTGTCTATCCCTCCTCATTATTTCCTCAACCAATCGATTGAAATGGGGATCCATAATGGATTCTTCCACGTCTGCTAAATGTACTGAAAAGTTGTCCATATCATCATTGTGTGTATCATTGTTGTTTGTAGTGTCCATGTTCTCAACATTTGGAATGTTTCTATAGGCATCCATGTCAGGTAATGTAGTATGATCAGAATTGAAAAAGATATCATTGTCATACTCATCAGAACTCATGTTTGCGGACTCTTGAGCCTCTTTAGTTTCTCTCCTAGATTTTTGAAGATGGGTTTCAACCATGAACTAGGTATTGACCGAGATGTGTGAGACTAGATGAAAAATGGAAAGAGTATGGAAGACCAAGGGTTGGATGGAATGTAAATGAATCTGAAGTGTACTTGCAATGTCCAAAGTGTAAGACCAAGTATGTATGTAGTAGAGTAGGTGTGACTTCCAAAGAGAGGATAGTTTCTCTTGATGAGGTAAGTTGACCTTGACTCTAAGTAAGACCAAATGAGACCCAAAGGTGATAGACCTTGATGAGGGACCACTTAGCAAAATGTTGTTGTATGTAGTGTGTTGACAAAGTATAGTGAGGACAAGCAAGTGACCTTTTGACTCAAGTTTAGACAAATGTGAGTGTAATGTAAGATGTAAAGCAATGATGGACTTTGTGAGACCCAAAGACAGGTTGAATGCTAGATGAAAACCTGGAGAAACAACCTAGGAAGCTCAAGAATTCCGAAACTGATTGCTCTTGTTTGCTGGACTGTAAAATTTTTCTAATTTGTGAAGTTGTTGGTTGTGACCAAATCTGAATGTTTGACTATTTTTCGTGACAAGAGGACACAATGTTGATGAGGACTCAATGTTTGCAAGTGTTTAGACTCAAAATGACTCTAAGAAAAGTGTGTTGTTTGATGTAAAAATGTTTTGCATACACTTGAAGACACAAAAGACACAATGTTTTGTTGTTTGGTCTTAAATGTTTTGAATGTTTAAAATTAGTCAAGCACAATTCTTATGGCTGGCCAAGACAATAGTTGTTGATCCCACATGAGGTTTTACCCCCGAGGCTACGCTATTCAAAGCGGATACTTAGATGCTTGACCTCACTGGCTCCACCCTCGGCACTCACTTCTCGGGTCAGCCAAGCATCAGTCCCCACGAAAACTCCCCGTGGTGAACTTTGTATCTCTACTAAGAACCGTATGTGTGTGGGCTGCTACCAGAGGTCGGACCTCCTGCCCCAACAACTAGAAGGATTTTGGCTTCTAAAACAAAAAGGTGCTAGTAAGGGCATCCGCTCGTGTGGCCATACATGCGGCACTTTCAGCTCTGTAAATACAGAAGGATCCCAGCCGGTAGGGGTTACACCCTACAACTGATCAAATAAATTTGATCAAACGGGTTTATGGGGAGACATAGTGTCGGTATGAACTAATCAACACACGTTATCCATAGTTTTCACCATGAATACAGTTGTTTATAGTGGTTCGAAAGAGGTGGGTTTTCCTCGCTACCACTTGGGTCATTCTCTTCTCACTAGTAGTCCTAATGACCACACGGGAAGACAGGCCCTCTAAAGATTAAACAAAAAGAGCCTATTGCTCAAGACACAAAAGACAATGATTCAATTTTAGTGCACCAATTGAAGTGTTTGCTAGTCTATGAAAACAAGGCACACAATAAAAATCCAAAAACCCTTGCCAAGGACCTGCAACAAAGATTTATTAGTAGTTTGGATTGTTTCAAATGATCACCCCTTCCCGCAAGCATACAAGTTAGGTAAATTTTAGATCCAAAAGACTTTGTGAAATAGGGGCCTTCAACAATGCATTTTGTTGACCAATTCAAAGATTTGATTCATCATAAAAAAAGACCACCTGTAAAATTTCAAGAGATTTCCAGAAATGTAAGAAAATCCAAAAAATTTGCTAATTTGCTCCAAAAATTAATTTTTTATGAAAACTCATAAAAAATTCATATAAAATGCAAAATCGATCCAAAAAATCTAAAATTTTTACTGGAGATTCCTGATGGTCTTCCAAACTTGCATAAAAAAAATTCTACAACAAATCCAAGCAGTTTGTGAGATATGAGTAAAATAATGCAAAACCCTAATTTTCAAAGATCTGATTTTTGAGGAATGATTTTGCATCAAATTTAAAATAAAAAAGAATAGATCCTATGTATAATTATGAAATATTTCCAAAAATGTAATAAAATCCAAAAAATTAGCTAATTTGCTCTCAAAATTAATTTTTTTTATGAAAAATCATAAAAAATTCATATAAAATGCAAAATCTATCCAAAAAATCTGAAATTTTTACTGAGTCTTTTTGATGTTTTTCCTGACCTGTAAAAATTTTTTTATGTCAAAATTAAAATCCGTATGTGAGATCTGATCAAAATAAGGAAAAACCCTAATTTTTAAAGATCCGATTTTTAGGGAAATATTTTGCATCAAAATTAAAATCACAAATAACAGATCCTATGTATAATTACGAGAGATTTCCAAAAATATAAGAAAATCCGAAAAAGTCTCTCATTTGCTCTCAAAATTAATTTTTTATAAAAAATCATAAAAAATTCATAGAAAATAAAAATGTACTCCAAAAATTCTGAATTTTGGATTGAGAGCTCTTGATACTTTTTTCAACCTGCAAAAAAAATTTGGTACAAAATTTCGTAGCTGTTTGTGAGATATGATCAAATCTCTCCAAGATCTTGATTTTGTGTCCAAAACCCTAGCTGCACAAGGTTATTCTCCAAATTGTTTTACAAAATAGCAATATAGGGTTAGAAAAATCTGCAAAAAACACAGATCTAAGAAAAATCCATGTCCCACGGATCATGCCAAAACGTATATGGTGAAAATGGATAACAATAATAACAATATTGAAAGGCTAAATGAATTCAACCACAAAACCCTAGCCTAACAACAACAAAGATCCACCATAACATATGAAGATTACCTAAGACAATGCAAATCAAACGAAATCACAAAGATTATACCTTCACATGTCCAATAGGGTTTTGATCTCCATTCTTCCTATCTCCATTGATCTTGCTTGATATATTTGCTCTCAGATTTTATGTGCACAAGAGCTCAACAAAGAACAGAATGTGGTTGTAAGTAGGATCGTAGTGTAGTCAATTGCATAAAAGATGATTAGGATGCATTGAACGATTAGGGTTTGATAATGAAGGAAGCATCTCCTTATATAGAAGACACTATATGAAATGGAGGGATAAGATTGAGAGGTGTAAAAGGAGGTCGGCTATGATTAGAGGGTAGGTAAAGAAAATAATAAAATAATGAAAGGGGTAGGTAGTGTATGAATTAAGAGATGAATGACATGTGTCATAGGTAGAAAAGGTTAATGAATTAATTAAATAAAAAAAGATTTATTTAATTAATAGAAGAAGTGGGATAATTAAATAAATAAGATATTTATTTAATTTAGGAAAAGGATAATTTAAATAAATAAATGTATTTATTTAAATGAGAAATAAGGCTAGAAGAGGATAAATGAATTAATTAAATAAATAAAGATTTATTTAATTAATAGAAGAATTAAGCTTAGATAATTAAATAAATAAAATATTTATTTAATTAGACATGACAATTTTGGACCTATTACATATTGTCTTGCCTTGCCACCGAGCCTATCTCAAATCCATGATGTTTTTCATGTTTTTGTTCTTAGACCTTATCATCTTGATGTGACCCATGTTCTTGATTGGAATGCATTGCAGGTCAAGGACAAACAACTTTCCATGGAGCCTGTGTGCATTCTGCAGCGTCGAGGTTTGACCCTCAAGGGTCGTACCATCAATCAGGTATGGGTCCTATGGGACCCAAATGATGAGACCTCGACTACATGGGAGGATGCAATGAAGATGAGAGAGCTATACCCTTATCTATTTTAGGCTTCTAAGAGTAAGCCTATTTTTTGGGGGGGAGAATGTAGTACCCCTCCCTCGATCAAACTTTTTAGATACATGTTTTGACTATAGTTGACTTTTTCAGTGGATATTAGTGGATACATTATATGGTGATATTTTACTCAGATATTATGCTATGATGTGTTATACTTTGATTTGAGTTCCAGTGTATGTTGTTTACGCATTATTTCCCTTAATGATGGTTAGATATTATTTTATTGGATTACTGACCATGGACTAACACATTTATTTTATGCGTGAGATGTGTTATGTACATGTATCATGTTTGTAAGTGTATGGAGTGCGAGGAAATTATTTTGCTTCACTCACTTTAGTGAGATAGGGAACGCCACGATTCTCCTTCATCGATGTGTCTACTGTGTTTGAATATATATATGTATGTGTGAATTGGTGATGCAAGATTTGCAGGTGCAAGGTACCGACTTCACCTGGTCCCACAGGTGTGAGCGTACCTAAACAATCTGATGGAAGTGGCGGAGATAGTCTTAAGGCCCCAAGTTTACCCTTAGCCTTGCTCGTCACTGAATAGTGTCAGTCGTCGGTCAACTGTCATTTTTGTTGGTATGCGGGTCGTGTTTCTGTTTTGCCTTGTTGATTACGTGTTATGCGTTTTAAAATTTTATTTTGAAATAAATGATTAAGTGAATTTTAATGTTTTAATAGATTTATCGATTATTCTATTTGAATAGTTAAAATTGAATTGTTAAGTTAAATAGTGAAATGATATAGTATGTGTTTTTAATTAATTTTGAAAAAAGAGAGAAATAAAGGTGTTTTAGTTTTATGTATAATGATTAATTGTTTTTCATATTTGAGGGAAAAAAAAGGGAAATGAATTTAATTTTTAATTTTAAATAAAAATGCATTCCCTTGAAAAAGAAATTGAAAATTTTAATTTATTTTAAAAAAAGTTTTAAAGTTGACCTAAAAGATATTTTGAAAAGAAAAATTCTATATATGAAATATTTACCAAAAACATTTCATTATGCATTTTGGAAATTTTGTTTTTTTGGAAAACCTTTGTGTATGTTTTGAGCTGGAGATTGTTGGTGGAAGAATTTGTCTGGTGTTTTGTGGCTTGCTCTCCTTCAACCCTGTCTACTTCGATAGCTTAACAGGTTGGTGCATTGATTTTGTTTTGTTGGGTAAAATTTTGGTCTTAAATCAACTCTTTCTTGGGTTTTGAGTTGAGTTTGCAAGTAGTTTAAATTAGTTTATGTTTATTTCCCTATTAGCCTTCATTTATGAAATTTCCCATTGTTTATTTATAAGGGGTTATGCTGTCAAAAATTTTAATTTTGGGGCAAACATGAGAAAATTGGGGAAATGGGAAAATTACGGTTGGTTGAATGAAATTGAAAAACAAAAACAATCATTTACACTGTTAATGTTTTAAAACCCCTCTTATTTTAAAAAATTTGTGTAGAAATTACTAGTTAAAAAAATATGTTGGGTTTTCTTTATTTGCTGGAAAAATGGTTTTCTGGGTTTTTTTATACTTGCTGTTAAAACAAAAAAATTATTACCAGTTCACATTTAGAGATGACTGGGTTTTTGTTTTAAAAATATATATATTATAAAAAAAAATATAATTTATTGGGTTGTAGTGGGCCATGCCACCATGTACCCATGGGTGGGGAGTCGTGGCTTCCCCAACCCACGAGGAGCGGGCACCATGGCTGATAGCCACGATGTGACCACCCACCACAGCCTTGGCTGTGGGTGGAGATCCACGTCGTGGTCCCCAGCCATCACCTCCCTCATGGAGGCTGCGTGGCAACACCTTTAAATGGTGCGAGGGGTGTTAAAAGAATTTTTTTTTAAATTGCTTTTTTATTATTATTTAATTAGTTATATATATATATATATTGGGAAATGTGAAACGAAAAAAAAAGAAAGAGTTTATTTTGAAAAAAGAGTGATTTTATTTTGAAAAATGGATATTTTATTTTGAGAAAAAGAAAATGTTAGTTTAGTAAATGAATGATTTAATTTATATTTATATATATATATACGTAGATATGTGTAATTATATATATAGGTATTTGTGGCTTTTAATTTATAGTGAAATGGTGATTATCATATGATTTATTTTGAAACTGGGAGGAGTTAGAGAACCTTTGTCAAATTCACGTTTTAAATGAAATAGAAAAGTATTAGTGAAGGTGCTTGTTTTAATCTGACTGTTTTCACATTTAATTTGGAAACTGTAAGTCCTTGGTTTGATGAATTAGATGGTCTCATGTGGTCATTTTCGTTGGATCATCATGTCACTTGACTAAGTTTTGTCAGTTGGTTTAACCTACGTGCAAGGGCTTGTATGGCCAAGTGGTTTCTATTGTCTTGAACTCCGTTGTGTAACTTCAATTTGGTACCTTCATTTTGGAATTCGTTGGGACATTTTTGGTTAAGTGTCATAAGGGAGAGTGGCTTTCGAGTGGAGGTCGTGCCCAAAGAGGTTAGCAGGATAACCCCTCGAAAGTTGTATAAGTAAGTGATAACCTACTAATACATTAGGGGGTCGGGTAGATGAAACATTAAGTAAGATAATTATACCTCGCTCATGGTTGAGTGTTAGTATAGACTCAGGATGTCGTGAGAAGGCCTGGAATGGCGAACCAACAACCTTGTCCTCATGAAAGGTTTGTTTGGGTCCACATGAGACTTGGATGGGGCCAGGGGTTTGGAAGAGGTTACCAGGATAACCCATGATGGGGGTCGGGACCTATGGAGGCCTGCCAGGATAACCATACCATGCTATGTGATGACACTCTTCCCTTATGGTCGCTAGTGTGTAGTCTTGCTAGTTTCACCTGAGTTTTGTTGTAGAGTCATGTTCTGCGAGTTTATGCTTCTTGTGAGTCTTTCCGATGTTGTGATTCGACCATGTGTGTGCATACCTTGTAGGTTGCTAGTGGGTCTTATTTCTATCTCTTAGCATGGTGGGGTGGTTCTTTTTGAGCCATTGGTCAGGTGGTAGTGCCACTTTCCATTGGGTGTGTTTGTTTCTTCTTGCCGGAGTTAGCTTCACAGGTGTTCCAGTTGCGCTTGGATTTGAGCATCTTGTTGTTCGGTTAGATCCTATTTGTTACTTTGGATCATTCTTTGTATATCATGGACCTTATATGGTCAGTTGTAATTATTTGATATATATGCCTTCATGGTAAGATGTAAATTATAATATAAACATTATCTGATTTTTGAGGTTTAGTGATTTAGTGAAATGTGATGTATTCTTATGATGCAAAACAATGTATGAATGGAAATTAAATGTTAATCCATATGTTTTATTTGAATATTAGATGTAATGTAAAGGATAGAATCCTAATGAATGAAACTTAGACATGTTATCAATATTTAATACTATTGGATGAATTAACTATTGGTCAAATGTAATTATGTTTTTATGTTTAATCAACTTAATTGGATTAATTAATGCTAAGCAATGTTAGTTTAAACCATGTTAACCAAGTTGGGAAACCCTTTAGGTTTTAAGTTAAGTCTTCCATTGTGTAATCTAAACGCAATGTTAACTCAATGTATCATTAAACTTATTAAAGTTTAAAAAATTAAAATTATTTACACTATTTTCAAGTGTTTTAGTTTAATCCCTTCGGGGTTACTTGGCAGGGCGTTACATGAAGTTGGATGGCTTTGAGGCATGCATGAGTTACATGGTCATGATTGATAGGCTGGTTGGGTTGGAGACATGATTCGAGGAATGGTGTTTGACATACATCTTTGAACTTCCATAACCATTTTTTCAAACCAACTCATGATGTTTGGATATGGGTGTTGGATTTGGATTAGAAGAGGTCTTTGATGAGGATTGGGATCAAGTATGGATGAACTTTAGAAGATGGATAATGGATGTTTAGGGATGGTTTTAGATAGGGTTTAGGTTAGAAAAATATGATGATGGAGGAAAGGTTGGTTGAGATAGTTGGATTTTGGATTGGAGGAAGGAGAAGGTTTGGATTACGGATGCTAGATGTTTGGATATCATTTTCAAATGATGATTTTTGATTAAGGATCAGGGATTGGAAACTTGATTGAGATAATGTGGATGGCTAATGGGTGATTGATTTTGGATGAATTGGTAGGTTGATTGAATTAGGATTTGGTTATAATGGTATTAGGCTGACAAGGGGATTGGATTAAGATGATGATAATAATGAAGGATGGGGCTTAAGGGTGATAATGTAAAGAGGATGATTAGGATAAGAATTAGGAACTTGATTGGATTAAGAAAAATGATGAGGATTAGGTTCCTAATGGATGGATTGTGGATGGATTAAGATAAGAAGAATGATTAGGATGATTAGGAATTATTGGGATTGAATAGGTGATTAGGATGAAAGAATTAAGATGGGTGATTATGATGAGAGGGATGATTAGGATGAGGCTTATGGATGGAAAATTTGACTTGTGGATGATGTGGAAAGATTGACTTGGAGGACACCTAGACTTAAATAAAGATATTTGTTTTTAGAAATGTTTTGATTTTTATGAGTTTTTTATTTTTTTTTAATTTAATATGAAAACACAATAAAATGATGCAAAATAGAAAATCCTTTGGCTCAACTTGGATGATGTGTCCCCTTTTGGTTTTAAGTGGGGAAGGTGAGTTAAACATTCAAACACATAAGACACACCAACAAACTGACACAAGTGGGATTATGAATCCTTGTATGCATGAGGCACCACAAGGAAATATGTCTAAAAAGTCTTATCTAGGCTTCACAAGTTCAACTAGGGGGATGTCCTCTATATACGCAAGGTATGTGAGGCCCAAATCCATAGATGAAAGAGAATAATGCCAAACAATCAGGAGGAGAAGGTAATCCAATCTCCACCTTCACTTCCCAAAGGTATAAATTTATTTGGGGCTTAGTAAAGATTGACAAGATTTTACTTCCAAGAGGGGTGTCTTTAGATTCACCCCCCATTTTTTATACTCTGTTGGAACATGGAAGTTGAGGTTGTTCCTTGAGGTGACAAAATCCCCAAGCAGGCCTCCTAGAAAATGAAAACAAGACCACTTATTTCTGGTGCACTCAATTTTTCCATTAGGACACAAGAGGAGAGCATATGTAAGTGTTCTTGGGTTTAAAATACACTTGTTTATTTTGGATTCAAATTCAAATGTGAGGGGTTCATTTTAAGCCCAATTTGAAGATATGAGGAAAACACATCAAATATGTTATCTAAAGTAAAATTTAACTACAAAAGTGGATTCCTTATGATTTTCTAATAAATTTAAAAAAAAAAATCATTGAAAAATGATTTCATATGACCAAGTTATGTGTATTTGAAGTTCAAAAAGAAAGGTTGACTTTGAAAATGTGCACCCGACTTCCTTCTTTGATCTAGTCTAATAAATAGTCTGAAGGAAGTTTCCATTAAGAATATTAAAGGTAAAATTTGGTAGACTTCCAAAGAAGAAAAGATTGTCTAGGAAAACAATAGAAGAACTCAAAGTAGGCTTACAATCCACTTTGGATGACAAATTTAGCCCGAAGAGAGCAAAATGCTCTCTAGGGAAATCATGAAAATAATCACATGGAATGTTATGGAGAATTAATGCCCCTAACAAAATATGCCTTATCAAATCCCAAATTGAGGGGTTTTTTTTTGGGGGGGGGACATTATTTTGATTGAAGAGACCAAATTGTTTGAAATTTCAGTTTTACAACCATTTACACTTTGAAAAAGTTGGAAATATGTTGCTTCTCAATCTATAGGTGCTTCGGGGGTGCTTTCTATCCTTTGGAAGGATACAAGTATTAAAATTGAAAGCATAGTAGTCAAATAAAATTTCATTCAAGCCCAAATTTATACCTCAAATAATATTTTTCAATTGATCCAAGACTATGGGCCTACTTCAACAATCGGGAAGATATACTTATGGGAGTCTATATCGATGTCTTTAGCAAATTTTCAAGATACACCTTTTATTAGTGGGGGTGATTTTAATGCAATTCTCTCTCTTAGGGATAAGTTGGGAGCATCATTCCTCCTCTTAGAACAATGCAAGATTTTAATGACTTTGTCAGTACAACAATGGCTTGAAAGACTGTGTGCCTTGAAATGGTAATATTACCTAGACAAATAAGAGAAGTGGTTTTCTCTACATTGCAGAATGTTTGGATAGGTTATTTGTTAATCCAACATGGTGCTCTATGTTTGGTGTCCCACAAACACAAATTCTCCGACCCTCAGGGTCAGACCATTTTGCACTTTTACTAGATGTTCCTTTTTTACCACTAAGGCAACAATCAGTGGAGTTCTTTAAATTTGAATAAATGTGGTTTCAAGATGTTTCTTTCTTGCCATAGCTTCAAGTTTGGTGGAGGAATGCCCCCTTTTTCAGAGGTCTAAGATGTTTCAATTTTATAAAAAGTTACAATGGCTTAAAACTCAAATAAAGATTTGGAACTCCTCAATTTTTAGGAATATTTTTAAGACTAAAGGGGAGTTAGAATCCAAGATTGCAACCCTCAATGAGGAGATCATTCAAAATGGCATTAATGTCCAATCTTATAATCAACATATCCAACTTAATCTTCAATTGGAAGAAGTTCTTCAAAGAGAGGAGATATATTGGAAACAAAAAATAAGAGAGACATGGCTGCAAGAGGGAAATAATGCTTCCACTTTTATGCTAAAATCAAAAGATCTAGTAATTGGATAACATAAATTAAGAGCATGTCAGGTGAAACTCTTACAGATAATGAGAAAATTCAGAATGAGTCCATTGGTTTTTTCTTCCTTGTTTGCAAATTCAACTTTCATAGAAGATGAAATAAATACAAAAACTCGGGAAGTGCTTCAACATATCCCGCTCTTGGTAACCGACCGAGATAACTTAGAATTGTTGAAACCTTTTTCTATAGAAGAAATTAGAAACGTTGTCTTCTCCATGCAACCTAATAAGGCTTTGGGTCTAGATGGTTTCACAGCATTATTCTTTCAGAAATGTTGGGATTTCCTGGGTACAGATATTTGGAGTGTTGTGGAGGAGTCCAGGAGAAATGGTAACATGCTGAAATAATTTAACACAACCCTATTTTCCTTAATTCCTAAGATGGTTACCCCATCTTACTTTGCATATTTTAGGCCAATATCCCTTTGCAATATAATTTATAAATTTGTTACAAAATCTATCTCAATTAGATCAAGGCCAAGATAATTCCCAAGATCATCTCTCAACAACAAGGTGGATTTGCTCTAGGCAAGGAAACAATAGAAGGGGCTTTAATAGCGCATGAAATTATTCATTCAGTCTCAACACATAAAGTGGAATCACCAATCATCAAACTATATATGATGAAGGCCTATGATAGAGTTAATTGGTATTTTCTTCATCAAGTTCGTCTTAAGTTTGGCTTTTCCAAAATGTGGTGTAAATTGATTTTATCTTGTATCTCAAGGGCTAATTTTTTTGTTATTGTGAATGGGAGTCCTTCTGGTTTATTCTCTTCTTCTCAAGGGGTTCATCAAGGTGATATTATTTCCCTTTCCCCATTCATAATTATGGAAAAGGCCCTAAGTAGAAAAATTTCTGCAATGCATACTTTGAATGTCTCGAAGGGGTTTCTTCTTCCTCAAACTCAAATTGCAGTGGCACATATATCATTTATTGACGATATAATTTTTTTGGGGAATGTGCTTGTGAGGGAAGCTAAGGTTATCAAGAAAAATTTGGAATTATATTATGTAGTTTCAGGGTAGAAGGTAAATGCATCTAAGTTGGAAGTGTTTCTCCTACAATGTTCCCCTTCTCTATCAAATCGATTGACAAATGTTCTTGGGTTCAAATTGGGTTCCTTGCCTTACAAATGCCTTGGAATTCCTTTATTTTTAGGGCTTAACAAAGGGTGTTTTTGGTCTAGTATTCTCACATCAATTTAAAGCATAATTGCTTCTTGGAAGAGCACATGACTTTCCTTAGCTTGTAGAATCCTTATGATTAAAACAATAGAGGCTATAATTCCAAATTGTATAATATTTGTCCTCCCTATGCCAAAGCATGTTAAGTTAGACCTAGAATAATCTCGAAGAATTTTCTTTGGAAGAGTAGTAAAGACCCCAAGAGAAAAATCCATTTATTGGTTTGGGATAGTGTATGTTCATCCAAGAGTTGTAGGGGGGGGCGAGGGGCTCGAATTCACAAATTTGATGATAGAAACTTAGCTTTAGGTGCCAAGATTGTATGAAAATTATCAATGTGAGAATCCATTATTAGAGAAAAGTATCTAGATTTAGAGGAACCAAAAATATCTTCTCCATTCTTGATCCCCTCAGGGTCTCGAATGTGTAACTTTTTACTAAAATGCGGGGAACTTTTTCTACCTAATCTAACATGGCTAGTTCATGATGGCAATTCAATCAGATTTTGGGAAGACTCCTAGAATGATTTTCCCCCATTAGATCAGATGTAGCGTTTATATGACATCAAGGTTACTTTGAAATCGTCTTGGGGTTGCAAAGTTTGGGATTATTTTTCAGGCTTTTTGCATAAATGGAATATGGTCAGATAAGTGGAAAGATTTGTCCATTGTATCTGCACCTCTTAATAAAAAATAATCTCTTTCTCAAGAACTCAAGAAGAGAGTGATTTACCTCGAAAATTCAAAGGATAAACTCATATGGTTACTATCAAAATCTGGTTCTTACACAGTCAAACAAAGTTATAATGTTCTTACAAGTTCATATGTGAATCATTATTCCAAAGGTTTTTTCTTTTGTTGGGCAGGGGCGGGTCTCCAAAAAGCTAGTTCTTTTGCATGGTTGGATTTGAAGGGTAAATTTTGACAAGTGACAAATTAAATTGACTCTGGGTATAGCCCAACCCTTTAATTATGTGTTATGGGAAGGAAATGCTGAGACAATGGATCACTTGCTTCTTAACTATAGTTTTTCTCATGATTGTTGGAAGTGGCTTCTAAGGAAAAATCATTGGAAATATCCTCTCCATTTGAAACTAAAATCTATTTTTGATTCGTGGCCCAAATTGTCTGGAGAATCTTTTTTTGCAGTCCTTTGGGATGTTGCACCAACTATCATAGTTTGGAATATTTGGTGGGAAAAGAATAGACATATATCAAGGAAAGAGATTAATAGTTTAGAGGTGGTCACCAATAAAATTGATATTGCAATCTCTAAGGTAGTGAATGCATACACTACTAAGCATAAGAAACTTGACTCTCTACTCACTTCTTGGGATAATGATATTCGAAAGGAATTGAAGTTTTCTAAGCTTCCTTTTAAAGGAAGTCTCATGCATAATTCAAGCAACAAGGTCAATAGAAAGGAGATTAGATGGAGAACACCTCATCTAAATTTCAGTAAGCTTAATTTTGATCGAGCTTCAAAGGGGAATTTGGGGGTTTCAAGTCATAAGAGACCATATGGACAATTCCATTAAAGCTGGTATGACAAGGATCCCAAATGGAATGAACAATATTGTAGAAGCTCGAGGTCTTTTGTTTGGTATCAAGATAAAAATTTATGAGCAGATTACTTATCTAGTCATTGAACGAGATTTCATGAATATAATTTTGGCTCTCAAAGGTTTTGAAGCCCTGAATTGGAAAAGTAATTATATCATTAAGGAAGTCAAAGCAATTATTCATAAATTTGATCACTTCAGAGTTATGCATTGCTACAGGGAGGCTAATCAAGTAGTTGATTACCTTGAAAATCAAGGATGCCTCATACAAGAGGGGGAAAAACTATAACTAAAAATGAACTTCTTCAGAATGAAGAACTCACAAATAGGGTAAAGGATGACCTGACAAATTGAAAACCAATATTTTTTTTCCTAATTTTGTATTGTTTTTGCATCTTTTTCAAAATATGGAGGTTTGTAGTACGTGTTTTTATTCTGCTCCTTCATGGTCATGCTCGTGTTGTATTGGTGACATCATCTTAATTACTGTAAGATGGGACTGTTTTAACTGTTGTCTTGCAAATGTGATTTATAATCATTCTAAGATCATCCTAAGCATATATCATTGTAAAGATAAAAATGAGGAGCATAACAATTCATAAAATAAAAAATACAACATATATCATTATAAAGATAAAAATGATGAGCATAACAATTCAAAAATAAAAAATACATGGAAGTAATGCACAAGTGAACAACCCACTTGTGGTAATCATGAGACGTGATCAAACACAAGAGTAAATATAAAGCTTGTAAGAATATATAAGTTAAAAAGAAAATATAATCAAGATACTTGCACACAAAAAGGATAGGAAAATGTTTGGGGATTGTTTAGGGACTTATCTTAGTCAAGTCCCTACTTTGGTATTCCCACATTCACAACCAAATAGACAGATAAAAGATAAATATATTTCATAAAAGGATAAATAATTTCATAGAGAAGGGATGTGGTAAATCCCAAGATGCTCAAATATATAAGATAAATAGAAGGATATTGTTGGTTCTTTATAATACCCTAGTAATAAAGACTCATTTCCTCGATCAAAGGGGTTCAATTCTATCTTATAATTGGATTATTAACTCATTAACAAGGAATTAATTCAATTGTCAACCCATGAACATATACTTGAAATAGGTTTGCACTATATGTGCACCAAGAGACTCGCGAGGAATACTAACTCAAGCTTAAAATAGCAAAATAAGGAATTAATGGAAAGCATTAGATTCTAACATTGGTTCTACTAATATCAGTTTAACCTACTTAACATGAAGCTTGTAACTTTATGTAGGAAATAAACAAACCAACTGGTAACTATAAAATATGTTTTTCCTTTGGTTGCAGGAATAGTCATTGAATGAAGTTTTTGTGGCTGCAAGACGGTCAACAAAAAAGATTGTGAGCAATAAACATGATCTCGATAGTAAAATTACAAAGTAAACATGGAAGTGAATGAACATGGATGCTCCCCAAGTGGGCCCACTTGGTTGAGCCTCTAAAACTTTAACTAAATCTAAAGATTATGTCAACATCACATACACATTGAAGTTCTGAACAATAAAGATGGCAGAACTAAAATCTCTATGTTATTTCTAAAAATAAAGTACACTTGGTGCTCAAGTAAAAATAAAATTGAATTACATACTCCATCCTTAACTGATGGATTTATAAGAAATCTAACAACTAACTACCTACACAACCGATCCACTCCCAACAAAACAGGAGGATGAATTTTATTAGAAATAAAAGCATAGAAGGGTGAATCATTCTAAGACTTAGTCTAATGCACAAATATAGGCCATGGAATCCTCTAGATCTCCTCAACAGACCAACACATGTTCTGAAATAGTAATTGCATCAACCACAACTGAAAGCTCTGTTAGAATCATCAATTGTCAGCTTAACTAGTCCAGCAGTCCTATTTGAGTAGGATTGTAACTCTTTGAAACAACAACCAATGTCTCTGTATTGAATTAGTCTTTGTCTTCCAACTGCATACATAGAAGTTAATACACACAACACATATTTGAACAACATTACTTCTAACCAATCATTTTAATCAAGCATTTCCATATCATTAAAAGAGATTTATCATATCATTTATAAGGTTGTTTAAGAGATGGCAAGGTTCATTGTTTTAAACACAAAAGGGCTTATATCCATCACAACCAGAATGTCTAAGTCACAAAATAAAAAATCTAACATAACATAAGTCCATATAAAATGACCAAAAAGGATACTCATCATTTCCCCCCAACCTAACTAATGTTTTTCCTCAAGCATTTGCATGTTCCTCATATACTTCATTCCTAAAATTAGTAACTCATGTCTCCCTTGTAGCCAGAACATAGGGATCCCAATAAAAACCCTGACTTCCATCGATTTATTTCCAACGGGAATCCTCATCTTCTTTGTCATATGCCTGGAGGTTCTTCCAATCTAGAACACGATATAGTAAAAGTGGAGGGTGAAATGTGAGAGGAATCCACCTCTCCTGCAATTATCTTCCAAACTGGATCTACCCGATTGCCCTTTTTAACATTGCATGGTAGTTCTGTAGAGAGTGTGGTTCCCTCTACTTTAACTCATTTGGCAACCCATTCCATCACTGAGCAAGGTATCCATACACCAGGCGTGTTGAAGTCTTAACCACTGCTTCATACTCATTGTACACCTGTTCCCTTTTTGTCAAAACAAGGTCTCTGTTCTTATTGTCACTTAAAATCTAATTCCATAGGTACAATACATTGTCTGAGAAGGATGTCTTAGCTCTTAATTCCAATGGAAAAGTTAATTCCAGATCCATGTATTGCCTAAACTATTGCCCCTAACTATTCGGATTTTGGATGTAAAACATGAAGGCCTCAAGCTAAACATCACCAATACATAACAAAGGGTTCCATTGAGTGTTAATTACAAATAAATTATTATGCAAATACAACTCACAAAGCAAGTTTTTGAAATTAAAATGTGAAGTCTCATATGCACATAGAAACTCTCTTGGGGTTAGCAGATAATAACATAAACCCAAAAACTCTCTTGATAACTGATAAGAGAGATATAATTCTTTCAAGTAGAGAGAATATACTCTAGGAGGGGGTTGACATTGCACAATTTGGGGAACTAACTCCATGACCTTCCCCATACTGGTTTTCAATTTCAAAATTTCCCTATCTTTATTATCAATTTCCTTATGTAACCTCTCTTTTTCTTGTTTCTAGGTTTCTCGTTCCTCTTGAATATGGGGCGGGTTCAAGCGGAGGGATCCTGGGGTGTTCATGGGGCCCCAAGGCACAGAAGACCGGGTAGCCCCTGGGCCCTGGACTAGAAGGGAGCGTCTGCAAGCTTATCCAAACCAATCATTCCTTCAATCCCTACTTGACTATCATCTAGCAATGGCACATTTAGATTATCAATTAGTTTTATTCCTCCTTCCCCTTCCATGCCTATATTCTCTATTGAAAAATCACAAGGTGGGCTTGAAGGAGTTTGAACTCTGGAAGGTGATTTGTTGTATATCATCCTTACCAATTTTTCTACGGAGTCATTATCCAACTCAGTATCACTTTCTATAATCACTTGTTAAGGGACTACCTTGGCTTTTCCTTTGGCTTTGCCCTGATTCTGATTACTATGTCTCAAAGGAAAATCAAAGGGTTCAAAGAACATTTATTTTGATTTGGCTGCAGGAGGAACTACAGGTGAGGGTTTTTCTTTCTTCCTTTTAGGCCTTGGGGGACCATCTTCTCCAACACTAGACACCATTTGCATAGTAACTCATTTATGTCCCTTGGGTTCATCCTTCAATGGTATTTTGTCCTCCACTAGCTTCTTTTATTTTTTAGAAACAGGGGTTAAGGATACTAGGTTTTCTGCTTCTATTCTATTATCAGGGTTTGAAGAGGAGGCGTCTGCAACAAGCTTCCTCGAATTTTTCTTCCTAGAAGGAGAAGGTTGAGACGCAAACCCTACATTGTGAATTTGTTCTCCTTTAAGAAAATTATCCCAAGACAAACTAGGGTTTATTTCTTGAACACTTCTTTCTACTAATAACTTGATTAAACAATGGTTAAACACAAAATTCTCCCTACCTTTTTGTGTCTCTGAAGACATCTTCTTTAGCATATGGTACAGAACACTCGAGATGTTCATGCATCTTCCATGGCGAAGATGAGAAAGAAGTTTGAAATGCACAACATGTAGAAGAGATTGTCGACCTTCACAAGAAATGTATTTGATAATATACATCACTATAGGAGCCCAGTCTAGATTAAAAGATCTCCTACTTGTCCCCTGTGTGGAAATCACTAATGGAGGATCCCCAGGATGTGTAAATTCAACTCTGACTAATATTGCATCTAAAGTGTCCAAACACTTTTCCCAAACTGCAGGAAGACCAATTACCTTGGCAGTTCGTTCTTCCATGGCTATTATCTTAACCCCTCTTACCATGGCTTCCTCTTCTCTAAATGTGGATGAAAACTCATGAGCTACATCGTAATCAAGACTGTTGAGCTTTAGAATATAATCCCATCCAGAGGCTTGAAATATTGGCGCATAGTTTGCATCTGAAAGAATAAGCCCATGGTCTACTGGTTCATGTCTGGTTGGCGGTCCTCCCATTTTTTGCAGACTCTACCACTCTTCTTACTCAAATAAATTCCCTTTCTTATGAATTTTTAGCATTTCCAAACTTGTTACCAACAACCTTCACATATTTCAGAGCTAATTATAGCACCTTTACTTTCGCACGTTCAAATTGACGAAGACGGAGTGACAAGAAAGATAGTTTGAAGGGAAAATCATGACTCAAGGCTTAGGATAATTTAAAATCAAACTTTGTATAAGGTGACCAATATGCTAATTCCATAATTCATCTTCGTATTTTACAACAAAAAAACACACATTAACCCCTCCCCCCAACCAAAATGACACATGGGTCCACACATGGGAAGGGATATCAATATAAACAGGCTAGGAAATAAATGATATGCTGTAATGATAAGGAAATAACTTGAATAAAATGTAATTAAGAGCAATAAGTACAAAATATGTGTATGCGTACCTGAAGGTTGATGCATAATAAACAATAATTGTCGGTGTTGATGTAATAACCGAAATATGTGCAATATAACAACAAAGTTAAAGAATGAAAGAAAGCGAGTATAGATGGAGACACGTCAGATAAAGAGATGAGGTGGAATGGCAGTGGAAGATAAGAAGAAATTATTTCCATGTGGACATGGAAACTTTATTAAGAAGGTAGAAAAGTAAACCTTAGTCAATACGTGGTGAACTAGAAAGCTCGCCAAATGTTCTTGCAGCAAATTTGAAATTTGGAATACCCACAAATTGTTGCAGGAACTCTTGTTTAGAACTTGGCCTATGATAAAGGCGAAGTCTATGGCCATTTAATAACAACTTGAAATGGACTGGATCAATTATTGTGAGTCGAACAACCCTATTGTCAAAGACTTCAACCAACTCATATGGTCCCATCCAACGTGTCTACAGCTTGCCCTGGTTTTCCTAATATCTAGAGTCATAAAGCAATGCCCAATCTCCAGGGACAAATTTCTTGGTTTTTATATGCTTGTCATACCATCGAACACATTGTTGGTGTATGAGTTTTGTATGATGGAGGGCTTGCTTCCTATATTCATCTAGAGTATTAAGTTGCATGATGTGTGCCTATTGTGCTTTATAAATATCCATGTTTAGGTTTAGTGTTGTCCGTAATGTTTTGTATTCAAATTCTATGGGAAGGACAATTGTTGTTCCATAGAGTAACTCAAATGGAGTGAAGCTGGTGGTTGTTTTCCATGACATCCTGTAAGCCCATACTACCTTTGGTAACCTACAGGCCCAGTATTTCTTGTAGATGCTCATTGTTTTTGTGAGAATGGCTTCAATTTCCCTATTTGTAACCTATGCATGTCCATTAGCCTATGGATGATAGGGATTGGACTTTATATGATGAATGCTATATTCATTCATGAGAGCTGTTACTAAGGTGGAGGAAAATTGTGGCCCTTTATTAGTTACCAACTCCCCAGGTACTCCATATCTAGTAAAAATTTCTTCATAAAGAAACTCTGCAACTTTGTTGTCCCTAGCATGTGTCATAGCTCCAACTTCCACCCATTTAGTAACATAATCAGTGCAAACAAGTATATAAGACTTACCATTAGAAGGAGGATCAATAGGACCAAAAAAAAGTCCATGCCTTTCTTATCAAATTGAGTAACAACTACCTGTGTTTATAGGGGCATCTCATCAGATTTAGTTGGCCTTCCCATCCTTTGGTAGCGAACACATTTCTTGGTATATTTAATGGCATCCTTATGAAGGGTTGGCCAATAATATCCAGTGTTGAGAATCTTAATGGAGGTTCTTTTGGCAGCAAAATGGCCTCCACATGGTTCATCATGGCAGACATGTAGAATATCATAGGTTTCATCTTCTCTAACACATCTACGCATCACATGGTCTGGTCCAATATAGTATAGACATCCTACAAACCAAGAATAGGGAAAACTCTTCAAAACTAACAACCTCTTCTCCTTTGGGGAGAAATAAGGAGGAATTTTGCCTGAAGCCAAATAGTTTGCTATGTTAGCATGCCATGTTGTATAAGTACTGATAGCAAATAGGTGCTCATTTGGAAATGAATCATCAATGACAGTGTCAAAGCGAGGTGTTGTAAGCCTTGAAAGAAAATCTGCTACTACATTGGTTTTTCCTAGCTTATCTACTATTGTAATATCAAAATCTTGCAGTAATAACAACCTCCTAGCTAACCTGCCTACTACCAAAGGTTTGTTCATTAGGAAATTGATGGCTACATGATCAGTATGGACAAACACTAGATACCCAGTGATATAATGCCTAAATTTTTTTAAGGCATAAACTACTGCTAGCATTTCGTTTTCTGCCACTGTGTAGTTCAATTCAGCTCCCTGCAAGTTATTACTGATGTAATAGATTGCATGTTCAATAGCTCCTTCCTTTTGACCCAAGACAACACCAACTGCATAGTCAGAGGCATCTGTATCAACATGAAATAGAATTTCCCAATTAGGTCCTTGGAGAAATGGTGTTCGAGTCAAAGCATCTTTGAGTGTAGAGAATGCGTGATGACAAGAATCTATCCAATTGAATTCAACATCCTTTGTTAAGAGCCCGTACAGTGGTCCTGATATTTTGCCGAAGTCTTGAATAAATCTCCTGTAATATCCTGCATGACCCAGGAAGCTTCTAGATTTTTGCTTGGTGGGTATTTCTAGATTTTTTATCACTTCTATCTTAGTAGGGTCCACCTTAAAGCTTGTTTGAGATATATTATAGCCTAAAATGATACCTTCTATCATCATCATGAAACACTTCTAACTATTTAGGGATAAGTGATGATCTTCGTGCCCTTGCAAAACCTTGTCCAGATTGGATAGTGCTTCATCAAATGTTTCTCCATAGGTTGTAAAATCATCCATGTAAATCTTCATCCTGTTGAGAGAGATGTCAAAAAATATACTGATAACTTCCCTTTGAAATGTTGCAGGGACATTACATAAGCCAAAAGGAAGGACTGAATAAGCATACGTCACCCAAGGGCATGTAAAGGTAGTCTTCTCCTGATCTTTAGGAGCAATTCTGATCTGGTTATATCTACTGAACCCATTCAAGAAGGAGAAATATTACTTCCCTGCTAAATTGTCCAATACCTGATCAATAAATGGTAATGGAAAGTGATCTTTCTTAGTGGTTGTATTCAGATCTTTGTAATCAACACACATTCTCCACTTACCTCCTTTCTTAGGTACAATGACCAAAGGAGATACCCACTGACTATCAGATGTGGGATAAATGTCCCGCATCTAACAACTTTTGTAATTCTTGTTTAACAATTTCTCTTACTGCAGGGTTCACTCTCCTCTGTGGTTGGCGAATTGGATTGCATTCTTTATTGATATAAATTTTATGTGTACAGAGCATAGGATCCAATCCCTTCATGTCATTATAGTCCCAAGCAAATGCATGTTGTTGGACTTTTAGGAGTGTTGCCAAATATTTATGCTAGGTTGTGGTCAACTTATTGTTGATATTGATGAATCTTCCTGGAGAGACCTATAGTTGTTCAGTAAGTTCTATCATTGACGCTGGACTAACAGTGGAGTTGTTGACTTCATGAGGAAGCAATGCATACAACAGGTGGAATTGATCTTGGAATTCTGGGGTAGAGGGTGATGGTAACAATATTTGTAGAGGGCATGAAGGATGGTTCTCTATTTCACAATTGTTTTGGATAAGATGAGATAAAATCTCATCCTCATCTTGAAATTGCAAGATAGAACTCCTCCCTATCATCATTAATGATTGTAGAGAATTAAACTCCTTAACATCATCACCCAAGTTAGGCCATACTACTATATTATTTTCTTCATTAGGCTTAGTTGGCAAAAAAAGAACAAGCTTCTTTGTGGTATTACCATTTGAAATGGTCATATCTCCAAACCTACATCCAATGCAAGCATCTACAGTAGCCAACCATGGTCTTCCCAGTATAACATGATATCCCCCCATAGTGGCTTTAGGAGATAGAATCATAAAGTCTGTTTGATACTCCCATGAATCTAGGGTGACAATAAGGTCTTCAACAACCCCTTCCAGTGTGACTGTGGAACTGTCAGCTAGTTGCAACAGAGTAGGGGTGTGTCTTAGAGTTGTAATATTCAAATTCTGCATCAGGCTTTTGGCCATTACATTTATAGCAGCGTCCAAATCTATAAGAGCATTTTAACCAAAACCCCATTAATGGTTATTTCTACCACTGGACTACCAGAATCAGAATACTTAGGAATAATAGCTTTTCCCAACATAATATCTACCAATTGGCCTATGACATGGACAATTTTTGGGTCTTTTCTTTTTCGGCCTGGTTTCTTGAGACACATTCCTTTATTGCTTTACAGTATATGGGAACATCTTTAATGGCTTGGAATAAGGGTATTTTAACACAAACATGCATAAGCTAGTCTAGGAAGTCAAAGGTTGGCTTTGCTTCTAGTTCTTTGATTGTTAGCCTATTAGGAAATGGATGGTCTATTTCGTCTGTTTGTGCTTACTCAACTTGTCCTCTAGAATTAAATTTTGTGGCTTGAGAGTGATCATATTGTAACCGTTCCTCCTGTTCTAGAGGAAGTTCAGTGATAGTTGGTGGATGAGGAACCCTCAAGTCCTTACCTGAGCGGAGTTGCATGTTATTAATATTAACAACATAGGCAGGGTATTGGATAGGGTCAGCAACAAACGCTTTTTGTTGTATTTTACTATTAGGATTTGGTGCGGGCTGTGTTGGCAATTGAGTAGGCCTAGGTGCATTGGTATTGGGGCTAGCTTGAGGTAATAGGGCTTGTTTAGGAGGAGGAATAGGTGGTTGCATATAACCAAGAGATTGATTTTGCCATTGTTATCCTCCTCTCCATTGAGGTGATGACTACTAGTTCCCTTGAGGAAGTTGCCATTTACCTTGCGGTTGCTGCATGTTCATATTAGGGTTATTTAGCCAGGAAGGATTCTGGTTTCCACAATAGTTTTGCCCATAATTTGACCAATTAGGGGGATTTTGGGACTGCAAATTATTATTAGCATTGAGATTTGCATAAGGATGATTGAAAGAAAGAGGGTCTTGTGGCATACCTTGCCTTCGTGCCCATGTCCTCCTCTATGCAACCAAGAAGACTTTTCCTTCCTCATCGTCAAGTGGTCTGAATTCTAGATACTCTTGCTTGATCTCAATGCTTGAAATGTTTCTGCATCTGCAGTCCCTCTTCTTGTTTCTACAATAGGGGTAGTATTTTGACAACATAGCTTTTGCTTCAACATGTTTCTTGTTGGCTTGAAGTGTATCCAGATGTGTTGCCATGTTGTTCATAATGTCTTCCTTGAAATCCTTTAACAGATAAGTTATCTCCATCCTGGAGACTGTTGAAAATGCTTTTGCTACTGTTGATCCAGTCCTATAGTATCTACCCTTCTTGGCAAAAGCCCTAGAGTATTTCTGACAAATCTTCCTAATGTCATCCCATTCAGCTCGAGTAATGTCTCCTCCTCCCATAAGGTCAAGTGCTTCAATACAGTGCTCATTGATTCCCCTTAGAAAAATTAATTTCAGGGATTCTTGACTCAAGGTGCTATGCTTGGAATTCTTGACACTAAATAGAAACCTCTCAAGACAATCTTCCAGGCTTTCATCTTCTTTTTGTGTCATTCGAAAGATATCATTACCGTGTCGATCCATTCCTTTGAAATAGTCTTTATACTTTTCCAAAAACTTTTCCTTCATTTCATCCTAGGTAGCTATTGCATCTCTACCTAAACTCATGAACCACCTAAGACTAGCTTCATTTAGGGTAGCAGGGAATAGCTTGAGTTTATGGGCATCAGTAGTATAAGCATACTTTCTACAGAGAATATAAAACTCAAACAAAAAGGTGTTTGGGTCTTCTGTGACCAAGCCATGGAAGTTTGGAAGAGAGGAGGCTAGTATATTCTTCAAATTTGCATTATCATACTGGTCAGGAATAGGGAATTCAAAAGTGGGATTAGGAGGAGGTGGAGGACCTCCTCCACCAGGAGCCACCATTTGTGGTTGATAAAGAATCAGGGGTAAAATATTCTCTTCAGGGGGTTCGTTTAAAAAATCAAGGTCTCCCTCTGTTAAATAAAATAAACCTCGGTTTCTAGCTTCCACAAAAGCTTCAACAAAAGGATTTATATCTGGAGCTTGATGAGGATTTATTGCAAGGTTAGACTAAGAGGGAAAAAATCTTCCTAATGCATCCTTTCTTCTTCCCCTATGCATGCATATTTTCTCTTAATTGCCAATATGCCTACACAAAATGTTAGGTAATAGGTTTGTGTCATGTTTCTCAAATAATTCATTGGTTTTTCTAACTCTAATGACATGAAATAGAGGCTAAAAGATTCTAAATTCTATATTCCAAATAAGTTCTTAGTTTGATACCATCCCCGATAAGGACGCCAAAAATGTTGGTTCCTTATAATACCCTACTAATAAAGACTCATTTCCTCAACCAAAGGGGTTCAATTCCCTGTTATCATTGGATTACTAACTCATTAACAAGTAATTAATTCAATTGTCAACTCGGGAACATATACTTGAAATAGGTCTGCACTATATGTTTACCAAGAGACTCACAAGAATATTAACTCAAGCTTAAAGCAACTAAATAAGGAATTAATGAAAAGCATTAGATTCTAACATTGGTTCTACTAACATTAGTTTAACCTACTTAACATGAAGCTTGTAACTTAATCTAAAAAATAAACTAACCAGTTGGTAACTATAAACTCTCTTTTTCCTTTGGTTGCAGGAACAATCACGGAATAAAGTTTTTGTGGCTGCAAAACAATCAACGAAAAGGATTCTGAGCATTAAACATGAGCTCGATAGTAAACTTACTAAGTAAGCATGGAAGTGAATGAATGTGGATGCTTCCCAAGGGCCCCCCCTTGGTTGAGCCTCCAAAACTTTAACTAAATCTAAAGATTATGTCAACATCACATACACATTGAAGTTCTGAACAACAAAGATGGTAGAACTAAAATCTCCTTGATATTTCTAATTGTTAAAAAAAGTACACTTGGTGCTCAAGTAAAAATAAAATTGCATTACATACTCCATCCTTAACTGATGGATCTATAGGAAATCTAACAACTAACTATCTACACAGTCGATCCACTCCCAACAGACTAGGAGGACGACTTTTATTAAAAATAAAAGCATAGAAGGGTGAATCATTCTAAGACTTACTCTAATGCACACATATAGGCCATAGCATCCTCTAGATCTCCTCAACAGATTGACACATGTTCTGAAACAGTAACTGCATCAACTGCAACTGAAAGCTCTGTTAGAATAATCAATTGTCAACTTAACTGGTCCAACGGTCCTATTTGAGTAGGACCGTAACTCTCTGAAACAACAACCAATGTCTCTATCTTCCAGCTGCATAGATAGAAGTTAATACGCACAACACATATTTGAACAACATTACTTCTAACCAATCATTTTAATCAAGCATTTCCATATCATTAAAAGAGATTTATCATATCATTTATAAGGTTGTTTAAGAGATGGCAAAGTTCATAGTTTTAAAGACAAAAGGGCTTATGTCCATCACAACCAGAATGTCTAAGTCACAAAATGACAAATCTAACATAACATAAGTCCATATAAAATAACCAAAAAGGCTACTCATTAGATATTACCATATAGTCTTGAGAAAGACAAGAGAGAACAATAGTTATGTGAGATTATTGTGAGAGTGTTATAGTGAGCTATAGAGAGATATGCAAACTTGAGAGTGTAAGAGATCCAAGTGAGTGAAAATTTTCTGGAGAGTATTCAAGGGATATTGCTAGAATGGAAGATTATTCTTTTGAAATGAGAAGAGGAGGGAAAAGAAGGGGTTGATGAGTAATTCTAGAATCATTTTAAGTTGTTTTCTCTAAGTTGATAAAGTAAAAAGTGGAAAATTCTCAAGAACACTTTTTGAATGATAAAATATCATGGAAAGTTAGCACTATGTGCAAACATATGTTCTAGGCGCTAGTGTCGAGACAAATCACACTAAAAAGTGGTGGAAGATGAGAAAAACATAGGCTTAATGCAAAAGTGACACAAAAATGTAGACGTTGAAAAGGAATTTTGAGCACGTTGAGAGGGGAAAAGGTTGATGCAAGGGTTGAAATGATTCCGCACAAATGCTAAAGTCATGGACAATAAAATGCATACAAAATATAGGTAAGATTGTAAGGTATGATTTTTTTCATACTATAATAACAAGCAAGACAAACCATAGATCATAATATAGAAGGTAAAAGTATAACAATAATCATGATATGGAAGATGAAAGGAGAATAAAAAAATATAACTAACAAGACATGATAAAAAATGCCAAAATGAAAAAAAGATCAAATGAGAATAAATAAAAAATAGGCATATGGATATGTGATTGCTTGTTGTCTCATGGCACATGGTTGAAAAAATCCTTCTCTAAGAGGTCATCCTCATCCCAAAATGATTCATCATATTCCTCTTGTTTTTTTTTTATTATATTACTTTTTACCTCGTGACTTGCCTTTTTGATCACAGATACTTCTCATGATAATAATTTGTATATTTTGTAAACATATTGCCAATAGGTGGAACATGAAATGTTTATTTATATTGCCATTTTTGTTGTCTATATGTAAAAGTATATTGAATCAATTTCATCTCTACACTCTTCTCTCGAATCTATACATAGTAGCATTCTTAACATAAAACACTTTTTTTGTATTATTAGTTCCTTGTCCTTCTTTTGTCAAAATGATCATGTATGCTTTATTCGATTTTTACCATATTTTTCTCTCTTGTTACTTTAATTATGTTTAACATACCTAATTTGAAGATCTTTTTAATCTTCATATAATGGTTTATTAGGAGAAGACATGTTGTAGACACATTAAATTAATTAAATCGATATTTCTTCCCCCTTCTCATTCTTCTATAGTTTGATTTATTTCAATAAATCAAACTCAACCTTAAGGAATATTCCAATCTCCTTGGTAATCCCAATAAGTTAAATTAATGCACAATTAATTAAACTAATTTAGTGATTCCTACAAACCCGCCTCTTAATCCACCTCATTAAGCTAATTAACCCAAAGCCTAATCTGTGTTAGTTTTTATTCAATTTTTAAGTAGTACACACCTACTTAAGTCCACATGGAACTCCCCTTATAAATGAATTGCATGCACAAGTCATTTCATCTATCCACCTCACCTTTGACCAAGGGGTGCTCACACATCTGTGAGAATTATTTTCTCCATGGAGCCACCCTACACCTTTCCCTTTTAGTCTGCATGTCATAAATCCCCTTTCCATAGCCCTTACACTTTGCTAAAAGTGTTTCCACTTGTTAGGTTCATGGTCTTCCAAATATTTTCTCACACATGTGTGAGCAAGGCTTACCCTCTTCCCCATGACAAGTTCTTCTTCCCAAGATGTGTGAGCACACCTTGCCCTCTTCCCCATGCCAAATGTTCTTCCCAAGGATTGACACTTGGTCCACATGTCAAAAGGCTATGTGCCTTGTTAGTTCTGATACTTAATGTAAAGAGCTGATGCCAATAGCTAATCAAGATGAGAGGGGGGGGGTGAATCATAAAAACTTAAACTTCCATAAAATCAACAGATTCAACCTCGGTAACTTATACTTCAACAACTTAACCAAAAACTGCTAAACCTGCAAACTTATGAACACATAATCATAATAACACTCATAACACCAGATTTAACGTGGAAACCCAAATAGGGAAAAACCACTGTGGGATTTCAGACCAACTAAGAAATATACTCTTCTAGAGTATGCTCGATTAAAAGCAAATCCTGTTAAAGATTACAAACACATTGCTAGATGTGACCCGGTTAGGATATTCACTTTGTTAGAAGTGACCTTGTTAAAGGATTTCAAACACTCACTTAGAATGTTACCTTGCTAGAGGGTTTACATATAAGATTGTTAAGTCCACTCGGTTAAGAGATTTTCTATCACTTAGAAAATAACAGTAATAAAAATCTATCTGCAACTTCACATCTAAAATGCTAAAGCAGATTCTTATTTGCTCAAAACAATCTAGTCATAGGACTTATCTTGTCCCTCTACTGGGCTTTCTACTTTGTTATTCAAACAGGTCTTCAAGCTTCTGTGCTCGATAATCACTATGTAGCATCCCTGTGCATACACTTGCCTGCATATATTGTTTATTAACAATTTCTTATTTATAAACAATTGCTAATCGCTAAATCTCCTTGATCACATTTCCCATGATCAATCTTAGCCATCAAATCTTCAAACTTGACCAGGTTCAATGTATCCTTTCGATCTGAAAACGTTTTACCTTACCTCGGGACTTGCATTCCCTTCTTGGAACTTGCATAGGGTTATTGCGGTTCAATCTGCGTTGTAGATCTTCCTGCCGATTTTCCTTTGCCATAGATCCTTAACAAACTTCATGCACGACATACCAATCATTTATACATCTCTAGCTAATCATTGTCCTTCATTAAATAATGCTTTTATCCATCCCCTGCGCACTGTCATAACTCGGTTGCAACTCGGTAAATACTAAACTTTACTCGGTAGACATTTCGCCTTCATTAACCAATATCGATAACCTTAGGGTTTACCGACTAGGTTCATTGCTCGGTTGCATAGTATAGTATTAACCTTACAATCAACAACATATGTAGGATATCAAAACAATCTAAACATCATGATCTCATCAATGTCTAACTCGGTAATAGTTGCCCATTGAATAACTTATTGCTCCCTTTATTCATCACATTCTTTCTGTGTCTTTTACCGACATCCTTCTAATCAATCTTCTCAAGATATGGCAACATCATACTAAATCAGATAATCAATTTCCTGACATCAATGACAAAATAATGTTATAAAGATAGTTATCATCCTTCTTCAGTTATATCAATAATCTTCAACAACCTTCTCAATGTCCTTATTGAATATCAACAATCTTTCTTACTTTAATGCCAACAATCTCCCCCTTTGGCATTGATGGCAAAACCAACAATTAAATGGTAATACCAACAAGATATTCAAATTGATTTGGATTCAGATTGCTGTTAGACTTCTCCTTTTATCCTTGATCTGTTGTCTTCTGAAGTCTTCTCCATTTTGCAATCTACTCCCCCTGTCATTAGTCTTCTGTTATTTCCATCTTTCAGGGCTTTACCATGCAGTCAACCATTTAGTCTTTCAACCATTTTAGTCTTCTCCCCCAACAATGCCAAAAAGTAAAAGAACTAAATCATGATTTCTTCCTCTATGAAGTGATTTGCTTTGCTGTGTAACATCTCAATCTCGGTCAGATCAACTTGTCTCTATTCATTTTTCTTGCACACCTTTAGAAAACCTTCTAAAGTGCATAAATCAACATTAATCCACAAATAATATTTTGTAGATTCATCGAATTGATGCTTTCACCAAACTCGGTTAGTGAGTAGAAGATAAGGGTAGGACCCCTAACTTGCTTCTGAGATACTCAAAAGTGTCCCTTGGCAGCGGCTTTGTGAAGATGTCTGCTAATTGCTCCTTTGAACTGATATATTCCAGCACAACTTTCTTCTCTTGAACTTCTTCTCCAAGATAATGATACTTTATAGATATATGCTTTGTCTTAGAGTGCATCACTGGATTCTTTGAAATGTTAATGGCACTAGTATTATCACAGAATATAGTTACTGGCTCAGTAACGTTCTCATTTATACCTTCCAACAGTTGTTTGATCCATGCTATATTGGTACAATATAATGCTGCAACAACATATTCAGCTTCTGCTGTAGATTGAGAAATACATCCTTGTTTCTTGTTAAGCCAACTTACTAGTCTTTCTCCCAAAAAGAAAGTTCCACCACTTGTGCTTTTCCTGTCATCTATGTTGCCTGCCCAATCAGCATCAGTATAAACTTTTAAATCAAAATTATTTCTCTTTTCATATACTAAGCCATAATCTTTAGTGCCTCTCAGGTATCTGAAAATTCTCTTGATTGCTGTCATATGGGTTTCCTTGGGATCTGCAAAGAATCTTGCTACAATACCTATTGCATGTGCTATATCCGGTCTACTATGCACAACATATTGCAATTTTCCAATCATAGATCGGTAAAGTGTCTCATCAACAGATGCAGATTTGTCTCATCATAGATTTGTAAAGCTCACTGTAAAAAGCTTTACAAATCCCATGGAGGGGCTTTATGAACTATTTTATGGAGCTAGGGTCTCATGAGGCAAAAAGAAATGTTGCACAATTAATTAGAATGTTTTTTTGATAAATAGGAGCCCTTCTTTTTAGTTTGAAATTTAAACTACTGCATCTGGAGTGGGGCTAAATTTCCCACACTAACACATAAAATTTCTACTACTTGTAGTCATCTAAAAAAATTAGATTCTCACAAATTAAATTTTCACATTTTATATTTATATATTATATTGACTTGAATATACAAAATATTAAAATTCATGAAACCGCCACCTTCCCTAAATTTTGGAGCTTAAAAATGTAAGCTTAAGTTGCACTACCCACTTCAAAATATGTAATGAAAAAAATCAAGACTGCCATGTGGACAAAGCATATCGAGTAAAATAAACATACTACATCAAAGAGATTAAGCCAACCTAGGAACATGGCATACAAACATATTTAGAGGTAGTTATTAAGGAAAAAGCAAGGTTGTTAATTACACAGTTGAAGATCAAATTGCATCATCTTAGGTGTGAGACCAATAGATGGATTATACCTAAGGAAGTTGGGAAGAGAGATCTTGCATATTATGTAGTAAGGGGGCAATGAATATGGAATTACATTAGATGAACTATACCCAAGGAAGTTTGGGAAGAGAGATCTTACATATTTTGTAGTAAGGGGCTAGTGGATATGGAATGACACTTTATCATGGAGTGCACAAGTTAATGATGTGATTCTTGATCCCTTAGGCTGCTTGGTCTTATGGACATCATTAAAATATTTCCTTCATTCATTCAAATTCGCCTAAAAAATCCAGTTGCACTTGTTGATTTTTTTTATGAAGGCTCCTCCATTGACCCTAGCCTTAGGTTGGGGTCCCATGAAGGGTGGCTTCAAAATTTATTTTGAAGGAATAGAGGATCTCATGAAGCGAAAAAAAAATAGTCTTATGTGATTAATTGAAATATTTTTTTGAATAATAGCAACCCCTATTTCTTAGTTTGAAGATTTTTGTGGGTACATTGAGGTGGGGCTAGAAATTGCCCCACCAACTTAGACTATTTTCCTACCATTTGTCACATATATATGCAAGTTAGAAAAAAATATTAGACTACTAAATTTGAAAGATTAAATGATGTAGTCAAGGATAGAGGGTCTAGAGTGGATTGTCCAACCCTACAATAAAATTGAACACAACACAAGCAATTGAAAGAAATATGCAATTTTGTTGATCTGAAATAAAAATCATACATGCCCACATGCTTGTTAAATATCCGAGAAACTGGGGTGAATTAGTTGTCAATAAATTTAACTTCAATACTTTCACATATTCAGAATAACCAATAGAATTAATTAAAGCAATTATAACATGAAAACACATACACAACAAATCACACAATGAACACCATATATGACATGGAAAATCCAAGAAGGGAAAAACCATGGAGAATGTTAGTTCTCAATACATAACACCAGTTAAGGTGATTTTTACAAAGGGTGTCTCATTGCCTGAATGATCACTGCAGGTGCGCTCACTGTCGAAAAAAGAAGAAAGAAAAAGATAATCCACCACTGTAACACAATCTGCAATACCAATTCTATTTTTGGTGCCTCAACAACAACACAATTCACATATCAACATCAACATCAGTCAGATTTTTCCTTTTCAGTATCTCACATCTTCCATATGTCATACATTTAGATCATCCACATATTTATATTGTTTCTGGGAAACATAATCTTCTAAGTTGGCCAAGACAAAGATTTGAAATAGGTCGACACCAAACATTCCGGTGGTGGGAAGGAATGAGAAGTAGACCATACCACAACACACATTATTGGTCAAATCAACACGTTACATCCATCACAAATACCGTACCCAAAACATGACTCACACGCTACACAAATGTTGTTACTCATCCTCAAATTTTGGACTTAATTCGGACCCAAAAAGCACTACCCAACACAACAAAAATAAGAATGGAACCACCATACTCATGAATATAATCGATCAACATTATATCTGAATCACCATCAACATGAACAAATAGAATATCAACTAGAACACATCTTCCAGAGCACCAAATATTTCGAGAACGCATCTTTCGGATCACCGACACCAATACCATATGTTGACATCAATGACAATCATTAATGACAACCATCACAACATCACATTTGCAACAAGGCCTTCTTATATATAGATTACAACAAGCCCCATTGGCCCCACATGTAGGCTCACAGGCCGCCACAAGCTTATTACTATGCATAATTGATTCTGGATCCTAGCTCCTTAATTAATTCACCACCCTCTATTGTATCAAGAATGACTATACGCTAACTCTAAGCATTAGGAATAATCTATGTCGACCTCAACTAGGCCCCAAGCCCAATGTCTAGTGAAACATGTGTTAGTCAAAAGTAGATGAAGAAGCGACAAAAGTTGATGTTGAAGGGTGTGGATCCGTCTAGGGGTTGTCTTGACCCATATCTATCATGTGATGAGTTGTGAAGACTCTACAAGGTATGAAAGAGTTTCACATGCTAACTCTTATAGGTCTGGGCTCACCACCTTATGTGTTTTAGTTACTTTTAGATAATTGGGGTGGTCTTATACACCATATGCTCTCACCTTGCCCATCTTGAGAATTGGGTGATAGAAAGTGACAAGGACATTGCATTTTAGCTTAATTTTAGTTAAATATTTGAAACAATTTTGGGGTGGTTACTCCAAAAATGTTAGATAACTACTTGATAAAATGCCTTTGAAGATTTAACTTTATTTTGTAAGGAAAATAGTTACCTATAAGAATTACATACAAACTTTTTGATTAAATTTTAAAGCAAGCATGATACCATTATGTTGCTTATAATTGTATAAAGTAATTCTAATTCGGTGAACTTGTGGTGAAGAGAGCTTCAAGAAAATAGGCCCATAGCTATTGCCACAAGGATATCGAGATCAAATGCATCATCAAAACTTTTTAAGTTTAAACTACATGAAAGTAGGGGAAGGATACAATAGTGGTTATAGCTAATTTCGTGTACCCACAGATCCTAAACGATACATCAGATTTCAACAATTTTTTGTTTTCTTCGTATGCGACTAAATTGCATATAGTGAAGGTTCTGGCTTTTGGGTAGTAACGATGCACATTGTTGGATCAGTTACGTGCACAAGGGTCAAAAAGTACACATTTCAAAGTGTCCCCTGGTACCTACTTCCACTCAAAATTGTTAGTATTTGTCGACAAATGTCCCAGTAATTGTGCAAAAATGAACCAATTATAGATAAAAAAAAGCTAAAACATAATTGACTATTAATACATGTGAAACTTATTAATGAACTTTTCATTATCATTTTTCTAACTCTTGAAAGTTTGGATGCACATCATTGGAACTGAATCCACTATTGACTTTAACCAGAAAGTTTATAGGAAAGAAAAATAAAATAGATGACATAGAATCCAAAATCCACTCTTCATTCGCATTTGGTATTTTTACGCACATGAAATTTTCAGCCATTCATGAGAGCGTTACGACAGCTCCAATGGCGGCACTTCACAAGTGGTGGTTCAATCAAAGAATCCTTACGCTCCCTGTACATTAACATGAATCTGTGCACTTATTTTTTGGAGAATTGCACGAATATCCAAACATTGAACCAAGTCCATGCCGTTATGCTGGCTAATGGATTTCATCAAAACATCTTCTTGCAGACAAAACTTACCACCATGTATGCTTTGTTCAGCCTTGAGGACGCACGCCGTCTATTTGACAAAATTTCCAAACCAAAACTTTGCTTGTGGAATGTTATGATTAGAGAGTATGCCAGGAGTGGAGTCGGTGAGGAGGTATTTAAACTTTATTGTGAAATGCTACAGGCAGGTCAATGCCCGGATAATTTTACCTTCCCCTACGTGCTCAAGGCGTGCACTGCTTTGCCGGCTTTACGTGAGGGTAAGGAGATTCATGGACATGTCATTGCTTGTGGCTTTGAGTTCAATTCTTTTGTGACGAATTCCCTTGTGCATATGTATGCTAAATGCGGAGATTTGAAGGATGCCCGCCAAGTGTTTGACAAAATGCTCGAACGGGATGTGGTTTCATGGAATGCAATGATTGCTGGGTTCGCTCAGAATGGATGTCCAAAGGAATCATTGAGGTTGTTTAATCAAATGGTATCGGGAGGTATGGAACCGGACTCTTTGACCATAAAAAGCGTGCTTCCTTCGTGTGCTAGTTTGTCAGCCCTGCAACAGGGTCAGTGGATCCATAATTATGCAATTAAGACTGGCTTGGAGTCGGATATCGTTGTTTGCACTGCTCTCATAGATATGTATGCAAAGTGTAGAAAGTTAAAGACTGCACGTCAAATTTTTGACAAAATGTGTAGAAGAGATGTTGTGTCATGGAGCGCAATGATTGGGAGTTATGCTCTGAATGGTTATGCTGAGGAGGCTTTGAAGCTCTTCTATGACATGCAATTAACAGATGTGAAGCCTGATTTGGCTACCGTAAAGAGCGTGATTCAGGTCTTTGCTTATCTAGCATCCCCGCAACCTGCCAAATGGATCCATGGTTACATCATTAATATGGGTTTCGAGGCAGATGTTTTGGTGGGCACTGCACTTGTAGACATGTATGTCAAATGTGGTAGTGTAGAGATGGCGCGGCAGTTGTTCGATAAAATGTCAAAAAAGGATGTAGTCTCATGGAGCGCAATGATTGCTGGGTATGGTATGCATGGGTACGGTGAGGATGCTCTTAAGCTTTTCTACCAAATGCAAAAGAATGGTGTGAGTCCTGATGAAGTTACCTTTGTATGTGTTTTATCTGCCTGCAGTCATGGAGGCTTGTTGGATAAGGGCTGGCAATGTTTTGATTCCATGACACGAGATTATGGCATCAAGCCTAATGTGGAACATTGTGCTTGCATGGTTGACCTCCTTGGCCGTGCTGGCCATCTAGATGTGGCAGAAGACTTTATCAAAAACATGGCAGCAGAACCAGATTCTGGTGTTTGGGGAGCTTTGCTTGGTGCGTGCAGAATTCATTGCAATATCGAGGTAGGAGAGCGTGTGGCAAATCGACTTTTTGAATTAGACCCAGAAAATACTGGACATTATGTGTTACTGTCAAATATCTATGCTGCAGCTGGCAGATGGGATGGTGTAGCAAAGGTGAGAGCAATGATGAAAAACAGGGGATTGAAAACGAAACGTGGATGCACCTTGATTGAAATAAATCACAGGGTACATTCATTCATTGCAGATGACAGATCACATCCTCAATCTGATGAAATATATGCGGCATTAGAATCCTTGGCTAGACAGATGAAGGATGTAGGGTATGTGCCTAACACAAGCCTTGTTCTGCATGATGTGTCAGAGGAGGTTAAAGAACGGATGCTTTGGAGTCATAGTGAGAAGTTGGCAATTGCATTTGGGCTTATCAATTCAAGTCCTGGAACCCCCATTCAGATTACTAAAAACCTTCGAGCATGTGTTGATTGCCATAATGCAACTAAATTCATCTCTAAGATTTTTGAGCGAGAGATTATTGTAAGGGACGCAATTCGTTTCCATCATTTTAGGGATAGATTATGCTCGTGTGGAGATTATTGGTGATGATAAGAAAACATGAACTAAAATAACTTCAGACTGGATCACCATTCAGCAGCCCAGTTAGGATTTCCTTATGTTAGTGTGATGGAAGTGGGCTGTGGGAACAAAATAGTTGTGGACGAAAGAACAATCTTTACGGTCTTCAGCAAGGCTGTAGAAACCAAGAGACAGATCGATGAAATGAGATTATATTCAAGTCCACGAAAGACCAAAATAGGTCAGTAGGACTCGAACAACCAGTAGAGACAGCTAAAACATTGAGACAACACAAAGACAAAGTAAACATTGGACCAAAACCAAAGCTAGAGAGGGAAGCTAAAGATACTAATATCCAATTCATGTTTTTCAAGGAAACTAAAAACAAGTGGGCGGAGTCCTAGTGGAGTTATGAGCAATACTTCTTATGGGCCTATCTTTACAACATTCAAATTGGGTTTTACTTGTTTCCAACAAAATGCGTATCTTCTATATAACATCTGCACTTTAAACTGTATTTGAAGATGACTGCATGTTTGGGCAAACCACCCTTTGCCCACTCATTTTTATGGTGCATGTTGTCCAAACAAGCCAAACTCAACCTAGGTGTTTCAAGAAAGTGTAAATTCTGGAGTTCTAGTGTAAAATGTTACTAACATAAAAGAAGTAACGAGAATGGCAAAACAAACTGAAATTTTGAACAGCTGTGGATGATTGATTTATGAAGAATTTTTCGGGATACTTTTATCAAAACAGTCTATTAAAGTGTGAGCTAATTGATATTACTAACGAAAGAGGTAATGAGAATGGCAAGATCAACTGATTTTATTTGTCAGATAAATAATCATTTTATGAAGCTTTACGAGGGATTCTTTGATCAATATCAGCATATCAAAGTGTGAACTAATTGGTAGTGGACATGCACCATTTTATGGTATTACTGCATGCTGATTACATCATATCATTCATAATGGCTTATTTGGCTTGATCTTTACTTTAAAAAAAATCATGACGATGAATATGAAATCGTGTTCTTGTTCATTTATTTGGTCACAAGGTTTAAAGCCAAATTCAAAAATTTGATCCAAGGTTGAGAACTATGTTCTTCTATCCTTGATGATCCTTTAAAAACAATCTGCTTTTTCGATTCGTAGGCATGGGCACAAAAAGGGATTTGCTAGAAATCATACATTATTGAAAATAAATTATAGAAAAGAAATTATAGAAATCGTCTTATTAAAAAATGGGAAATAATGTTTGATAATTTTAACTAATAAGCGCTCTAAGGTTTTTTTGTTTCTTCTTAATTACATTTTTTTTTTTGGGAGTCAATGAGTCCAATTTATCGAGTTACAATTCATTTGGACCAGCTAATCTACTCGAATCTAGAATGTAATGTTCCCTATTGGGACTTAACTCAATTTGCCCTAGAGTTCCCAAATAGAGTTTGAATTATGTTCGGGAATGTAATGTCTCCTACTTAGAGGCTGCCTATATAATTAACATACATCATTATACCTTATATCAGAACACTAAACTAGAGAACAATTAGCATTCATAATACAATTGATAGTTACTATACTAAAACCTCAATCCTTACTTCTTTCCTAATCGTCAACCCTAATGGAGGATGAGGAATTACTTGTTAGGGCACTAGGAAAACCATTCTCCACAAATAGGCCCATGAGTTTTAGGAAGACCCATCCATACCACCTCTTGGGGCTCACCTATTTCGAGAGGTATTACAACTGCCTTTCCCTAACAAAACCAATCTATCCCCATGAGGGGTAATAGAGAATGATTAAGGATTAGGCTACAAGTAAACTATTCTCTCATGTATTATGAATATATATGTAAACAAATGAAATTAAGCATAATTGTTATATAAATCTTATTATTTCTGTTATATGTGTGTATAAGAATAAATGTAAGAGTTTATACTATAGACCATATATCCGTCCTTTATTCCTAATAGAATTCAGATGTAATATTATTGTAAATAAACAATCACTTTATCAGTGAGATATGACATACCAATTTGCTATTACACAATGATTGCCAATATACGATCTGCCAATAAATTAATATATATTTTCCTTCGATGATGGCCTGCCTGGATGTGGAGGCCTCTTTATATCCCTTTGCTTGCTTGTCGGGTCATGACTCCTCATCGAGAGTTGCCTTGCCAAGAGACATGTTTCCTTGAGTCGTTGATCTTCATCATCGTAGGCTTAACCAATATTAATCAAGTATTCATTTACCATAGTAACCGATATCAATTTTTGTCTTAACAAGGGTTTAACAAGTGTAACCGATCATAGATTTATTAACAATTGTAACTGATATTGGTCTTTTGTCTTAACAACCTGATTTCTTAGTGAAATCGTGAAGTCTTACCCCGCAAGACGATTTCACTTACAAGTTTCTTATTAAAGGGAGAGGTTTTAGACCGGGGGCATGCCAATCCACACTTCTTGAGATCACTTGCCTCAAGCAATTGTTGAATGATCACGGAGTCTAGTTTGTAATTATTATAAGGTTGAGACCTATCTTCTTTAGTTTAAATGTGAGTTATAAATAATAGTTGGAAACAATAGGATTTAATTTAAGTCAAGTTTTCTCTCATCAATGGTAATCATAATAAATGTTTTGGTTGGTCTTATGGATGTTTCTTCAAGGGGGAGCTTTCTATATATTTTGAAAAGAAGTGTGACACGCATCTATAAATTTATCTTTCTTTTGGTTCACTCTTGTTATTCTCGTATTCTAGATCAACGAAAAATAGAGATCTCATGTTTAAAGTAATCATAGACACTCATGGAGTAAACATGTTAGAAACACACTAGGTATGAACCAAACAACAAGCATGTAATGTCCCCACTTTGAAATAGAATTTAATGGTAAATAATAATAATAAAATAAAAATAAAAATATAAAAGAATATAATTAAAATTTAATTAAGTTAATGAATGGTCAAAAGACATGGAATGAAAAGTTGTGACCACCTCAAACATGAGATATAAAAGGGAGAAGAGAATCTCATTTGAGAGGGGGATACAAAAGTGCAGAACTGTTTTAAATAAGAAGTCCATATTTGATTGTGAAAGGTTGAGTCCCTTTCAAAGGGCAACAATAATGAAGAGTTGCACTCTTTCAAAGGTTGCTAATAGTGAAAGAGTGTGTCTCTTGCCAAAGGGCATATATGATGAAGAGGTGTGACCTCTCCCTCACATTGAGAGATATAAAGAAAATGAATAGAAAGCATCCAATGACAATACCATGGATCAGATAAGATAGACTTGAGTGATTAATAAGAACTAGCTCTTAAGCATCAGTCAAGTTTAAATTGCAATTTACCATCATCATATTCTATCTACCATTTTCTTATTAATATCTGTTGTTGGACTGGCCTGATTAAGCATCGGACTTTTGGGCACCAAACCAGGTTGCATATAATCATAAAAAGGAGTTCAAAGGAAAGACATGAAACCTAGACCAAGATGAAATCAGAATTGAATGCAAATATTACAGAACAACAACCTGCCTCCTAGTTGGGGCCATTACATCAAACCAAGGAAGATCAAACTGCTAGTAACATCTATGATCATAACCCTATCACAACACTATTATCGTTACAATCTAATCTCCTTATCTACTTCTGTTATCATTATGCTTGGTAGCCTTATGATGGTCTCAACATTAAATCTACCATTTTAGCATTAGGGCCAACATATAATAAATCTAACTATAGTTCATATGGAAATAGTAATTTGTATTACTATTAGACCAAACATCTTGGGAATACTATTATTATTAGAGCATCATTACTATTATTGAAACACTACTTGATAGCATCACAGTAATACTTATTAGCATTGTCAACACATTATCTACTCTAAGAGATATGATAGAAATTGTGTTTAGCAGTAGTTCATCTTGTATGGGAAGGTATGAGATGTAATGAAGGGATAACCAAGGGCTCATAAGTAGGCCATTGTAGGATGACCAAAGTGACATCTAGAACTTGGAGGACCCTTACATGGAGGAGTCAACGAACCCAATTACATTCTCTGCCTAACCCCACAAGACATGGTTAATTTAGGAGAAATAAACTTAAAGGGGACTTCCAATCACAAGAAGAAGGATAAGGATGGAAGTGATGAAGAAGAATGATGATAGGATACCTCATGGTAGTTGACCGATGGTTGCATGAGGCGAAGGGGGCTCTAGCTTTCACTCTGCTCTTGGTCCTAGGGTAGAGGATCTATCAGACACCTTATCGTTCCTCCTTACTCCCACTCTCTTATGGTTGAGTTCCAATAAGAAATTAGACATAAATATAAGTTAATGTTCCTGGCCCTAGGTATAGATAATTTATGTTTAGTTATCGTTTTTAGAAGATTTATATTATGGTTTATATGTGTTTTAATGGTTTCCTAACATATTGTGGGATCTCAATCAGGTATGCATCTTGTTCCATTTGTAGTTTTACATAAAAATGGTGATTTAGGGCAAGAACTAGGGTTTTTATAAAATGGAGGACATTACAAAGCATACACATAAAAATAGACATTGTCAGGTCCTTCTTACTGACTATAGTGTATTCATTATTTTAGCCTTACCCTACAAGATGACAGGATCAAGGCTTTGATACCATTTGTAATGTCCCCTATTGGGACTTAACTCAATTTTCCCTACCATCCTCAAATAGGGTTTGTATTATGCTCGAAAATGTAATGTCCCCTACTTGGAGGTTGCCTATATAATTAGCATACATCATTATTCCTTAAATCATAACACTAACCTAGAGAATAATTAGCATTCACAATATAACAATTGATAGTTACTATATCGAAGCCCCAATCCTTACTTCTTTCCTAATCATCAACCCTAAGAGAGGATGGGGAACTACTTGTTAGGCACTAGGAAAACCATTCTCCACAAATAGGCCCAAAAGTTTCAAGAAAACCTATCCATACCACCTCTTGGACTCCCTAAGGGTTTCAAGAACACCTAACCATACCACCTCTTGTGGCTCACCTATTTTGAGAGGTATTACAATTGCCTTCCCCTAACAAAACCAACCTATCCTCATGAGGGGTAATAGAGAGTGATTAAGGATTGGGCTATGAGTATTCTATTCTATCATGTATTATGAATATATATGTAAAACAAATGAAATTCAACATAATTGTTATATAAATTTGATTAACAAATATAAATCTTATTATTTTTGTTATATGTGTATATAAGAATAAATGTAATAGTTTATACTACAAGCCATATATTTGTTCTTTATTCCTAATAGAATTCAGATATAATATTACTATAAATAAATATTGTGAGATACAACATACCAATCTATTATTACACAATGATGGTCTGTCTAGGTGTGGAGGCATCTTTATATCCCTCCGCTTGCTTGTAGGGTCATGACTCCTCATCAAGAGTTGTCTTGCCAAGAGACATGTTTCCTTGAGTCCCTGCTCTTCATCATTGTGGGCTTAACTAATATTAATCTTTGCTTTAACTATAATTAATATTAATTATGGATTCATTTAACACTATAACCAATGTTGATTTCTATCTTAACAATGGTTTAACAATTGTAACCAATCATGAATTTATTAACAACTGATTAACATAGATTCATTAACAATTGTAACTGACATTGGTCTTTTGTCTTAACAAGGATTTATTAGTGAAATCGTGAAGTCTTACCCTATAAGATGATTTTACTTAGAAGTTTCTTATTAGTTGTAGGAGAGGTTTTAGATGGGGGGCATGACATAAAACCTCTTGTTCATTGCTAGAGTGCTTTACCAATTGAGCTACTAGCTTCTCTTTAGGTAACTCATTGTTTGTCTAGATGTGGCTTATTTTCAACAACACCCCTTAAGCCACATTGCAAGTATAACATAAACTCTTGAATATTAGACAATTGATCAAAATAGGTAACAAGGTGCTAGTAGAAAATAGACAATGTATATTTGACAATAATTAGAGCAAGAACATGGTACCAACAGTCCAAATGAAAAGGAACCAAATATTTTCTCCACGAATACAAGTTCACATTTATTGGCTCAATTTGCATTTGATCCTTCGAAGCATGAGAAGTATATAGTAGTATAACATCAAACAGTCTTTAAGACATTCATGACCCCTCTAGGTTTTGACATCTAATCTATGGTCATTTGAGTTAATTTGGAATTGATCTTTTGTCCAAGAAGGAAATGGTTAGGGAATTACCAACCATAGTAGAGGCAAATGGTAAATGTGAAACCTTGTAATGACCTTGTCATATAAGCCCAGCCTTGATCGTGAAATGAGGAATTAGTTATGCTAATCAAGAAAAGATATAAAGACATGTGATTTGCTCACTATCATCATCGCTAATCAAGGATTAAAAATCCGATTAAGAATTGAGGAATAAATAACTGATAATTTATACATTTAGGTTAAGACCTTAACAAACCATCATCGATTAATAACTTATTTTCCTACAAAGGGATGCGACTAATATTCATGAAGAGCCACGATTAACAAAAAGATATGTTTGTCCCAAATCAAGAGATGCAACTGGTTAGGATTATAAGATATTAATAAGGAATCCATACTCATTAGAGAATCATCAAATTACTTAATTTATTTATATCCTTATTGGATTGCTCAAGTGAGCAAGTTCCATTGGCACAAATTGGTTGCATATACATAAAGTATGAAATTGGGAAGATCACCATTGTTGCAAGTTCACAAAGATAGATTATAAACAACACAATATCATTGTAAGCGATATCATATACATTTGCATATTCTTATTGTCAGAGCAAAAATGACTACCTAGTTGGCTATGATGAATTTTAATAATAAACACATATCACAGACCACCGAGATAATGTTAACATTGATTGCATTGCGCTAAGTGCAAACATATATATCAAAATCATCTTGCATATACCTAAGTGTTGAATCAGAGACAAGATAACCGTGGTATTGTTCTCATATATCATATATCATATATCATCAAATTAAAAATTATTTCAATTGTATAACATAAGGACAAATCTTTTAGAAGTGATATCATAGACTCCTTTTTTTAATTGTTAAAAGTCTATATTTTTATTAATAATATTAAGAAAAATACATAGTCTTCATATATCATATATGCTTAGAATACCACAATTTTTTATTTTTACAGAATTACATCTTCCCCTCTAAAAATGGATTCTCAACTACAAACCCAACCCAGAATTGACATAAGTATCTATTACAATATTAACACCATATACTATAAACCCTAACAAGTCTTGCTTAACAACTTGTCCACTCATCATATATACAAATAATAAGAGCTTCAACTAAGAGCTTACCGCTTCATCTCCTTGCCTCTCAACATCTGGCAGTTGATCCAGTAGTCTTCCTTGTGGAAGACAAATTTCTATTTTGCCTTCTTGGACTTCTCCCCATCCAAAACCTACTCCATTTTTCATGATTGGAGAGGTATTCTTTGTTGAGATTCCAACCTCCTTGTGCCTCCGCCTGATGGAGCTCTTTGTCATTGTCCACTCCTCATACCAGAAAAGGTCTTAATGGTGGCATAAACTTTGTGTCTCGAATCTGTAGACACCTAAAAATGGTCAACGCTTGCGGAGTCATACTTTAACATTTGCGCATTGCCTCATTTTAGGTTTTTGCGTCGCATTAACATTTCTCCTATGTCACGCACTTGGTCTTTATCATTTGCGAGCATCGAGTCATTCTTCTACATTCTTCAGTTGTCTCGCTCTCAAATTTGGTCTTGTCGACAACACTATCCAATCATGATTTTGATCGATTTTATCCTGTCGCATCAATGTGTGTGCTAATTTGTCATCATTTTGGGCATCGTCAATCCTAATTAGGGTTTTGTCCTCTTATCAATCTTGTCGTTTTGTCATCAATCCTTATCATTTTCAATCTTGTCGTTTTGCGATCGATTTGTCATCGGTTGTTGTCATGTTCGATCTTGTCATTTTACGATCGATTTGTCATTGATCGTGGTCATTTTCAATCCTGTCGTCTTGCAATCTATTTTGTCATCAATCCTTGTCCTCTTGTCAATTTTGTCATCGATCGTCGTCTTTCTCAATCATGTCAATTTGGATCAATTAGTCATTGTTCCTCGCCAATTGGCATATTTATCAATCAAATCATTTATCACATTGGTCCTTTGTCAATTCAAAATCATGATCGATATCAATTATCTTCAATCAAGACCTAATTGTCATTCCCGCATTGCTAATTCGTCTTCTAGGGTTTCATGATTTAATCATTTAACCTTGTGTGTCATTTCTTCCTTTAGGATTAATAAATTATTTATTTATCCTAAGTCTTCTCATTACAATTAAATGCTCATTTAATTGGCTAATTATTCCTCTTTGTGAATTAAATAATAAATGATAAATTATTAATTAATTTACCTAATTTCTAATTTCCATCAATTTCTTAATTCCTAAAGTCTTAATTCTCTAATTTCCTAATTTTCTAATTCCTAATTTCAATTTCCTCCTATTTCTGTCCTAAATTCATGGAAATGACATAGAAATTTGTCATAATTTGTCATAATTGACAATCAATCAATTTTTGACATAGAAGTTTGTCATAATTTGTCATAAATCATCAATCAACAAATTTTGCATAGAAAGTGCATAATTTGTCATAAATTTGTCATAATTGACATAATTGATTTGCAATTTCCATTTGAATTGAATCATGCTAATCTTGTCTTTTCTCTAATTTATCTATAAATTGGATGAATTTCTTCAATCAAACCCCTTGATTCTTGACCCCTAATCAAACTATTGAATTTCTAATCATTTTTGTCAAATCACATTTCGAGTACTCTTGATCAACCATCTTGTCTACTTGCTTTCAATCATGTGTGTGCACTTGTAGGTGAGATCCACAACAAAAACTATTTGGAGAGGAAAGAAGAACAATGGAGCCGCATGAAGGAAGCATTCAGATCTGCATATGGTTTGCATAGTATTTACTTTTGAATGTTTCATTTTCATGTCTCTATTGAATGTATTTAGGATAGATCATTGCAATGAGCTTTCGTGATTGAGCTAATGATTAATATTACCTGCTTTGATGATTTCCGATTTCCTAGCCACAGAATCCATTCACCACTCTTGGTTATGAAGCCTTCTCCCGGCAGCACCAATGCTATCAGGATCTCCATCCCAAAATTCCATTCTTCCCTCACACATTCCCGCATTACCTGTTTCACACCCTCCTTATTACCCAGCTCCAAACACCACACAAAAAATATTGAGGCCATGTCCACATTCGTGCAGTATCTAAAATCAAAGTTCATGTATTCCTCAGCCAAAAATTTGTCAACAATCCTCAGAAAACGTGGGTACTCTATCTTGAAAATGTTCCCCATCCTTTCTTCTCAAATCTTCCCCATGAAGGCAAGCTATTGTTTGTTCATGGAGAGAGAAAAATTGGCCTCCATATTCGCACTGAGAATCCCTGCAAAACCCTGGCTCTCACTGTAAACACCACACCCATTCTTCCTTCACCACCTTCCCAAAAACTACTACAAACCAGTTGAACATGAGCATTTAAAGAAAAGGCATCATAACTTAAATCGATTCCTCCACTCCGCGTGTATTTGCCACCTCTTTCCATAAATTCCTGCTTGGTCCTCGTAGATCTCCCATTGGCTACGTACTACAAGTTGTGCACATCCACCGCACTTCACATTCGGCTCGTCCCTTCACACACTTGAAAAGACCCTTGTCTCATCAGTCATTTCTTTGATCTATCCTAGCTTCACCCACCAGGTGCAACCCTCTAAAATCATCCCACAATTCCATCAAATCAACATTGCTGTCAAGACATTCCCAGTTCGATAATTTGTCCACCTCCTTGTTTCCTTCGCGCTTGACGTGGGAAACTTTAAAATCTTGAAATCGATTTAATTTGGATTTAATGATCTTCATAATTTATCAATATAGAAAAGAAGATCCAAGAGGTCCTCCATAACTATACTCAAGATTGCAATAAAGGACAAGCTATTATGGTCATTTAAAATTCTATAGTTATGAAATCCGCAACACACATACAAATTTACAAATGAAAAAAAGCTATTATCACAATGCTAATAAAATGAATAAAACAATAGAAATGATGTTGGCAATGTACACAACATATAACACATTAATAGCACAAACACAATTATTCACACATTAATTATATACAAAATTAAATTACAAATTTTTACCTCTATGCTACAAATTCTCTCATGAATGGCCAACTCAACAAAGTCTAGATCTTTTGTGAAACTTCCAGTAACATGCAACAAGACTTCTTGAAATACCTTCGCAAATTTTGGCCATAAAAGATAGATTTTATATTACTTGAAGTGTCAATATATGAAAATAAGATTAATTGTTCTTTCTAAATAACTAAAATTATATATAAACTATAGCCTATTTTGTAGATTGTAAGCATCATGGTAATATTCTCAATGCATGAAAATTTTGTTACATAATTTTATTTAATTAAAATTTTGAGTTGTATTAACTAAAAAGAAATAGTTCAATTGTTTGAAATAATTTCTTAAAAATGATGATTCTCATTTCCAGAGTTTTTGGAGCTTGGTGGGATTCACAATTTTGAATAGAGTAAGAGGTGCAAGTCTTTGGAATTTATTTTTCAAAGACTCGATCCATGATAGTTCTAGGGATACTTTGCAAATTCTAGAGCTTCATAGAGGTGACATCTCCAAAATTATTTGTGTCGAGTACACACCCTCTCCTTTGCACAAATCATCTTTTTGACGCCCAACTATTTTCATTAAAATCATCATAATCATAGAAACATAAGTATAAATACATTAATAATTAATTAAAATCTTAGAAATTAAGTATGATAAGGGTATACATGAGTGATGAATGATTGAAGGAAATGGTAATTTAGTTCTAATAGGGATAATTATTTATACGTATCATTCCCCCAAACCCATGGTTAAAGAGGTCCCCTGCTTCCCTTATAGGCAATTGTGCTTTTTTTCCTCTATTATACTATTCTTCTCATATGGTAAATGTGCTTCTAGATCTACTTCCTGTAGATTGAAAATGCAATTATTTGAAGATTCTACATTTTTCTTTCATTTGTTGAATCTTACATCAAATTGTCAACTTATAACATTTAATGGAGTTGATGACTGGAGAAAGAAAACAGGTTTGTATTTCATGTCCATACAATTTGATTTTTTTTCCATTAATCATTTATGCAATTTTCTTAGCCCTCCTCAATGACCACATTATATTACTTGGAGACATTAGATCCCTTTTTTTGTAGTCACACATTCGGACCCTTATACTAATCTTGAAATTCTCTCATCTTTTTCTACCAAAGTCATTATTGGAGCTTTCCCTTTTGTTGACGTTCTTTGTAGAGGGTGCATTTCTTCTTCTACTATTAGTGTTTCCAAGAAAAGGGCTAGTTTTAAATTGCATTGGCATCTAATCAATAGGAGAGGTTGGCTCCTTTGAAAATCCCATGGCTAGAATTTTTGCAAGGGTTTGGAAAATTTCAAACCCTTCAAAATTTTCAAATGAAAAAGATTTAAAGGGAGAGCTCAAAGGAGTTCTTAAAACTTTGTTGGAGAATGACAAGGTTGTGGAAACTCTGTCGGGTCTCAAAAATGGTTTCAAAACCATAGAAAAAGGCTGAAACTTACAAAAAAAACTCTTAAGTGTTTGATTCTTTAATAAGAGTCAGTGAGATTTTAGAGGCTTGGAGAAGACCGACATAGTCCTTAAAAACTTGACTTTTTCAGTTTTTAAGGAGTGAGTGAATTTTCAAAGGGGAATGACTATATTCAATACAATGTACAACACAACAAGATGTGTGTATAAAAAATATTAAAAAATAAAAGATATTATTTTTCAGATGAAATGAAATGTAATCTACCTTTCATTTCTTAGGGCTTTTAGATGCGATGACAATGTCCATTTGGCTACACAATGCTTCATTGAAAGTGATGAGGGCTTGATTCGACAAAAATATTAGAAGAAACCATAGAGTATGAAAAACAAACCACTATGAAGGAAAATTAAATCCCTTGGGGATTCGAGTTTCAACTCTCCACTCTGAACAAACTTTCAATTGACTACAACCTTCAAATTCATTTATTATTTAATTTAATGTGCATTTAATCAACCATACAAACTAATCAAACTATTTAGACACCAAAAATTGAAAACACAAACTACAGGGGTCTCTCAAGTAGCTTTGTGACCTCTTTACCCAAGATAATTGTGCAGGTCTAGGACAACAGTGTAAGGTGCTAGCATCTTGTATGAACAAAAATTTGAAACTATTACAAATAAATCAAAAATGCTCTGGTTTACTTCTAGGCATTAAAGACTACAAAAAATGGAAATGTAAAATGAATAGGAAGCTACTGAAATAGAAATATTAAACAAGATTAAAGTGATTAAATAATGAAGATGAGATAAAGAGATATCATTGAAAGATGTAAACAAAGCTCTGACGATATTGAAAACTTTATCCTTATCCACACCTGCACACAAAAGATTGAATAAAAAATGTTGGTTGGTTGTGTTAAGTGTTTTACCTCAGTCAAACCCCTGTTTTGGTGTTCCTATCTCCACAAACAACCTTAGACATGATAAAAAAAAATAATGACATAAACCAAATATGAACAATATGTTGATACAAGTTAGTGATTGAAAGACGAGTTTGAAGGATTTACTTCCCATAAGTAAGGCAACTTGCTAGAGTGAGCAATAAACCCTCAAGATAATGGAGCTTTGCAAGATATCACAACAATGCTAGAATAGAAATGTGGTAGAGGTTGGTGTGAATGTAAAGATGCAAGAATAAAAGATGGTGTGCTGAGAAGATGTGAGGATAAGTAAGAATAAAGTCCAGTATAGTTTCCAAGATTCAAGAGAGGGAAAATGAAGCAAGGGTAATTTTTATGAACAATTAGTGATTCCTGACGTCAGTGCAGGCTTACAGAGGCATTACATTACTGAATTCAACAATTGTAATATCCCAACAACCAACTTAGTCATAGATATTTGTGGGATATCTTCACGACATGCATGCGTCTGAGTACAATTCAGACCAAATGATTAAGGAACCAGACATGAAAGGTGGCAAGGTATGTGTGCTTAGATTAGATTAAGTTTTAGGATATAAAAACCATTTTAATTATAAATAAAAGGGAAGGCTCGTGTAATGTGAAATTGCTTGGGATGCAATTTATGACATTACATGAACTTGCGATTCAATTCTTTGATACTGTGTTGGAGAAGAAAATACTAAAGCAAAATTTAAAACTTCCACAAATGAATCAAGCACAATAGAATAGCCAAAAATTTGTCATAAATATGTGAATATACAATGATCACTACTTGTATATATAGGACAAGGAGGAAGCAAGAAGGTGAAACATAAGGATTAACAAACCTTGCAAGATGTAGAACACTTGGGACAAGTGTGGAGGCATGTGTTAGTTGTTTATGAGGTGATACAACTAAACGATTAAATGAAATTAAGCTAGTGTGAATTGGACTATTATGTGTAGCAACTAGACAAAAGATAACTAGATATATACTTACTTATTTCACACTAACATCTAAATCATAGGGGGTCTTGCATAGTCTTTCTTCTACTCTCCTATAAGGGGATATCTATTGTGTCTTTGTGATGGAAATGGTCATTGACTGTCATGTTGAGTCTCGCTTCTTTTCTTCCTTCCTTTATATTATACGTGTTATTGTCTCTTTTAGATATGGGTTTTCCTATAGGCTTTTCTGCTTCACTTTGTTTGTGACATATATTTTGTACATGGGTACCTCATCAAGGGTTTTTTGGGGACACCTTTGCATTTTTACATTTTTTTAATTCTCCTTAAGTCACACTAAAGAGACCCATTGGTGTGAATTGTTTTAGTACCTAGCTAGTTCCCTTTTTTGACCTATTCATACCTAGTTATTTACATTTACTTGGGCCATTCTTAGAACATTAACTTTTTATGTCTCAAGTCATAAGATCAAGATACTTGTAATAATTTTATGTTATGGGCTATGTTTCACACTTGTTTATATAAGTAAGGACTCTTGTAGTACATCTTTTAACTTGTATGCACTGCATGGTTATTGACAACGTAATACTTTCATTGCTTCTCTCTCTTATGTGGAAGGTTATTTGGTGTTGTAGGTATCCTTGGTTCCTATGGGTCCTTTTAGTGACTTCTACCTTGTTTATGTCTGGTTTTACGAGTTAGTATTCTCTATTGAATAGCATGATATGGCATTTGAATGCCTACTTCTATCAAGGACAAAGAGAGTAGTCACTTGTTTGAGTTGCTCAACTTTTTTTTGATTAAGATATTTATATCATTTTAGTCATAATTATTTATACATTAGTATGCTTGCTCACTTAATTTTGCATGCAAAACAAAATGGGGGCAAAATATAAAGAAAGGTGTGTGATTCACTCTTTCACCTTTACATTTGATGTAATCATGGGGATGCACTTCAATGCATTATTTTAACACTTATTTTGGTTCTTTAGGTATACTCACTAACCTCAAATTAAAACAACTTAGCATGTTATGTTAAATTGTCTAGTTAGGAATGGATGTTGTGCGAGCATTTTTTGCAGAGGTCCAAGCTAGGGTTCCGAAGCCATAGCTCGTGATCGGGGGCTTGCGCAAGGTGTCCAGGGTGAGCGGTGAAGGGTGTACAGTGCGGGGGGGTCTGGGTTGTGTGAGGAGCAGTAGAGGGCAGAGGGGAGAAGTGTGGCGGTCTGCGAGTGGGTGCAGGCTGCGCGGCTTGGCCACCTTTCCAAACAAGCAGCGAGCTACCGTGGGGTTGGGGACCATGGATGGACCTCCATCCCAAGGGTGTTGGGGAGGGGTGGAGATTTGGGGTTGGTTTCCTCTTTCAGGCCCCTTTGGGGTTTAGGGCTTTGTCCTCTTGTGTCATATGCTGAGTATTGGCGAGGATGTTTTGAAGGATCAGCTAGCCTTAGGTTTTCGTGCTGCGGTGGGATCAAAACCCCCACCATAGGGCATGAAGACATTCAATAATAACCTCTATTCCTCAGACATGGGATCTGGTAGTGTGGGGAGCTCACGCATTTTGAAGATTAATGGTTGCTTGGAGAGATGCAGCGAGAGGCCACAGCTGATAATTCCTCCTAAGATGATAGCGAAGGATGTCAAATATTTTTCAAAACACTCGCTATATTGCAAATTTTTGGGAATGAGGGTTTCTTTGCAGTTCTTGGAAAATTGGGCGCAAAGGACTTAGGCCCCGAAGGGGGAAATGGAGATTATGCTACTGGCAAATAACTACTTCATGGTTACCTTCAAGTGCATGGAGGATCACAATAGGGTCTTTGAAGGCGGTCCATATTTTTACAACCAAGTGGGGCTGTTTATCAAACCTTGGCATGCGGGGTTTAACCCTTCGGAAGAGCTCCCGAATAGGGTTCCTGTGTGGGTTCGTTTACCACGTTTCCCCATGGAATGCTATCTAGAAGATGTGCTCCAGATGCTTGCCGCTCTACTTGGGAAGCCAGTGGGATCCTCTACGCAAACCCTGGGGAGAAAGGTGATGACCTTTGCACGTATTTGTGTTGAAATCGATCTTAGTAAACCCTTGCCAGATGCTATAGATATGTGTGCAGGATCTTACTCTTGGGTTCAACAGTTAGATTATGAGACTTTACCTTTCCCTTGCCGGTTGTGTCATGAGTATGGCCATTTACAACGTAAGTGCCCTAGATATAAACCGGTGATGCGCCAACCTCAGTAGTCGGATCCGAGCCAAGATAGGGCTGAAAAAGGGAAAGCTCCTATGTCTGTCGAGGTTGGGGGTACTAATGGTTTTGTCCCAGTCGGGACAAAGAACAGGAACCGAGGACAAAAGAGGCCTTTGCAGGAGAGACAGGAGGAGGACACCTTCAACAAATTTGAAGTTTTGGATGACCTTGGCCATGAGGAAGTTAATCTGGGGCTAACCCCTTTAGATCAAGGAGCATCAAGAGGGGCCCTGGAAAGAGTAGCTGAGAACTCTACCCAGGCCCTGCTAGTGGTTGGAAGCCAACAGATGGAGATGGATCAGCAAGTAGGGGTTCAGATGGGACTCACTCCTGGGTTTGAGGTGAATTTGGCTGAAGGGGAAGGCTATCCGATAGCGTCGAAGTTGGAACCGGCTGGGGTCAAAAGCAATAAGTCTTTCACTCATCTAGGTTTACATCAGAAAGACATTAAGAAAAATGCATCAGAGAGGAGCTCAAAGGTGGGCAAAAAGAAGGATTTGGACAATATTAAATTGATGGGGGAGAATCTGGTTGAGTCAAGGTCGGTAAAAACTCTGGATTCTCACTTTTCCAATCCTCTGAAATGATTGTGATCTCTTGGAATGTGAGGGGCTTGAATAGTGGCCCTAGACAAAAAGCTGTTCAAGATTTGATTAGGAATCATTTGCTTGATGTCATTTTTTTGCAAGAAACTAAACTTACAGTGGAGAGTATGATGGGCCTGGTGCCGAAGATGTGGAATCGAGGAGAATGTCAGTGTGTTGGGGCAGCAGGCTCCTCTGGAGGGGTGGCCTGTCTTTGGAACCCCTCAAGGTTTCGCCCTATTTGGTGAGTTGCCTCCCGATCGTCATTATCGGGGGTGTTCTCCAGTCTTGAGACTGGGGAACTCATTTTGTTTTCTAACATTTATGCCCCCACTGATCTTTTGGGTAAGCAAAACTTATGGTCTCATATTTCTTGTATGCGAAGGCTGGCCCCTTTTCATCCTTGGATTATGGCAGGAGACTTCAATGCTATCCTTGAGCTGAGTGAGAAGAAGGGGGGGTGATGAGGTTGGAACCTTCTTCCTTCCTCTTTTAGGATAATATTTCCGTGCTGCAACTTGTTGACATTAAGCCTGGTAATGGTTTTTTCACCTGGAACAATAGGAGGGTGGGAGAGGATTGGATTGCAGAGAGGTTGGATCGTTTCCTGGTTTCTAGTTTTTGGATTGGTGGGGGGTGGTCCACCAGTTCGGAGATTCCTGACTGGAGAGGGTCGGATCACTGGCCCATCAAGTTGGTTTCTTCTTCGGCTCGGGTTGCTCGTTCACCTTCCTTCAAATTCCAACTTATGTGGCTTTGAGATCCTACTTTGCAAGCTCTTGTAGAGGAGTGGTGGAGGAAAGGGAGGCCGACCTTTGGCACTGCCATGTACTCTTTTGCCAAGCAGCTGCAATTTGTTAAGTTTCAGCTCAAACAGTGGAATCGACAGGGTTTCGGGAACATTTTTCATGCCAAAAAAGCTGCTCACATTGTGCTGAATGGGATCATCAGTGTAATCAGAGAGCAAGGTTTGTCTGAGGAATTGTTCAAGGAGGAAGACAGGGCGATCAAGGTGGTAGAGGAATGGGAGCTTAGGGAAGAAATTTACTGGAAGCAGAGAGCTTGTATTGACTGGCTGAAGGAGGGGGATAATAACACTGCTTTCTTCTTCAACTCAGTGAAAGCTAGAAGGCATGGAAATTCCATCCCTGCTCTGGTTAATGATAGAGGAGAGCAGTGCTTATCCTTGCAAGAGATATCTAGGGAGGCGTCTCAGTTTTTTCGGTCCCTCTTCAGGGAGGATCCCCAGGGGGAAATGGGGGAGGAGAACCAGGTTCTCGCTTGCATTCCTTCTTTTGTCTCGAGGGAGATGAATGAGCAGCTTTTATGTCCTATTTTGTTGGAAGAACTTGAGAGGATTGTCTTTCAGATGAGAAAAGGAAAATCTCCAGGATCGGATGGGTTCCCAGTTGAATTCTTTCAAGAATTCTGGGAGATTATCAAGCTAGATTTGCTGGAGGTGGTACAAGAATCACAGAGGAACAAGCAGATGCTTAGGGCCCTGAATGCAACTTTTATTGCTCTTATCCTCAAGTGTGAGGGGGCTGACCGGTTAGGCCAGTTCCGCCCCATCTCTCTCTGCAATGTGATTTATAAAATCATCTCTAAGTTGATAGCAGATAGATTGAAGAAGTGCTTGGGGAAGGTTATCTCTGAGGAACAGAGTGGGTTTGTGGAAGGGCATCAAATCTTGGATGGGGTGGCCATTGCTACGGAGACCATTCACTCTATGGCAACCTCCAAGGAAAAAGCTATGTTTATCAAGTTGGATATGGCTAAGGCGTATGACAGAGTTCGATGGTCCTTCCTTCAGAATATCCTTAAGGCATTTGGTTTTGCGGATGAGTGGATCCAGTGGGTTATGAGCTATGTTACGAATACTTCTTTCTCTGTGCTTATCAATGGAGATCATACCGAGCTGTTTGGTGCGTCTAGGGGTCTTCATCAGGGAGACCCCCTCTCCCCTTATTTATTCATTCTCATGACTGAGGGTTTGGGGAGGCTGATTAAACATAATGTGGTCTTGGGTATTATTCAGGGTTGGAGATGGGGTAATGACTTGCAGCCGCAGTCCCATTTGCAGTTTGTGGATGACACGAATCTTATGGGGCTTGCTCGAATCAGAGAAGCTAATAATCTGCATATGGTCTTGGATGTTTATCTTGCGGCCTCAGGCCAACTGATCAACGAGGACAAATCTTCTATACTCTTCTTCAACACTCCTGAAACTAATCAAAGGAGGATTGCTCTTATCCTAAGATTCCAAGTTGTCTCCCTGCCCTTGAATTATTTGGGTATTCCTATATCTCTTGGTAATCCTCCTAGGGATTCTTGGCAGGGTATCTTGGATAAATTCCGCTCGAAGGTTGCACACTGGACTCATAGATGGCTATCCTTTGTTGGGAGGGCTCAGTTGATTCAATCAGTGGTTCAGGCTCTTCCGATCTATCGTTGTATGCTTCAAGTGGCTCGTAAGTGGTTCTTGAAGGGTCTGGATTCTCTGGCTAGGCAATTCTTATGGGCAGGCAATCTCTCCTCTTCAAAATGGAGCCTTGTCAATTGGGACTTGGTTTGTAGCCCGAAGTAGTCGAGGGGGCTTGGGTTAAGACAGTCTGTTCTTTTTGGGGAGGCGCTGGCGGCTAAACCGTTTTGGAGGTGGTGTGTGGAGCAAGATCGGAACTGGGCTAGAATTTTGGCCAACAAATATATGCAGAGGGTCCCGATGGAGGAAATCCCTAGATGTCCACTTGAGGGAAAGAGCTCTACGATCTGGTATACTCTCAAGAGGGGGGCTTCTCTCATTAAGGCATGACTCTTTTGGATTTGCAGGAGATGGGAAGAGGTACTTTTCTGGAATGACTTTTGGGATGGATATCCTCCCATTCTTGATTAGTTCCCTAACCTTGGGAACTTGTGCCAAAGGTTTTTGGAGGCTGGATGGTCAAGGGTGAGTGACTTCAAGGCTGTTTATAGGTGTGGGCAGCTGGATTTGGAGAGGTGGAAGACTCTTGATGAGTGGCTGGTTGTTGGGACGGAGGAAGAATGTGCGGAGCTGCAGGGCATTTTGGCGAGTAGACACTGTAGATCCCTAAAGGGTAGGGATGGGCTGGCTTGGTCTCCAAATCCTAATGGAGTGTTCACGGTGGCTAGTGGATACCGGGAATTGTTATACCAAAGATTTGAGGGAAGAGAGGTGAACTGGTGGAAGCAGGTTTGGAGTAATGTGTCTTGTTCAAAGTGTGATTGCTTTGTTTGGACTTTAGCTTTGAATAGATGTCTTACTTGGGACAATATCCGCAAGCATGGATATCTGGGGCCCTCTATCTGTGTTTTGTGTGGTAATGGGGAGGAAGATTCCTCACACCTGTTCTTCAAATGCCCCTTCTCACTTCTTATTTGGCATTATTGGTGGGGGGTATGGAAGCATCCTTGTATCCACGCGGATTCTCTGGTGGAGTTCTGGAGCAGTTTGGGTAGACCTTGTATCCTGTCGTCCTTCCTTCAGACTGTCTAGTATATTGGGCTGTCTTCATTCTGTGGTAGATCTGGCTCGAGAGGAACAAGAGGATTTTTCGTGAGGCCAGATTGTTTGTTCAACAAGTTTGGAATAGGATCATTGCAATGATCCGGGAGACTGTGGAAGCGAAATGTGAGGTGAATTTTCCTTTGGGTAGAGAGGAGGCTGACATTGTGAGTAGGCTTGGTTTGCAGGAGTTGTCTCTGGCCTCAGCTTGTGTCAGGAGGGGTAGACGGGCCACGAAGAAGGTGCAAAGGGGGGGAAGGTGGACACCCCCTCAGGATGAGTTTATAAAGATTAACACTGATGGCTCATCTAGGGGTAACCCAGGCCCTGCTGGAGTTGGCGGTGTTGGCAGGAATAGCAGGGGGGAGGTTGTTTTCCTCTTTTCGGTGCATAAAGGGTGGCACTCTAACAACTTAATGGAGGGACTTGCGATTCTCTATGCCCTTGAGCGTGCTTGGGAGTTGGGTCGAAGGAAGGTGATTTATGAATCGGACTCACAGATTGTGGTTAACTTATTGACTGAGCAGAGGGTGAGTGGGATTTAGTGGCAATTGGCAGGGATTGTTCAACAGATTCTCCAAATTATCTCTTTAATGGAGCAAGTGTCTTTTGTCCACATCCCTCGGGAATGGAATAGAGCAGCTGATTGTTTGGCCAAGTGGGCCTCAGAACATGGTAGGGATTGGAAAGTTGAAGGTTGGGAGCATCTATCCGGGGATTACTGTCGGGACCTGCAGAAGATATTTACTGAGGACATGGATGGTTATGAAGTTGGATAATCTGGGGCTGGTTTGGTGGTCCTCTTCTGGGGCCTTGGGGCTCTGGGTCTCTTTGTAATTCTTGATTCCGTTTTTCAATAAAGTTTTTACCCTTTTATTCAAAAAAAAAATCATCTAGTTAAGATTGATCTATTTCTCAATTTTTTCTCCTTCTTGACTTGGATCATGGATTTGATTTAATCCATGATATAACTTCATCTACTTTTGAAAATCAAATTTCTTTATCCCAAGGTTAACAATCATAGGAAATGAATGTTAGTAATTGATGTACACATAAAAGTTTAAATTGCATGTCCGTGATTGTGAATATATAAAGACATCATCTTGTGAGAATTTGATTATCAGTTATTAGTATTCGAATATCATACAATTTACACTTAATTGACATTATTCACAATTTAGTCTCAAATAGCATCAAATACAATCAATACTAATTTATTCAATTGAAAGATAATTGAAAAAACAAGTATTAAATTCAATTTTCATTAGATTAAACTTCAATCAAACATCAACATTATTACCCTCTTTTTATCTCTTTTATAATATTATAATTAACCTAGGGTCCTAATTGTTATTAGAGAAGTTTCATACTCTCCTCTATATACAACAGTCTCTCGCAATGTTATTTAGCACCACATTATTTTTCAACACATATATACACCCCCCCAAATCTTTTTTTTGTAGGTGTCACATGATAAACTCAATATTGGATAAAATTATGTCACTTAAATAGAATCATGTTGTGTGGATTAAATAATAATCTAACATCATTAATCCAATTTCAAAATCTATTAATTAACTCTATATTAAAATATAGATACCAAAATCCAAATATATCTAGTTTTTAGATTAACTCCAATTCTTTTATCAATTCTTAAATTAAACTAAAATCTAATTAAATTTTATCAACCCTATTTAAACATTGATTTAGTTACATTTTATTTCTAATCAACATTAAAACAAAAACAAAAATGATCAAGCCCAAGAACAAAGTGAGGATACAAACTCAATAGATTTGCACCATTCTTCTTCTTCTTCTTCTTCTTAGAACCCTTTTGTTCTTTTATCAATTCTTAAATTAAACTAAAATCTAATTAAATTTTATCAACCCTATTTAAACATTGATTTAGTTACATTTTATTTCTAATCAACATTAAAACAAAAACAAAAATGATCAAGTCCAAGAACAAAGTGAGGATACGAACTTAATAGATTTGCACCATTCTTCTTCTTCTTCTTCTTCTTCTTCTTCTTAGAACTCTTTTGAAAAACCCATGACAGTAGAGGCCATCAGTAATTGCCCAAAATATGTAGAGTAAGCGCCCTTTTGTGGAATTTTGAAACGCAGCAGCCTTATGGCAATACTCTCGTCCTTGCGCCATGCCAGACGTTCACAGTATCGTTTTTTTCAAAGATTCGATAGTAAGATTTCTCTTTTTATATTCTTTCAGCAGCTTTCCAAAGTTTTCTCTTTTTATACTCTTTAATCAGCTCTCTTATTCTATATGCGTCTCGAGTACTTTGCCTTTTTTTGACAATGTTTCGTATCCTATATTATATTACCCTTATCAAGATTCAATGGCGAGACTGCATTTTTTCTGTTGGGTCCGTTTTATAGAAAATTGAAGCTTAGAAGTGTTAAGGGAATAGACAGTTTAATGTTGGTCGAGGCAGATACTCAATTCAAATTTTACTCCCTTTTGTGCCCGTATGTCTATTTTTATGAACTCAGCTGTGCCATTATTAGTGCTGAGCTAAGTTCAAATGGTACAACTTATCGTGATTTTCTGTAGGACTTTCCTAAAAAATGGATTTTATATGGGAACCCAGTTGTGCCAAACATCCCCTGCTGTCAATGTGGTTAACAAGAGCTGTATTGAAAGGTTTGTTTCTTTAGATTTTTAGATATACTTACAGCTACATATTTTGAAAAACTCGAGTACAAACTAGTCAGTTACTGTCCAAATCTAATGAAGTTGCCTTTTTGGAAGACTCGGTAAACAAGATAGCTTCATATTGGGGTTATTATATTCTTATATTCTATGTATCAGTAAATCATTGTGGGTTAGTTTCTTTTTTGGGTCCAAGAAATCTTCAAAGATAGAATAGCTTTCATACTTCCATCTGTTTTCGGCAACCAAAGCATGACAATTCTTATGATGAATGGATTTTGTTGATAAGATAATTGACGTATTATTATTTGCATGTTTTTTAAGGGCAGCCTCATTTGCAATCAGTAAATCTAGCCATGAAAACTATGATTACCTTTTGTTGATGTGCGTTTTATGACAGTTCGAACACAGAATAAATTATTGACTAGTTTATCCTCTCTTGAACAAAATCTTCTCAAGTACTGAGTGCTAGGACCACTTCAGATAACTCCAAGGTTTATATATGTTAGGTCTTGACGTGTGGATAGCTTCAATGGTTGATGTGATTGTTGCTCTTCCAAGGAGACTTACTTAGTTTTTTTTGATTGGTAAATGTTTCATAATTTTATTAAAATATCGGGATTTAAGCCTCCCCCGAACCAAGTGGGGCTACAGTAGGGGAGCCCCATCCCCAGACCAACCGGGCACCAAAACACCAATGACCAAACCCATTAATAGGCCACACTAGTTTTGGAACTGCCCTTATCATGAGAGCGGAGGAGCATATTGAAAGAAGCATCCTCCTTAGTTCTCTTTTCACGCTTCCTTTTCACCTCAATCCAACCTTCCTCTTGACTCCCAGATTCCTGCGGCTCCATCTTGGTATCATCCTTAGGAGCCCGCCTTAAATTCGAGTTCCCAATCCCTACTTTGTCTACAATTTTTGCATGTGCATCGCAAAAACTTGCCTTTGGACTAACCCTAGTCCTTGCTCCTTGAATGTTTTCCTTGTTGGTGTTGCCAACATTCATACCGGTCTCAACACTGGAATCAACCAGAGCCCCAAAGCCACCATTAGACCTAGCAGGAGAGCACTGAGCATCCTTGGGCTTGTGGGTGGCATCGTTCTCCCGAGAAGAACAAGAGGGGATATCTAGGTCATAATGAGGAACAGAGGCATTTTTCCACCACGTTCCCTACTTAGATGAAATTTTCTGATCACAGCTAGCAGCAATATGACTTGTTTGAAAACAACGTTGGCATCAAAAAGGGATGCCCTTATAATCAACTGGTTGTAGCCACTCTCCATCTCCAAACTTCAAACATATTTTAGCAGGGAAGTCCTTTTTTACATCTATTTATACCAAAATATGATCAAATGTCATATGCTGTTTTAAATTGATCAATGGGGGATGACCTCAAGGTTTCGGTTGTCAGGTCTTGACTGCAGGATAGCTCAACAGTTGATGTGTTTTGCTGGAAACACAAAGGGGACCTACGGTTAGATAGAATTGGTTTCGCACAGGTTCCCTAAAATCTTACAGTCTTATTTCATCTGATTTGCTTTTAACTTGATGCTACTTCAGCTTGACTTGCGGGTTTCTTTTTAAAAAAGGGAAAAAGGGGGGATAAGGATAAAGAGTAATAAGAGCAACTAGCTAACTTAACTAAGACAACATATTTGAACACACAGACGAAAATCTTAAAATAACCAGAAATTACTTTGCCAGCTAATTAGCACAATCAGGTAAAAACCAGTGCAATCATCTAGGAACTTTGAATTTTCAAGCTGCTAAATACAAACGCTGGACTCTTACACCCATTCATTCAAATCTAACAACCAAACTTAGCACAAAATTGGGCTCAGACTAACCATGCAGAGGGAATAATAATCAATTATTTCCTAATGGTATGAACCAAGATTTCCATCAATTACATGCATAAACAAACTGTCTGAAAAGTAAATACAGCTGCAGAAATATAAAAGAGGTGGAGAAGAGGACCATGCACTCACAGTTAAAAAGACACAGCTTTAACATCCTTTAAAATTTGTATATATTTTGCCAGAGTTTTTGCAACAATCTTTAACTTTCTGCCTGGAATGAAGGAGAAACTAACTCCTTTATATAGAGTTCTCAAAATGGATGAATGGCCAAGATTAAACTTAGACAAGTGGGCCAGATTCATCCTCTAAACAAAGCTGCCCATACCCATAAATGGGAGGCAAAATATCAACAACAACCAAAAGGGTACTCAATAACTACCAAATATGAAGCTGCTCCAAAAAGTGCACATGCACGGAGCTCGAAATTTACAATAACTCTGGTAGTTAGAAAGAAACTTTATGTCTGAAAAAGTGCCCTCAAATTTTAAAAGAAACATATATTTTAGGAAAGCACTTTTTCCTTCCCCTTAATGGACTTTTTCTCCACAAACTTGTCCTCTTCATGCAGGTAACCTTCCCAAATGTCCCAGTATGCTGCACGTTCCTCCCGAACGTACTCTTGGAATTTTATACAAATGGGAAACAATTCCTCGTTAGGGGGAAAAGGAGGATTGCGCATTTTGAACTTTGTTCCTTCAAGATTAGAGTCGACTATCCCTAGTTGCTCGCGCCAATCCGATTGCTGATCCTCAAAGCGCAATATGTCTGAATGCAGCTTGCTGATGCACTCTATGTCCTCCACAGAGTATGCAGTTTTACCAGGCCTCAACTTGGCATCCCATCGTGGCAATACATCTGCATCCTTCATGGCATCCGTCCAACCAATGACCAGGGCCTTATGAACATCTTCACCGCCATTTTCAATATGGGATAGGTCCATCTCACATTCCTCCTGTATCCTCTTAATTGTAGCCGCCATGTCCATCTTCATGCAAACAATCCAATACCACTCCTTGAAAGTATCGATATTATGGGGATTTAGGATAGACTGGATTACTGGAATCCGAGTGTGAGTCCAAAAAAGGGCTCTCATGATTGGTTGAGCTAAGGCAACCACCTCCTAGATTTTGGCGTACTCCTTTTGTACCTCCAACATTTTGATCCATGCTGCTTGTATTCCGATTGCTACTTTGAATACATCACCAATAATCTTCTTTCCTTTCCTTTTAATGCTTTGGACCCACTCCCTGACGGCCATGGCAGTGTCACGCACTCCTTCAAATTCAGTTGTAGTCCTTTGCGCCAATGCCAATGGGGGAACATGGGATTCAACAACATTCTGCAATGGTTTCAACAGGTGATCAATGTACCCCTTAGCGTGCTCAGCACGAGCTTGATACATATCTCTCTTAGCGGTCATTTCGTCGAGTTGTTTGAGCATATTCTGCACGACATCTCTGAATTCTTCCCTCTCCTGCTCTTTGGTGGCTCGCCCTATTGGGATGGTCGCAACATTGTAATCAACCAATGCAATCTGATCTGTTAGTTTGTCTATAGGTGGGGTGGCAATATGAATCGTGCGGTTCCTTTGCTCATATTTAGTGATCCCAGAGTAAGTCTTTGACTTTTTCTTGCCTTTGGATTTTATTTCTCCTATTCGAGAGAAGATATCCTCCAGGTTAATTGGTGGCTTGACAGCTGCTTTCCGCTGCGCATGAGCAATTAGCTAGTCCTGAGGGATGGTCTATCCAGATGTAATTGCTAGAGTCCCACTCTATTCTTTGGAGGCTTTAGCCGGCTCACTGCCTACCTGCAATTGATCGGTAATAGAAGGAACAGATGCAGTATCCAATTCCTTACTCATGGCTGAGTTCTCTCCTACCTCATTGAACAACTGCCGGGTATCCTCCTGTAATGGTTGCTCCTCAGTTTTGTCAGGTTCCTGAGTCTCATCCCCTTTCTGTTCTCCCTCAACAGTGGTGTCATCCTTGTCGCCGCTATCCTCTTCAACTTGATTTCCAAGTTCATCAGGGCCAACGACCCTTACCTCTGCTTCTTGCTCACTTTGTGTCTGAGGATTATTTGCCTCGAATGCATCAAGATCACTCTGTGAAGGCGGAGCGGGTATGCAGTTAAGTTCAACCACATCATCCTCTGAACTGGGGTCCCTGGATGATGAACTAACCTCCGGCCTCCTGATGGGGATCTTTTCTCTCCTTGTTCTTTTTGATGTTCGAGTCCCTCTATTGGCCTTTGCTTTCTTTCTCTTCTTTTCAGGTTTCTCAACCTCTTCCTTTGGTGCGCTTGAGGTTCCTTCATCTTTCGAAGACTGGGAATTGAGACTACCCATTAGATTATATGTGAATTGGGTCCCTTCATGGGTCAGTCTCTCAATTTGTTGGGATAGCTAGTAATCGGTATACCTCCTTGGGGCTTCCATAACTGCCTCAAAATCTGTGATTGGGTCCTGAGTCCAATCAATGCCTGGCAAGGGGTTCTTGACTGCCTCAAATTCTCGGTCTTGCAAGCAATTTCCATAGTCTGTCGCTTGATCTGGGACCTGGCGGTACTCATAAAGCCGCATTTGCTGAACACTCAGCCTTGAATATTCACGCCGACGAACCTCAAAGTCATCTGAATAGTTGCTCCAATAATCCTCTATTGACGCCTTGGCTTTGTAGTGCATGCCATAGGCCCTTTTTGCCAAATTATCATGATCGAAGCACTTCTTAGGGAATGTTCCTGTAAGCCATAGGACGCTAATTCAGCAAACGACTCTTCAGCTTGCACCAAATTTTTTAAGTGCACATCAAGAGTACCCAAAATCATGGGGAAGGTGAATCCGGATTGCTCCTTATCTTTGAGTAGACTGCCTGCTGGGTGTGCCTGTCTTGCAACTTCCATGAGGACTATTTTATCTGACGGACAGCGTGGATACAAAATGGTGTTCCCTCAAAGCCTGCTATTTTGATGTAAGTGAACCTGGGAAACTGGATAAACCACGCACCATATTTCCGGATCAAAGTGATAGCCTGTTCTGAGAGCCTTATATGCAATCCTCCTTGCATTAACTTGACCAGGCGCATTGTAAAGGCATCATTAACACGCTCATATTGACCAATTGCGTAGGCGATGTTATTCTTTTCTCTTTGGGCAATGTCATAATAGTGCAGCTGAGGGTAGCATTCGTACACCTTCACCTGATTCGGCCCATTCCCGATCTCACCTTTCTTTATTAACCCCGTTAGCGGTTGGTGTCGGGCAAACATGTAGACCAAGTAGGAAGTCATGGCAAAGTGCTTTTTTTCTTCAAGCTCAATTAGCTGTGTATGGATATTGTCGCTGATGATCTGAGCCCAATCGAACTTAGACTTCCCAGCGAAGACTTGCTCAGTAAAGTAGAACATCCATTCCTCAAAAAGATTAGATTGAGGAAGTCCCATGACCCGACTGAGTAAGGTAACCATATCACCATACTCATTGTGAAAATCACTTCTGGGGGTCTTTTTACTGATTCTAATGCTCGGGGGTCTTCTTTCTTTGTACCATTCTTCATTTATCAATGTTTTGCACTTAGTAGGATTCCTGTCATAAGTGACTTGCACCTCATCAATAGTTGTAGCAATGGGATTATTTGGAAATGGGATATCAAATGCCTCCCCAAGGGCTCTAGGTGTGAAGTTAGCTAGTACTATCCCCTCAAGCATCACTAATCTGGTTTCTGGCTGATAATGTTTAGCAGCCTCAACCACTAATTCATAATTCTGCACGGCCGGAGGGAAACCAGCTGCCTGAGCAATACCACTCTCCATCATCCGTTTGGGCCTGCCATAGGCGTTTGGAGAGTACACCCTATTCCTGAAATCTCGGATATCTATATGGCCCAAATCCGTGTCTCCTATGTTCTCCCATACACTCTGGACCTTCGATTCCCTAACTCCTCCCCTTTGGTATTGGAACTTCATTTTCTCGACCTCGCGGGGAATGTTAGACTTGGAAACCCAAGACGTTCCAGTTGCACTAGGTGTCTTTGAGGATTCAACCGCCGATCTAGGCATCTATCCTGCACAATCGGACATGGATTACGAGATGAGATAAAGCAACAAAACGGGCTAGCCAAAACAGAGGATGACATTAGCGCTTAGAAATTAACGATCAACGGGAAAATGGAAATTTGAAAAAAAGCATGACATTTCAATAAATAGAGTCTGATCATCCGTAAACTAGATGCTATTTGAAGTAGAAAATCAAGTTGGTTTTGTTTAAATATTGCTGCTTGGAGCGAGTTTCAAAAATGCTACTTCTGATCGATTACGGCGGAAAGAGCAAACGTTCTAGCTTGTGACTCAGGGTTCGAATGTTTTGATGATTGCTAATCTTTCGAAAATGCACTTGGAAAATAAATGCACTTGGAAAAGAGTTTTGTTCAAGTTTAGACTTAAATTTCCAAAATTTCTCTAAGTCTGAAACTCCATTCTAAAGGCTGATTTCCCTAGCTGGTTGTTGTTGCATGCCATGCTTGATGTTTTCTAAAATCATAACCCACAAAGCTTCACTCTCGCACCCACTCTCTAACTTTTGTCTAACTATCATGACCAATTTTGCACAAATTTAATGACTTAAAGGAGAAAATCGAACTTACCTGGCGAATTAGGTGGTTAACCTCGCAATTTCTTCAAACCTCGGGTTTAGGAAAGGTGCTTGGAGATTTAACCTCCTTCGTCCTGCAATCTGAACGTCCCTCTCTTGCAAAACTCGGGCTTAAAGAGGTTTTCGGGAGAACTCGCGCGACTATGGAGATTTCGGCTAAGAATGACCCTGTGCAAATTCTGCAGCAAAAATGCCCCCCTCTTTGTGCGATTTCTTGAAACTGGGAGACTTAGGCGATTTTGCAAAGTTCTTTGTAGGTTAAGCGCCTTTCCTTCTCCATGCGATTTTGCATTTCGGTATGAAGGAGGTTTATGCAAATGCTAAGTTGAACGCCTTCCTTTCTTCCCTTTGACGTGACTTCGGGACTTGGGAGGGTCTTTTTAAAAGTTTAACACCTTTCTCACTCTCCCTAACTTCATGTTTTCGGCCTACGGAAGGCTCTTGCAAGATTTGAAGGGTTTAATGAAAATGCCCTTACTTTTCGTGAACTTCGCGCTAAAGGAAGACTTTGCAAACTTAGAAGTTAAAACTCCTTACTTTACACTTCCACAAACTGTTTGTTTTCGGCCTTAAAAGGCTTTTTTCCAAGTTTATGAATAACGCCTTTCACGCGATTTCACGTTTTCAGCCTAAAAGGCCATTTTTCAAAGTTATAAGAACGCCCTTTCATGCGACTTCAGGCTGAGAGGTCCTTTTGCAATTTTTGAAAGTCAAAAGCTTTACTTTTATTTTCCCGATTTCGGCCTAAAGAGGCCTTTTGCAAAGTTTTTAAAGTTTAGCGCTTTTTACTTACCTTTACATTTTCGGCTCCCGGAAGGTTTTTGCAAATAAAGTTAAATTGTAAAATCACCTCTTCCACTTTTTGTGATTTTCGGCCTAAGAGGCTATTTTGCCAAGTTTCGCACTTGCGGCCTGAGAAGGCTTTTGCGAATTCTTTAAAGTTTGACATTTTGCCCTTTTAGCCGATTTTTTCAAACTTATGAGTCTTTTTCTTGAAACTCGGATCATTAGGCGATTTTTCGAATTTGCATCTCCCTTTTGCAATTCAGCCAACTTAGCCGAAATTCAAACTTATGCCGAAATTAGTCTGCTTTGTGAGAATTTTGAACTTCAAATTATGAGACTTTTTGACATTTTCTCCTTCTTTGCATTCACGCTTCGCCTTGCAATCCAAACTAACAAACGCCCCATCTCTTCATATGATTCATGATTCAACCTTCTCATCACGGACGAGATCATGCTTGACATTTGATACGAACTCCTCAGGACTTAAGGAAGCGGGCGGGCTCACTCTCCTGCAGGATCATTTCCTCATACTTCTACTTGCTGCACTTCCATAACGAATACAAAAAAAAATAAAAATAAAAATCCCACACCGGGGGCGAGACGAAAACCAAAGCAAAGGGGGGGGGACCCTGTCGGCGACGGGGAGTGTGTGCAAAGCACAACACATTGCTTTATCATGTTGAACCCTTCGTAATGGCAAGATACACAAATTTGATACCACTGTAACATTCACCCTTGTTTCTGTTTGTGTGTTTTGAGTTGTTTATAGAAATAGACGAAGATGTGTTGTATATATATATATATAGACAAACAACTACTAGCAAGAGACTGAAAGTTCAATATATCATCAAACTTTGAAATACCCAGCTGATGAAATAACATTACGATGAAATATCAAACATACCCATTTGCTTTTTACAATTTTTTTTTTGAATATTAAGAAAACTAGCTAACGAGGAATCCAAACCCTAAATGCCACACTCCAAAATGCCTTGGAATCTACTCACAATCAAAAGCCTTGTGCTATGCAAACCTCGGCGACTCCAACCAGCTACAAACCATGCACAAAACTCTAGGCATCCCTTCTCAGTAGGCTCCCACGTCCCAGCAAGATTGTACGGCTAGCAAGAAGGAAACACAGCCAACAAGTAAGAAGGAAAGCTGTCCCAAAATCTGCAAAATATCTCCTCAATCCCCCTTTTCAATATCTCTCAAAACTGCTTTGTAAATCAGCTACTCATAAACTGATGATTTAATCAACTGTGAAGCCCAAATATGATTCCCGAATGAAACCACCAAAGAATCCTCTAGATTAGATCTTGCACTAATGTAGAGGATGTTCCTTGCAAGAGTTTTCTTCCTCACAAAGCCACAAGATGAACAAGTCTCCCCAATGTTGGGGCCACCTCAATAAAATTTATTAATGATTTATCATTTTGCACATTTAATTTTAACTTGGGCATCCATATAGTTTACATTAAATAAATTAAATAACAATAAAGTTAAATATTTAGTTCAACTTTATAACTTATCGTTATGTAAATTAATTACATTGGACCACATTAAAACCCGAAATATCAACATCCAATGCATCCACTGGCATTCCCAAAATAGAAACATTGTCAACTGGCCTAGTCAGTTTCCGTAATGTCCCTAGTGGGGAGTTGTCTATTCGATGATTAAGACCTGCAAACAAACGTTAGTATTCCCAAAATATGCTGGATAGGTAATCATGTGTGCTATTTATACAACTAGTAAAGATATGCTATTCTACATATTCAACCATTAAATGCTCTTTGATTTATTGCTAACTACACAAAAATAGAAACCTTCCTTAGGTTGATCTTACCTTGATTGACCCAACCCTCTATTGAGAACTCTTTCTCAGTTGGGACAACCTGGTAATATCTGCCTAAGGCCTCTAGAGGATCTCTATTAATGAGTGAACTCATTAATGCTCTCAAACCTGGCAGAGATCCCACCTCTGTTCAAGCTTCCCTATCTCTGACATATGCATATGGTTAACCTCTACAATATATATATTGCCTCTAAGAGATTCGTTATGAATCTCCCTCTGGATTCCTAAAAAGTGTTTAACGTGGCTAAGGTAACCATGCTTTTCACATTTAATGCTTAAGTTACCTGTGGATTCCGGAAATGGCGTATACCCTCTGTTCCTTCCCTTGTCACTAGGTTCTGGGGCGTCCGCACTGGGTTTCTTTCTCTGCGTTTTACTGGCAGTGGCCAGGCGTAGAAATGGCGACGCTCTTCCTAAGAGTCCGCCTGTGTGCGGGGCTATACGGCAAACACCCCGAGCTTTGGTCGCGTGATTGCCTTGTTGGTAGGGTTGGCGATTTCCTGGTCTTCGCACTTCCCACCCTCGTCCGTGCTTTCTCCTCCTTCCTGTCCGTGTTTGCCAGACGTGCTATTCATATGCTTTGCGGCCATGTCTTGTGGTCGTGACCTTTGGATGTCACGCTTTGGGTTTACTTGCCATGTTTGTTTTAATTCATCTTTTACGTGTATTCTTCGTTATACTCCTATTTGATTTATTATGATTGTTTATTAATCAATGCTTTTATTATTATCCACTACTTTTATCATTTAACCATTATATTTTAATATTTAATCTTTTCTATTTTATTATTATTTATTATTAGGTACTCTTTATTAAAAGAATCACGATTTATTATTTATTTACTTGATTTATAATACTAATAATTATTTAGTAAATATTATACAGATTATCATATTTTGGAAAAATGTCGTCGCATGCGAAAGGCAGAAGTAGCTTCTCTCTCTTCGACCAGCCCTTTCCTCTGCGAAATGTTTATCACGGTTATGGAAACCGTTTTGTGGTTCTGGCGAATGATGTTAGGGCAAATGAATTAAGTTGAGCTAAATCTCAGATCAAGAAGCAAGAAGCCTTTTTTGCTAAAACAAAATACCCACTGGTTGTATCGGCTAGGGCTTCCCTTCCTTCGCTCCAAGACAAGGATCAAAAATGGCAACCGGTAAGGCGTCGAAATAAGAAGGCAGAAAAACAAGTGAATTGCTTAAAGCGACATCCCAACCCAGGGTGGAAGGAAGGTTCTGTAAAACCTAGTCGAACAAAGAGTTCCACGGCTTCAGATATCAAAATGTTTGGTGGCAAATCCTCCAAAGATAGCCCCAATGGGATAACCATTGACATTGATTCCCATACATTGGATAGGTATCGAATGCATTGCAACAAAAGAATGTTTTTCGCACGATGGAAAGGCTGGGGGATCCTGTTTGAACAAATTGCCAACTGGGTAGCGTCTTCCCTCAATAACCAGGTAAAAATTGATATCCTCCTTGATCAATTCTTAGCTATTGAATGTGGTAATCAAAATTTTAAAAACTCAGTATTAAATAGGGGTTTGTCCGAGTTTAAGGGCTTAGGGTTTGATTGTTGGGAGTGGCAAACCCTCTTTCATCCGTCGCTGTTAAATTCGTGTATGGTCAATAGAGCCATATCTCTCAATAGAATTCCAATCGAATTAAGAAATAATGACTTCTTGAGAATTTTAGGGAATAAAATAGGCAAATTTGTTGAAGTTAAAAAATCTGCTTTAAGCTTCTTTAACAATGTTATGATTGTCAACATGAATGTAAACATTAAAAACATCGATTCAGTAACACTAAGGTATGAAAACCGGAGTTTACCTCTTGAATTACCCTTCTACAACGGTCCTTTTGAAATGGATAGACTAAGGAAAAATGCTTACCCTAAATTAATTACTGAACCGAGAGTAGCTCCAATTAAATTTGTGGACGGAGGAGGATTCACCATCACAGGTTTTAATAAACTCAGCACTAATCCTCCCTCTCCGGCTCTTCGTGGTCAGAAAGCCCTAATTAAGTTCCCATGTTCTCAGCCTCAACCTCCTCTACCGCCTGTCCCTTCCAAGGGGGACCCTTATAGAGGGGCTGGTAATTTAGAAGAAGGGGAAATTTGTGAAGGGCTTCCTTAGAATGAACAATCCGGCATGGTTATGTCACCAGTAGGCTCTCTTATCTTACAAGACAGAGAGTACTCCTCAAAAACTTCCCCTCCGAGGGATCTTACTACCCTATCACTTCAAAAGATGAGGGCATCTCTATCCAAGATCTAGATAGGTTTTCACAACAATCCCATCAAATCTCCCCAGTCTCAAATATGATAACCCCTCTTGGGGAAAAGGCAAGTCCCTCTTCCCCGGAGACTGACCTTGTCACAGCTAAAGCTTCTGAGGCTGATCAAGTAGCAAAGGAAGTTGATATCATCGCCAACTTTATAGGGGAAGAAGTAGTAAAGGACCTTATGGATCAATTGATTGAAGAAATCTGTGGTAACGAAGAACTGGAAAGACAGAGAGATCTCCTCGTTAACAACTTGGTTAATATTACTAGAGTTAACTTAGATACAGAGGAACTCTTCATAGCATCAGAGATTGAGGAAAATCAGCATCCTAACACCTTAGGCATTCTCTGCTCGAGCAAAAGTAAAGACTCCCCAGATTGCGCTAAACTCAGTAAAAGAAGGGGTAGGAGATCCTTAGCCGAATTAAGACTGAAGGATGGAGAAGCTAAGGGTCAATCCAAAATATCAACTCTTTTTAATGTAGGGGAGGGGAAGTACCTCCCCACTGAGCCATGAAAATCATAACATGGAATGTTAGGGGATTGAATGCCCCTAACAAACAACGCATCTTAAAGTTTTGTATCTCTATATCTAAACCTGACTTAATATTAATTCAAGAAACAAAAATGAATGCATCCGAGATTTCTATCTTTGGGCAAACACTGGGGGTTAGACAACTTAATCACTCCCCAGCCTCTGGTGCTTCAGGGGGCCTAGCTATCATTTGGGACCCTAGATCCCTTTCGTTCACACCACTAGAGATCCAGCAAAATTGGATAGGAGGAGAAGTTGTAATCCACAAAAATAACCTCAGATTTAAATTGATTAATGTCTATGGCCCCATCCAGAACAATGATAAGGTGAAAGTATGGAAGGACATTGAGATCTTTCTTAAAAACTTCTCGAACGACCTCAGCATCATTGGAGGAGATTTTAATGCCATTACTAAAACCTCAGATAAAAGAGGGGGAAGTAGCAGGCTCCCCCCTTCAGCTATAGATTTCAATCTCTGGATCAATAGGAATTCCCTGCTGGAAATTAAGACAGCAGATAATGCCTTCACCTGGAACAATAGAAGATCTGGATTTTGTAACATAGCAGAAAAGCTTGATAGGTTTTTTATCCATGGTGGGCTCTTAGGATTGGATTACTCCTTGAAGGCAGAGCCTCTTCCTTTATCAGGATCGGACCACTTTCCTCTTCAATTAAACTTATTATCAGATTATACCCCAAAAAAATGTCCCTTCAAATTCGAAAATATGTGGTTTCGAGATGATAATTTTCTAAGCTTACTTGAAGAATGGTGGAGTAGCTCCACCTTCTCAGGATCAAAGATGTTTATTGTTGCAAGCAAGCTAAAACTTATTAAACGGAAGCTCTTAGAGTGGAATAGGACCAAATTTGGTAACATCTTTGACAAAAAATCATCAATAGAGAACGATCTTAACAGGGTTAATATTGAGGTCATGAAAAGAGGGATGGATGAGCACCTTTTCCTTAAGGAGAAGGCCCTTCTCTCAGATTATGGAAAGATATTAGCCTATGAGGAAATCTTCTGGAAACAAAAATCCAGAGAGACCTGGCTGAGGGAAGGGGATCGTAATACCAAGTTCTTCCACAATAGTACTAAGCAAAGGAGAGGAGTCAACCGAATTTCTCAAATTATGAACTCCCAGGGTACCATCCTGACTGAACCAGATATGGTTGCGTCTGAAGCAGCTAACTTCTATGAGAATATCCTAAACAATCTTGAAGGCTCTGACCTTAAGGGCCAACTCGACTTCATCAAGAATATTTCGAAACTCATAACCAGTGACCATAACCAAACCCTTTCAAAGAAATTTTCGGTGGAGGAGGTCAAATCTGCCCTATTCAAAATGAATCCTAACAAAGCTTTGGGTCCAGATGGCTTCCCAACCAGCTTTTTTCAAAAATGCTGGGATTTTATGGGAACAGAAATCACGGAGGCCTTGGAAGGGGTTAGAAACTCAGGAAAGATTCTTAAAGAAGTCAATAACACCTTTCTCGCCCTCATTCCAAAAAAGGAAAACCCGGAGAGTTTCAATGACTTCAGACCAATTGCTCTATGCAACATTTTGTACAAACTGTTAACTAAAACCTTAGCAGCTAGACTCCAAAATCTCCTTCCAGTTATTATTAGTGAAGAACAAACCGGTTTTGTTATGGAAAGATCAATCTATGATGGAGTGATCATTGCCCAGGAAGCTTTGCATTCAGTTCAGCTTAACAAATCACCAAGCATGTTAATCAAATTGGACATCAGTAAAGCTTATGACAAAGTTGATTGGCGTTTCCTCTGCAAATGCCTAGAAGCCTTTGGTTTCTCAAAAACTTGGATCAACCTTATCTTTGAATGCATATCCTCCCCAAGATTCTCTGTTCTAGTTAATGGCTCCCCAGTAGGCTTCTTTAGTAGTTCGAGAGGGCTTAGGCAGGGGGACCCTATATCCCCCTTCCTCTTTATCATTATGGCTGAGGCCTTGGGAAGAACTATTACGATGGCTAAGAAGATTGGGAAGATTCAAGGCATTCCCATCACTAAAAACCTTCCCCCCTTTACCCACCAACAATTTGTGGATGACACAATGCTCTTTGGACAAGGTGACTTAAGGGAGGCCCGCGCTTTTAAAAACATCCTCAATTCTTACATGAGAGCCTCAGGTCAAGAGGTTAACTTAGCTAAATCTGCTATCTTTATGTTCAACATTGAACCCCCTCTTGAAAAAGATATTAGTAAAGCTTTGGAAATTAGTATAGGATCCCTTCCTTGCAAATATTTAGGCATCCCCCTTGACAGAGGCAGGAGACCCTCTAATTTTTGGAACAACTTAGTGGATAAGATCAAATCGAGAATCAGCTCATGGAAAGGGAAATGGCTTTCCTCGGCGGGCAGAGCCACTTTGGTTAAATCAGTTTTATCAGCTATGCCCATTTTCCAGCTTTCCCTTCAGCAGCTCTCTTCCTCCAAACTTATTGAAATTAACAGGCATCTAAGAACTTTCTTTTGGCAGGGAACTGATAACAACCACAAAATCTCACTTATTTCCTGGGACAAGATATGCTCACCCAAGGAGGACGGGGGTTTAGGCATAAAAAATCCTCGAGTCCAAGGTAGAGCATTGGGGGCAAAGTTGGTATGGAGGTTATTCAAATTCCCACATCTTAAATGGGCTAGATTGCTTAACCTCAAGTACCTTAATGGAGATGACCCGTCCCAAATTTTCAGGGAATCCAATCCCCCCAGAGGCTCCCACCTTTGGAATTTTATGCTGGAATGTAGGAAGATCATTGCGGACAAGCTTACTTGGAACCTAGGTTCAGGGGACAAGGCTCTCTTTTGGTCAGATTCATGGGGAGGATACGAAGCCATTGAAAACATCCATGACTTCGGGACTACCCGAGCCCTTCTCGAAGCTAATAGAGGACCCCTATTAAATAGTTACCTTTCCCCTCTAAAGGAGGGGGCTGGGTGGCAGTGGATTGAAAGGGATGATGAAGTCATTCCGATAGGGGACAAGCTCAAACTCTTGTCCATTCTCAACTCTAGAAACTTTGTCCTAATTCATGTTAAGGACAAGCTGGTATGGGCAGGCTCCTTAAGTGGAGAATACAATGCCAGGGATGGATACTCCCACATATCCAATTCAGTTCTAAGACCCAAGGTAGAACTTCCTCTAAATCTGTGTTGGGATAGGTATTGTTTACCTAAGGCAGGCATCTTCTCTTGGCTTGCAATCCAAAGCAAACTCCTCACTGCGGACAAATTCAGGCGTATGGGCTATGAGGGTCCTAGTAGATGTCCTCTTTGCGAAGCCAAGGAAGAGGACACCAATCATATTCTCCTTAACTGTTCCTATGCTCATCAGTGTTGGACTTGGTTTACCAGTAAACTTGAGTGGTCTGCAGCCTTCCCCAATACCATCTTAGGAATGCTGAGGGCTTGGCCTCTTCTTAAGAAGGGTTGTCTCTTTGAAGGACTGTGGAAAGCTCTCCCATCATCCATAATCTGGGAACTTTGGAAAGAAAGAAACAGGCGCATCTTTAAGAATGAAAAATTAGATGTCCACAGAGTCATTAATAAAATAGAGTCAGCTGTCACAGAGCTGGTTAATAATAGACTTGCCTCGGGGTCACTTAAAAATGCCTCCATGTCTCACTGGGATGAAAAGATCGTAAAACGATGGAAGGGCTTGTCTTTCCCCCCCTTTGTAGGTGAAGGCCCTTCGGCCTGCCTTCAATCTAGAGCTTCATGTAGTTGGCATCCCCCTGGTAAAGGGTGGTTGAAGTTAAACTTTGATGGGGCATCCCGAGGCAACCCAGGGCAAGCAGGGATAGGATGTGTTGTGCATAATTGGGAAGGCAGGGAAGTAGCATCCCTTGCCACCCCAGCTGGCATTATCACAAACAACTGGGCAGAACTGTTGGCCTTGGTGGAAGGTTTGCTTTTATGCAGAAAACTTGATGCAAGGTGTTTAGAAATTGAGGGTGATTCGGCTATAATTATCAATGCTCTTAGGAAAGGCAGTACTCCCAACTGGAAACTTAATACCTTGTTATCCAAGGCGTTGGATCTATGTAAGGGGTTTGGTAGGGTCACATTTAATCACCTTTATAGGGAGGGCAACAAAAGAGCAGATAAGCTTGCTAACTTAGGGGCTGATGGCATCAAACTCCTGTCCCTGCCCTCCTAAGTTAATTTTAGCCCCTTCTATCTTCTCTCCCCCCTATCTTTTAGTATAGAGGACGGAATTTCCTTGTTCTACAATCCATTTTCAAACCTAATCCTAGATCCGAGAGGTTCAGATTATCATCCTTATTATAGATATCTTAGTATCCTCAGGAAGGTCTTACCCCTGCAGTTAGACACAGGATGAGATTAGGGTTGACTCGATCTTCCCCGAAAATAAAACTGTAGGACTATGAATAAACTAAGTATATATCCAGTGGTCTGATTATGTTTGTAGGTGGATATTCATACATTCATTCATCAATACAAATAGATAGATGGCTGGTTGGATGCATACAGGCATATATGTATGTATATATAAACATCCACTCATATATTTTCCAAATATGATATATATACTCACTTACATCCTCATACCCGAGGGATAGTTATATCGATAATCACAAATCCTCATATATATATAAACACATTTCATGTAGAAGTTTTATATATATAATCATATCTATTAAGCTCTATAGATATTCAACCATATATTTCATACTTTTTCACGCCTTAGATAGATGCCGGACCCATACAAGCCTACCTTCAGAGTCTCCAGAGCCATCTTTCAAATTCATATTCATAAAATTTATTTCTTTTAGAATCCCTTCTTTAATTATTTTTCAGTAGGATCTAAACTCATTTAACTTAGATATCTTGCACTTGTTCATACCGCAGTAAGGCTTCGAGCCCGGGTTAGTCCTCCTTTAGAACCTTCAGAGTCACGGTTTAAATATTTATTTTCTAAAATAATCTTTGAAGATTCTCCCCTTTATATCTGTCAGTTAGGCTCGAAATTTAGAGATTTTTGGTGATATAGGTGTTATCTCTCTTCCTTCTTCTCGGGTAACACTTTTAAATGCAATGTAATAGGCTTTAGAATTAGAGGGAGACTTACCCATACATAAAATAAGTTTAGAATTATAAACATGTGCTCATATCCTAGCAAAGTATATGAAACATGGATATAGAGCTAACCCTATTAATGTATAGTAAGCCTCCCGCTAAATCCTAAGCCTTTCTAGATATCCATAGCTTTATTATGTGATCCCTATAGTAGGCCGACTCTAATAGCCGAATGAATCATTAATGACAACCTATACGTCAGCCACTCTCTCGATCAAAGCCGGTGTGACGGCTAACAGCGAAGGATGAGTAAGGCTGCTGCAGTGATGGGACATTTGAGTTAACCTAGGCTCGGTGGCGGTAAGGTAATATTAATTACCTCTCGTCTTGAAATTCTCATTCCTTGCTTGTTATTTACTACTCAGTAACTGCTCATTATTAAGTTGGTAGAATGCGAGTCCTTCTTTGATAGCTGAGAATCCTTCCGCAGAGCAACAATGGATACAACGCTCAGACTTATGGGATTGAGGTTCCAGATGGCCTTTGTGGGTGAAATTAAAGATGAAAGATTGAGAGGTATCTTGGTTCAACAAAACCCTTTGATTTCTGGAGCAGTTATGAAATTCCTAGGGAAGGATTTCATAATGAATGAGGACCGAACCCGAGCTAACTCAGATATCGCCGCTATGTTCCTAGCCTTAGCAATGTATTTCGAAAGAGACAGAGAGGTGGTGGCGAAATAATGCAAGAAGGTCTTCATTAAGGATGTTCTTGGTGAATTGGAACGGGTTTTGGTGAACATAGACGATGATCTCACAGCTCCAAAGCCTCGGGACTATGATGTCCTTTTCAGGAACAACAAACCGGTTCCTTGTTTTCCTATTGTAGTTATTGAAGACCACAGGACCTTCGAAGCTCTACGCTTTGTAAGGAACAGGAACTTCCAATTCCTCTCCTGGATCCTCATGGTAAAGAAACCCCCGCGGGAGAAGTGGCTATAGAATTATCTGGATGCAGAAAATATTACGGTCATCCCTGATCACATGCCCATCCCTCGCTCCCCTGAAACCCCCACTGCAGAGACTCCAGGGAGCTCGGAGCCTCGTTCCTCTCAAAAGCCAAGGAGGAAAAGTTAATGGCCATTGTAGGGTGCTTCGTTATAGGCAAAGGTTTGGGTATTAGATAATCTTCGGTTTTTGAGTAATTAAGGAATATTGGAACATTAAGCTTAATGTCCTTTTTAATTATGATCGTAGTATAGGATATCTCCTTAACTTGATAAGTTTCGAGCTGGTTTTTCGAAGTAATTTTGACTACGAAGACAATAACTTATTTTGCTAGAAGTATACAGGGAAAGCATTCACACTAGGGTAATATACGGATTATGTATCTTGAAGATGTCTACTTGCGTAAATTTTTTCTCTTAAGCTTCTAGTCTAAAAAATGGAAGTAATTCAGTAATATACATACATTCAGTAATTTATATATATATATATATATATATATATATATATATATACCTGAAAATAACAATCTTGGTTAGCTTTCTATATCACTGGTTTTTTGAGATATATGGTAGCCACTTTTTAGCGTTATTCTTACCTCTGAAATGCATGGTTTAGTGGTTTTCTAAAGATGCTAACCATTTAATAGGTATCTTTGTGCTATGCATATGTAGCAAATGTTTATTTAATCCAGTCTTTAGCTTCAGATCCATAAGAAATTTAGATTCAAGGGTTTATCAGTACTTAACGGTTACGGTGTCTTTCAATTCTGATTCCTGCAGATTTCCTGAGTCTCTTAAGCTTCAGGGTTAAATTTAATGGTGCGGCCATAATGGTTTTTGTATGAATATTCCTTTATTGATAGACCCATCATCTCTTACCCAGGGTACAAAATTACTTTTAGATTCCTTCAGACTCTCTCATTCAAAATTTATTCAGTCACTCCAACATTTGCATCAATATATATATACTCATGCATCCTTATATATATATGTATATATCATACATATACATATTTCTCGGTGTTTTCAAGCACTCTTGGGGCGGCCCTGCTTCTAGTCCCTTCGGACTGTTCATGCCCAAAGCCAAATTTCAACCCTTTAAGTATACCTCAGCCCAACTTCTCACTTCAATCCCTTAGACCCTCAACATCATTAAGGTATATTCCCAATAGCAGACTAGGGATAAATTTACAGCAGATCTTTTGGATTGTTTTGGGTCAAAACAGAGGTTATTTAGACTCAACTATAGTCTTTAGTGCTGAGCCAAATCTATAAGCGGTTTGGACCCTCAAGACTTAGTCAAGACAGCCACATTCCTCGCTTCGGTTCTAATGAACCAGCAATTCTTAATGTTTGCTTATTGCAGTATGTTTACATCGGCATTTTATCCAGGAGAAGCCTGTAATTGCCACCTGCTGATTCTCTAATTTTAGCTATCTTACACGATAGAATCCTACCTCACCACCCTCTCTGTTATAATCTCAAAGGATAGGAGAAGGGAATGACTGAACCCCATTTACCAACCCTTGTTAGTGTAACCTGGATCCCTTCTCTCTCAGGGACCGCATCCAGGGGCATTAACAAGAGCTGGCAAGTATGGGATTCCTCATGTTTGGACATTAATGAATCTAACTCCTATTGCAGTTCTATGGACTATTTTCGTTTGAATATTCTTTAAAAGACAGGTTTCATAAGATGAGTTTCCATCTATTATGTTGGCTGACCGATACTAACAATCTGCCTAGTGTTTGAGCAACTAACTATGCAGGCCAAACAGGCAGAATTCGTGGAAAAATGGAACTATTCAATCAAAAATCATCCACAGAGCTAAAGCTGGAAGCTAAAGAATATTGACATCTTTTATTTGAAAGTTGCAAATAAGGGCTTGTAAAGGAGGGGTAACATAAAAACACCCCTCCTGATTTCCCTGGCTCGGGGTCTCTTTGGATTATGTGGTGGTTGTACCAAAATTGGAATTATTATTTATTATGTAATATTAGGCTGGACTTTGGTCCCGGGCAAGGCCGGAGGTTTTCTCGCCTCCACTCTTTCCTACCGGTGCCCGCACGAGTGGAGATTTGTACTATAACTTTAAAATAATTAATAAAATCCTTGGCCTCGGCCTCTTACCGATCAAAAAAAAAAATAATAATAATTATTTATCATTTATTATTATCTTCAAATAATTTTATGACTTTATTATTTATTATTTACTTGATGTATAATAGTAATTATTATTTATCATTTATTATTATTTTACAAACAATAATTTATGATTAATATATACCATTTATTATTTACTTGATTTATAATAATACTTATTATTTATCATTTATTAATATTTTTAAATAATAATTCATGATTAACGATTTATTATTTTAATTGACAATGATCAACGTGTCTTGTGAATTAACGATTTATTATTTTAATTGACAATGATCAACGTGTCTTTGACAAATTTAAGTACCGGGGTATATTTATTAAACGGGGGTCATTGCAGTTTCCAACCTGACACACTAAAAATAGTATGGGAAAACTGTCCATAACCATTCCAAAAAAGGGCAGTATGCAAATCTCAACGGCCCGAGCTCAATAAAACACCTGCCATCACCAAAAGATGGATCAAACTGTGATCATGAGTCCCCTAACCCTAACTCATTGGCATATGGGAACCTACTAAATAGGCTAACTGTCCACCATGTCGGAGTGCTTAGGAAGGGAACATTATAGGAAAACCAATATGTTCAGAGAGGCCTCGAACTTCCGTAATCATTTAGTTTTATCTAACAAATGGCCGAGTTTGGGGAAGTCAAGTGAACCATATGTTCACTTTTTGCATGGTGCAGTTCAGATGGGGGTTCGGATTGTTGACTTATTTTAGTTTTTTGGACCAAAATAATTTCATAAGGGTTTTTTAAAGCATTTTGATCCTCTATGTCACAATTCGAGTGTTAAACCATCAAGATAACTTTTTCTTTAAAGCTCAAATACACCAAAAGAGGGGGAAACCGTCAAATTTTGAAAGAATCAAGTCTTGTTAAATTCAAGTTTAGATTGAGTTAGTAGTTTAGGGTTAGGTTGTCTTTGATCTTTATGAACAAGTTGAATACCAAAGGCATGAAAGCGGCTTCCTTATCTTTGTGCATGGAATGCTGAAGGGAGAAGGTGAGGTTTTTAAGCTTATACACATCATCCCCATGTTTTCAAATATCCTCAAAAGCTCAAGTTCTATGTGGGTTCCGGAGTTAGAATCTGTCTAAGGGGAGATATTGACAACTGTTCGAGACCTCTCAGGTATGTGTTGTCTTATGGGAGTTGTCAGGGTTTTGAAATGCCTTTCTAGAACTTCTTAAGCCCAAAGTACCTATGCACATTATTTTATTACTATCCCTGTCAAACATTGCTTATAAGTTTGTATCCTTTTCAAGGTTTATGTGTCATCATGGAGTTTGCACAGTCATGCAATAAGTTTATAAGGTTTGTTTATGGTTTTAAGACCCTTATGGAGTCTGCAAAGATTTGTATAAGCCTTGAAGATTATCAGAGTAGAGTCAAGGGAACCCTTAAGATCTGTTGGAGTTTACAAGAGATTTGATGGACTATGCACCTGGATGAAGAGTTCTATTTGGTCTGTGAAGCACTATTTGGAAAAGTTCTAAGTCTTGATGTTCAGATATAAACAATGCTGCTTGTCTTGGGGATGAAAATGGCATGAAAGACATGAAGGGCAGGTTAGACAACTTGTATGATTGCAGACATTTTCTCCTAAGGTGATCTGAGGAGTGTTTTGTTGAAATCCTTTGTCACAACAACAAGAAGTAAGGGTGTTGCCATGGTGGATGACATGAGTAAAAATGATAAATAATGTCATTGTTTGCAGCATTGTTCATTTTGATAATGAGATTGACATGTAGGATATTGAAACCTACCCACAAGCAGACACATGACTTCCTTGGAACAAAGAGTGGTATCATTCTTCTTGTAGAGGGGCATCTCATGAATTTGAGTTGTGTTTTGATCACCCCATTTTTGTCATGTTTTGCTCGTTCACTAAATCAGGTTATTGCTGAGTTGGAGCTTTGGAATGAGAAGATATGCATATGATAAAGAGTTTTGTCAAAACCAGTGTTCCACGGGGACGCGTCTGCCCCAAAAAACCAAGCGTTTCCGAGACGGGGACGTTTCTTGGACGGGGACGTTTCTTCCGTCTCAGTGCGCGGGAGAGACGTCTCTCCCAAAAGAGGCGCCACAAAGAGACGTCTGGACGTCTCTTGGATTACTAGATGTCCTTCGACAGGGAAAGAGACGCCTAGGCGTCTCCCGTGGTGGCAAGGGAAAAAAAGTTGTTTTTAAAATTAAAAAAACATATTTTTGCGTTGGTAAATGTAACCCTAAAATGATACAAAGTTCATAAAGGAGACATCTAGTCTCATTTCAGTCATTTGCAACAACAAAAAAGGTTAAAATATCTGATTTGCTCTTGCTTGGAAACCAGGGAGGTGGACTGCAAGTTGAATCAGGAAGCTTGGAAGAGGATTAGAGGAAGCTTCTTCATTCTTGCTTCAAGATTCAAGGTAGGAATTTGCCATTCTTAATTCCTTAAAAATAAAATTTGTTAATGGGTCAAATGTTTTGATTCAAGAACCAAATTGCAGCCATTATTAACAAAAAATTTTAGAAAAGAAAAACTTAGAAACTGAAATTCTTTTGTTTGCTTGAAGTTGAATGTTAATATTCAGCATCATTAATAATGATGCTGATTATTAACATTCAACTTCAAGCAAACAAAAAATTTAAATCTAGTTCTACAAACATTTCTATGTTCTTTGGAAAATAAAAAAATTAGTTTGCTTGAAATTTTTTGAGCTTTTTTTAAACATTGTTTGTTGCAACATCATTATCATTGTCAAAATGAGCTCTAACACCATGAGTGAAGATACGGATGTTGAGATTCATAGTGAAAATGAATCATTTGATGAACCTAGCACAGAAGAAGTGGGGGCAAGTCAAACTGAAACAAGTTCTATTGGGAGTGGAAATTTCAATTGCCCTTCTGAAATCCTCAAAAAATGGGCCAAGGGTCCCTTTGATCCAAAATCACCCTTAAAACAATTTGCATCTAAGGTACCAGCACAACCTGGGACAGCTGGGGGCACTAGAAAGTGGAAGTGCAACTTGTGTAATCTTGAATGGTTTGACAATATTACTAGAACTAATGCTCATTTTCTTCTTGTTCAAGGCAAAGGTGTAGGAGTATGCCAGAAGGTGAATAAAAACTTGAAGTACAGGCCTGAAATGTTAAAGTTATGGGGCTGCAATGAAGATGAAGTGCCTACATCATGTACTTTGCCACACATGAGTAGGGCTTATTAGGTTTCTGCAATTTCTTCTTCTAGTTTGCAAACTCAAATGCCACCAATTCCATCTAGTTTAGGGGCATCAGAGGCGAGGAGTAAACGTAAGATGGCTAGTTCATCTTCACAACCATTGGCTGATTTATTTAATGTGCAAGCAAAAGATGAGGCAGATGATGCCATTGGCAAACTCTTCTTTGCCAATGCCATTCCATTCCACGTGACTCGCTCTCCTTATTATAAGGAAGTTTTGGCAAAGATAATAAGGGTAGGACCATCACATGTGCCACTTGGTGAGACTAAATTGAGGACAACAATCTTGGATCAAAACTATTCCAAGATTAATATTTTGATGGAGAAGATGAAGAGAACTTGGGTCAGAAGTAGTTGCAGTATAGTCATGGATGGGTGGACAGACATTAGGCATCGTCCACTCATCAATATCATGGTTACATCTACAGCGGGCCCTTATTTCCTTAGGGCTATTGATTGTTTAGGGCATACCAAAGATGCTCATTTTCAGTTCCAGATCCTCAAGGATGCTATAGAGGAGGTTGGGCCACAAAATGTGGTTCAGGTAGTGATAGATGCGGCCCATGTGTGTAAAGCAGCAGGGAAGATGATTGAGGCAGCCTATAGACATTTTTGGTGGACTCCTTGTTGTGTGCATGCCATGAATAATGTACTCAAGGACATGGGTAAAATCCAGTGGATCAAATGAACTGTTAGTGATGCTCGAGATGTGCATATGTTTATTTGCAATCATCATACTTCACATGCACCCTTTAGGACCTTCTCCAAGAAGGAATTCCTAAAACCTGTAGTGACTCGGTATGCATCATACTTTATTCTCTTGGAAAGGATGCTTGAGTTGCAAGAACCATTGCAACTAATGGTTATGATAGTAGAATGGAATAGGTAGCCCGAGTCGAAGACACAACAGGGGTTGATGGTGAAGGAGGTGGTGAAGAATGATCCCTTTTGGACGGATGCCAAATATATGGTCTCCATCATTGCTCCAGACTTCATAGTTATTAGATTTAGGGATTCTAATGCACCTTCCCTAGGAGAGGTGTATGAGTGGAAGGCTGTTGTGTGAGAGAAGGACCCTACATTGCAATTCTACAATGAGCATATTCAGCCTATCATTCATCGTAGATGGGATAAGCTCAACACTCCCTTACACATGGCTGCCTATGCATTGAACCCAAAGTGGTATGTGGCAAGGCTAGGCAGAGTTACACCTATAGAAGATCTTGAGGTGAAAGATGGTTTCATTAGTGCAGTTGACAAAATGTATACTCCTACAGAGGCTAGCCAGATTCGTACTGAGTGGACAAAATTTGCCACTCTATGGGGATATTTAGAGGCGATGAAGATAGATCTCGAGATTATGTCACGAGAGGACCCCAAGTTGTGGTGGACCATGCATGGGCCGATATGTTTGATAACTACTCTAGCCATTCGTTTGCTGTCCCAAGTTTCTAGTTCTTCTGCTGCCGAGGGAAATCGGTCTACTTACAGCTTCATCCACTCCGTTAAGAGGAACATGCTTACTTCTAGGAGGGCAGAGAAGCTTTTGGTGGTACACAGTGCATTACGTCTCATTGACCGCAACACATCTATGTACAAGGAGAGTGCTGTAGCCAGATGGGATGTAGAGCCAGAGGAGCCAGCATAGATTGATGATGATGCTATAGAGACAGGGCTGGTTGGTATTGGTATAGACGAGCTTGAGAATTTGGGGTCCAGCAGTTCGAGTTGTGAGGACATTCACGAGTTTGGCGAGGAGCTTGGGAATGATTAGAGTCATTAGACTCTACTTCTAGTGCTATATACTATTTAGTGTTTTGTTTTTGAAGTTTGAAGTTTGAACATTGTTAAATCTTGATAACTTGAGCAGTTGATTGTAATTTTGATGAACATTGGATCATGATTAAGATGATTGTGAAATGAAAAAAATTTGAAAATTCTTGTTCCAATGCTTATATTTGATATTCGAACATTTGTCATTTGAATACTAGACTCTAGTTATTATGCTATACGTCTTTATCTTTTTAAAACTAATTTTTCAAGTACTATATGTATTATATCAGCACCGGTCCCCCATTGCCACCCCCCTGCCGTCCCCCCGCTGTCCCCTCGACGTTCCCAAAATTAGGCCCCAAGTACCCCCGTCCCCGAGACTCGTGCCCCCGTCTCCTAAAAGAAACGTCCCTAAACCCCGTGGAACTTTGGTCAAAAACCTAATATGCCTTCATACTGGACTGTTAGACACTTCAATGAGCCTTAAAATAGAAGGGAGATCTGCTAAAACCTTGAAGCATGTTAAGGGGTATGTGCAAAGTGTCCAACGTGGAAGGAGCATGATTGTATGAGATAAGGTTGTTTCAAGCTCATAAAGGAGACTTTAAGATGCAGTTTGCACTCCATGATGCAGAAGGAGACTTTTCCCATGCCTAGTCAAGATGGCTGCAATGGTATAGGAGGTATGCGCTATTTTCATGCAGGAACAGTTAGTGTGCATTAATGACAGGTTGGAAATTTTTAAGGGAGATGGATGGTTATGAAGACTTTTTCATGCAACCACTGTGGAATCCTCAGAACAAAACAAGGACAGCTCATCAAAAACACTATACCACGCTTTAAAGGAGGTCTTTATGGAGACAAAGCATGAAACATGCTTTCTACAGTGCCCAAAAGAGGTTTGACTTCATAATAAAGGCGGTTGAAAAATTTATTCCCATCAAGGGACACCTCCTAGATTTCCTCATGATGCTTTGTATTCTGCTAGATATGTATTACACAAGGACAAGTAAGAGGCATTAGATTTTGGCAATAGAATTTCTGTAAGAGAGCTCTGTATTAGCTGTAGTCAGCTGTTTGATCAGTAAAATACTGATATTTTGCCTTCATCATATCTTTTTGTGTTATGTATTATTGAGTCAAGGAATTATCTTGTGAAATAGTAAGTTAGTTGACTTTTATATCACCATCATAGTTTTGCAGCGTAATGTTTTTCTTTTCAATAGTTTTGCATGGTAGATATAATTTTATTTAGGGATGTGCTGTCTAACATCTAATATTTCTTTTTTGTAGGAAATTTACACAACAAAGTAAAGAAAGGTGCCCATGAAGTTGAAACTTCAAGCAAGAATGTAGAAATGAGTACCTTAGATCGAGCATTAGCCAAGAGATGCAAGGTATATTGAGAATTCCTAGTTGTATATTGCTCATGTTTTTTTTCCCTTATTTGATTTTGGCCAGTTAGTTTCAATATCATGATCTTTTATCCCAGAGTCCATTCTTTTCTTTTAAGATGGGGTGTTAGTTACAAAGGAAGATCTTCATTTGTTGTAATACACATTTGATAGTATTGCAAGTTCAAACTTGTGGCTAATCCCTTGTTAGAACGCAGGTAATTTTTAAATAACTGTAGGGAAAGTGGCTAATCCTTATCTTATATTTTTTGGCCAGTGTATGACCATATTTTTAGTGCTTAGTTTTCCAACAATATGTCCATCTTCTTGCATCATATATCCCTTGCATGTTATACTTCAATTTTGTCATTGTCTTCCACAAGTGATGTGGAGTTGTTGCTTCCATAATTTTTTTTTTACAAATAGACTGACCTTATATATATTAGTAAGTAGAAGGGTTCCGACACTTCTACTCTTATGTGCAAATGAAAGGAGCTTTTGTCGGCGTAAGTATTTTGAGAAGAGAAATTATGCAGAATTATTGATTTACAAGAGCAATGTAGCTCTTAAAGGTCAGAACAAGAAATGAATTTGCTAATTTGAATGAAACAAAAGAAAATCACGAAAGAAGAAATCAGAGAAAATAAATGACATGTTTTTGAATGAAACCAAAATAAATTTGAAGGTTTTGTCCGTAACAGAAGTTTCAAAATATAAAATAACAAACATAAAGCCAAGATGTAAGATGGTCTGCATGATTAGCAAAGAAATAAAAATAGACAACAAAGGAGATTGCTTTAATGGACATAGTGGAAGCAGGACAGAATAAATAACAATGACTGCTAAGGATTTATTTCCAACTATATAAATTCCTAACAAAGGTACAGATTTTTGTGAGCATTTTTGTGATTAGGTGCAAGGTGGTGGGTATGTTATGAAACAATATATAAAACCAATCAAAGGTATACATACATATCTGGAGAACAGTACATGTCACGGAGCCAAGGAGAAGAGTATTACACAACAATGAGCATGTATAATGTACACCTGTTTTTGCTGCTCCAATTTTTTAACTTATTTCCCAAGTTCAGTCAAGAGTCATTAAGGCAAACATCTGGCATCCTGTATATGAATGGTACTAATATTGTTTGCTGTTTGGTTCCTTTTCCTTGAAGAGTGTTTTCAGACTTCATGGAACGTTGCTTAGTGAACAGCTAAGAGGATTTTTGTCAGCATTTTGCTGATAAAGAAGAAAATAACTTGTTTGTGGTTTAATGTGTTCAAGTTGGCATTGATTTCATTTCTATGACATATTGCAGATCATAAAGAAATATTACAAATAATTAATTGACTGAACAGCTGATTAAGAGATTTTTCATTATAAATCAGTTCACAGAAAATGACAGAGATAATATAATTTTCCGGACCTCTGTTTTGTCACAATAAATATATTGGAGAATAAGCTGCTTCAGAATTTGCAGTACTAGTTAAGGGCAGCTTGAAAACGTAAATTACTCCTTTTTCTCTTGCAATGGCCGGGGGAAAGTCTCCAATCGAACCATCTGCTTGCTCCCAAATTAGCTTCAGTAACAGCCAAAACAAGCCCATAATGCTCAGCTTCACAGAACTGGAATCACCTGAGATATAAGTGTTAAATTTAGTCTCAGTCGTAACTCTAAAATCGTAATCTGTTTTAGCGCCCAGAAATTCGATTTTATACTTGCGATTTAATTTAGTATTAAACTAACATACTAGTTTGTTATTGTTATGTTTGGTTTAAGTAATCCCGCCGGTGTAGAAGGATCGTGGCTCCACACAGGGGTCACGACCCTATGTGGAACCATGTAGTTCCACATAGGATCGCGACCCCCTGTGGAGGCACGATCCAATGAAGACAAATGATATGTATCCGCCACCCTTGTTGAATAAAAGGATATACAATACATGTGGTGAATGTAGAAGATATAATTGCTTGGTCTTTGTATCTGCAGAGGCAAACTGATAAGACATAAATAAAATCAGTTTTATATTTCTTTAAATCAAATACTAACAGTATAAATTCATTATCTCAGAATTCTGATTGTTCTGAAAGTCATCACAGTCTATTTACATTTACATGGTATCAGAGCCTAACTACTTAAGATCCGAATAGACTAAAAGCGAAGTTGACATATCAAATCGAAGATTTCTAAAATGGCGAACACAATCAGATTCGAGGACAGACTCGAAGGAGCAGCAAATTTTGTGGCTTGGAAAGTCAGAATTATGATAGTATTAAAAGAGAACAAAGTAATCAAATTCATAAAAGAAGACAAGCCCGAACCTGTAGAGGAACTTGAGAAAACTGTGTGGAATGAAGGAAATGATAAAGCTGTAAAAATCGTGATAGATGCAGTAAGGGATCACATAATACCACTTATATTAAAATATGACAACGCTTATGAAATGTTCAAAACCCTTGAAAGGACGTATGAGATAAACAATCCGAGCAAAACCCTAGCTCTAAAAAGACAGTTGAACCACATAAGTATAAATAAAGGTGAAACAATAAACTCATACTTCATGAGGATAGGTTCACTCAGAGATCAACTGCAAAAACTTGATTATCATGTCGAGAAGCAAGAACTATCAATGATTACTCTAGATGGATTACCTGAATCCTGGGAATCATTCAAACAAGGCATAAATGCAAGGGATAAATTTACAGAATTTGATCGACTAAGGGATGACTGCCTCCTTAAAGAGTCAAGGCAAATGAAAGGGGGAAATCACAAAACTAAAGATGAGGACCTCCACATTCTGAATACCGACTCCAGTAAGAAAGGCAAGAAGAGAAACTTCAAGAAGAGAAAATCCCATCATGGGAAAAGCTTTCATAAGAAAGACATGTCAAAAATCCAATGTCATAGATGTGATCAGTACAGACACATGACATTTAATTGTCCTGATAAAGTAAAACAGTAGGCATCATTCGCCAAAGTAGAGAGGAACACAGAACTTGAATCTGAGAAGTTTGTATTATTTTCAGCACTATCAAGTCAAGCTTCAAACAAGTCTAACACTTGGGTGATAGACAATGGATCGTCAAGACATGTCACCGGATTCAGAGAATTACTAGACTCAATGGAAGAGGGATCAAATGAAGAAGTAACAATAGGGGATGACTGTGCACATCCTGTAAAAGGTGTTGGGACATGTACAATCAGACTGAAGTCTGGAATCTCAATCCAACTCATCGGGGTACTATTTGTACTAGGCATCAAAAGGAACTTAGTCTCTATCTCTGCACTTGAGGATGATGGGTATAGAGTCTCATTCATAGAATGAAAGGTAATGGTATGGCCAAAAACATCCACCTTCAAAAGAGCACAAGTGATTGGTTACAGACAAGGACACCTATATGAATTGTGTAATAAGCCAAATCAAACCTTACTTCATGAAGTCATAGACCAAGTGGAAATTTGGCATAGAAGACTAGGGCACTTACATTTTTGTGCTCTACCCTCTATGGAGAAATTAGTCACAGGACTACCTAAACTAAAGCAAATTCATTCAAAGGTTTGTAAAGGATGTGCACTAGGGAAAAACACTAAAAGCTCTTTTCCCTGCAGTTCTAGGAAAACTAAAGGAGTACTAGAACTAGTTCACTCTGACTTATGTGGGCCTATGTCTGAACCATCACTAGGAAACGCATTATACTATGTAATCTTTGTAGACGATTTTTCTAGGAAAACTTGGATTTATTTCCTTAAAAGTAAAGAATCTGAAGATATTCTTAGGAAATTTAAAGAGTTCAAATCTATTACAGAAAATCACTCTTGTAGGAAAATCAAAACTCTTAGGATTGACAATGGTAGGGAATACACATCAGAAGTATTTAAAGAGTTTTGCAAAGATGCTGGGATTAAGAGGGAGTTCACTGTACCCTACAATCCTCAACAAAACAGGGTTGCTAAAAGAAAAAATAGAACAATAGTAGAAGCGGCAAGGGCTATGTTGTTAGATCAAAACCTAGAAAATGCATTTTGGGGAGACGCCACTAATGCCGCTGTATACATTCAAAACAGATGTCCTCACTCTCATATTGGTGACAAAACTCCTGAAGAAGTCTTTACTGGAATTAAACCTGATATTAGCCATCTCAAAATATTTGGATGTCCTGTTTATATTCATGTACCTAAGGAGAAAAGAACTAAATTAGAACCTACTCGACAGAAAGGGATTTTTGTAGGATATAGTGAAACATCTAAAGCCTACCGAATATTCATCCCTGGTCAAAGACAAATAGAATTAAGCAGAGATGTCATATTTGAGGAAGATATAGCTATTAACAAAACAAGGAGTTCCATCACACCTAAAATCCCAACTAATTCCATTAATTTGGGAGAAGATTCTCTTTCTGAAACTTAGAGGGAGCATCCTGAGGATAACATCTTGGAACTTGAGAACACTACAACAGAGAATCCCAGGAAGAGACCACTATGGGCCACTAAAACAGTACAGGAAGCAGAATCCTTTGCAGCACCTAGAGGAGCATTTAGAGAAAGCAAAAGACCTTCAAAGTTCTCTAGCTATGTTACTCTAATGACAGACCTCATAAATGCTGAACCTTCAAGTGCCGGAGAGGCTCTTAAACAACAAGTATGGAAGGATGCCATGATAGAGGAATATCAATCTATCTTAAAGAATGATGTGTGGAAAATTGTGCCTAGACCTAAAGGAAAATCAGTTGTATCTTCTAAATGGCTCTTTAAAATTAAGCATGCTGCTGATGGCAGTATAGAAAAACATAAGGCAAGATTTGTTGCTTGAGGTTTCTCACAGAAGGAAGGAATTGACTATAAAGAAACATTTGCACGTGTTGCACGATACACTTCTGTCAGAACAATCCTGGCAATAGCAGCATCTAAAGGATGGAAAGTTCAAATGGATGTAAAAACTGCATTTTTGAATGGAACAATTGAAGAAGAAGTATATCCAAAGCAACCTGAGGGATTTGAGGTAAATAATGCTAAAACACATGTATGCAAGTTAGAGAAAGCATTGTATGGATTCAAAGAAGCTCCCAGAGCATGGTACGAAAGAATTGACAGTTACTTATTAGAGATAGGTTTCTCTAAAAACATTGCTGATCCAAATCTGTATTTCAAAATAATCAAAGGTGAAATGTTGATACTCATATTATATGTAGATGACTTATTAATTACAGGCGAAGATCATCACATTGTAAAATGCATACAGGAACTAGCTTCAGAGTTTGAGATGAAGGATTTAGGTCTACTCCATTATTTCCTTGGATTAGAAGTATGGCAAAAAACCAGATGGTATTTATCTAAATCAAGGTAAATACACCATTGACATTCTGAAGAGATTTGGAATGATGAATTGTAAGCCAATGTCATCTCCTATGGAAACAAACCTACATAAACTAAAAGAAGCTATAGCAGATTCCAAATTTGCAGATCCAACATTATACAGACAGATTATTGGATCATTAATGTACCTAGTCAATACTAGACCTGATATATGTTATGCAGTAAATGCACTCAGACACATGGTTGAACCCAAAGAAATCCATTTGGTTGCAGTAAAGCATATATTGAGATATCTACAAGGTACCTTGGACTATGGACTGCATTATGAACACACTGCATTGAACCTACATGGATACTCTGATTTAGACTGGGCTGCAAGCGTGATAGACAGGAAGAGCACTTTAGGATGTTGTTTCAGCTTGGGATTAGCTATGGTATCTTGGATCTGCAGAAAACAATCATCCGCAGCTCAGAGCTCCACAAAAGCTGAATATATAGCTGCATCCATGGCAGCTAAGGAAGCCATATGGTTGAGGAAATTGATAGTAGGACTGTTTGGTGAAAGTCTGAAGCCTACTATCATTCATTGTGACAATCAGAGCTGCATTAAACTTTCAGTGAATCCAGTTTTCCATGATAGATCCAAGCACATTGAGATCCCATATCACTATGTAAGAGACATGACAGAGAGAAAGGTAATAAGACTGGAATATGTCAATACAGGAGATCAGACAACTGACATTCTCACCAAACCCCTAGCAAGAGTGAAAATTGATCACTTCAGGAGGTATCTTGGTATGGTTAAAATGTAATTGATGTCTAAAATTATGTAAACTTCTTGGTCATATACTTGAGTATATGAATTATGTAACCTTTCCCTGTGTTCATTCCTAAAGGATGACGATTCTTTAGTTAATGAACACTTGTATTTTAACATTGTAAGGTGACGATCTTATAAATGTTTGGAAGATCATATAAACTGAAAATCAGACAATTTGAATATCAGTAATATGATAAGTTATAGTAGACATTATGTAAGTGGATTAATGTCAGTGCACATACTATAACAGGGATATCAAAGTGAGTATATCCTTAGTATTACAGGCTGATACTTAAAACAGGGATATCAAAGTGAGTATATCCTTAGAATCACAGGCTGATTCTTCACACCTAGGTGATCTAATTATCATGAGATTAGTGCTGAGCTAAATTAAGTTTTAGGTCTATACTCCTAAGACTAAGAGGGAGTGTTAAATTTAGTCTCAGTCGTAACTCTAAAATCGTAATCTGTTTTAGCGCCCAGAAATTTGATTTTATACTTGCGATTTAATTTAGTATTAAACTAACATACTAGTTTGTTATTGTTATGTTTGGTTTAAGTAATCCTGCCGGTGTAGAAGGATCGTGGCTCCACACAGGGGTCACGACCCTATGTGGAACCATGTGGTTCCACATAGGATCGCAACCCCTTGTGGAGGCACGATCCAATGAAGACAAATGATATATATCCGCCACCCTTGTTGAATAAAAGGATATACGATACATGTAGTGAACGTAGAAGATATAATTGCTTGGTCTTCGTATCTGCAGAGGCAAACTAATAAGACATAAATAAAATCAGTTTTATATTTCTTTAAATCAAATACTAACAGTAGAAATTCATTGTCGCAGAATTCTGATTGTTCTGAAAGTCATCACGGTCTATTTACATTTACAATAAGAATCATTGATTGTCCTAACCATACAATCTGCTCGTGGAAATATATCAGAAACTTTCATGCTGAACATAGCAATCTTTCCCTCTCTAATGTGCCATCAAAGATTATTATCTCATACTGCTCCAAACAATTTGCTTGACCCGATGCATACCTTTGAAAGTTGCTCTGAGTTTTGAAGACAACTTTCCAGGTTAAAGCTATGAATAAAACCCGTAGCTGAGGCAAGATAGGCATTACCACTCCAAGAAGGTAACGCGATAGACAGGCAGAGAGCTCAGACAATTTTCTGATCAAATGGTCCCAATGTTTCTTCAGGATGCTTTACGGATTGTGTTTATTGTCTACAGAGTGTTCTGCTTATAATAGAGGCCCACGACAGGGATAAATATGTTTGCTTTCACATGATTTCTCCTGAAGCCACTCGGCATGGAATATGGAACGACTCTTCATGCCGTGAACAATTCCTCTTCCATCATTTAAATCAGTAATATTCTTTCCACGGACTATTGTCTTCAGCACTTTAGCAAATGAAATATTAATGCACTTGGAAGCTTAATATTAAAGCTTTGATTATGAATAGTTAGCCCGAGTTGATATTCAATAGTCATGACTTAAACAATGAAAATATACCTTTCTAAAGGAAAGCACCAAATATTAAGGTTCAAATTATCAAATCAATAACTTAAAGTTCCTTTGATAAAGATATTCCTTTATTTCTTAATGCTTAGCTGAACTGATAAAACTCAAACACCACACGGTATATTAATAATTTGGAAATTCTGAGTGATGGAAAATTTTCTCATGCCAGAAATAGAATAGTAAACCATTCAATGAATTAAAATATTTCTCCACAATATAATCTTTTGTCATCAAGAATAAATATATCAATAATTATTGATGTGACAATCAATCCCCTATTCCGCAAAAATTGTCTCTAAAGAGACTTCAGAAATTTGTAAAAACTTATCTGGTAAAACCTGAATGAGATTTCCAACTGAACCTCCAAGACCAACAATAAAGCACAATTGTGAATCCTGAGTTGAATCCACCTTTAAGATGAATTGGGTTATCGTCCAATCCAATAGAACCCAAGGGTTTCCATCCTAGGGCACGGAACTGAAAGCCAGAAGTTCCCAAATTCTCCAGGAGAAACTAATAAACCAAGCATAATCAGAATGGACCCTCATTGTTCTTTTATAGCCCACTACATAGACTCTTGGGTTTCCCTTTGCTTGCCTCTTGATTTTCCTTTTCTTTTGCCTTTTGATTTTCCCTCTGTTTTAATATTTCACTTTTTACAAATGGGAAATAAGAATAAAATGACTTTTATTCTTTGAAAACATAAAAAGTCACTTTAATGACCTTAATAAAATTAATTTTATTTATTTTTTTGGCAACTTAATTTTTAATTATTTAATTAACTTCTAAGGTTCAAATAAAGGGGACATTACAGCATTGGCATAGATGTCTAGAAAAGCTGAAAATCACTTTGCAAGGTTCTAATCGAGAAGAACAAATATGCAAAATAATGACACTGATGATGTCTCTAATATATGAACATCTAAATAGAGAAAAGGTAGAGAATATTAATATAGACAATTTATTTCACAATGAAGGAAAGGTCAGTTAAGCCAAGGGCTGTATGTACTGAAACAAGTTAGTTAAATAAGCTACAAGAAAGACAATATGCACGGTAATCAAGTGAAAGAAGACATGCAAGATAATGAACAATAAAGCAACAAGTGTGCAATGAGAATTTTAATTGCATCAATAAAGGAAGTGGGGCAGAGAGTTACACAACAGGGTTGATTTGTAGCTACATTAAACTCCCCTTTTGCTTAAGCATTTGTGGAGAAGCAGTTGTAGTTGAAGTCAAGATGGAGAGGAAAAATGATAGTAGCCTTGAGAAAGGGACCATTTAAGTCTTGGTGTACTTTTCTAGTGGATCTCTTTTTGTTGTATCTTCAAGGTTTTGCATTGCAACTTGTCTTCCTCTGGTGAAATGCTACTCACCCTAAAATCTTTATTAACCCCTACGGGAAGTATTCTTTGTGAGCATAAGCAAAGCAATTCATTTAATTCTACTTTCATAAATGGCAATAGGAAGCCTATATATAGTGGTTTAAATCTTAAAATTACACTTCCAAAATAGCTGAGTTCATCAGCTATGGTTAGTGATGTTTAAATTTTAAATTGAACATTATAATATTATTGGCCATGTATGGTGATGTTTAAATCATAGAAGCAGATGTTTTTAAAATATTGCAGTATATTCGGATATATCTTTTCTCAGCTGGGTTCCCAACATTTTCTTGAAAATATCGCAACTTTTTCAAAATATCTTTGACTGAAACCAATGTCAGTTATTGGCGATATATGTAGTTGGTATTATCACAGTAATTTTTCTTTTTTTTTCTAGATAAGCAACAGACCTGCAAGATTTTGGTCATCCTACTCCTTTTATAAACGGGTTAAACACCTTGAACGGTGTAAGTAGCTGCTCAGATTTCCAGCTGCCATTGTTGAATAGCAGTTAGATCTTTTGCCAAGGGACACTGGTGATTATTGCTGTTGTTATTTTAAAAATGAATGTGGCTATCTATGGTTGTGAAGAAAGCTGGTGTAATTGGGTTTGAAAACCTTGTGAATAGGGAACATGATTGTCATTTTTGTGATTAGTGACTATGACTCTTGCCTTTAATAACAGCAAACTGTGATTAGTGACTATGACTCTTGTCTTTAATAACAGTAAACTGTGATTAGTGACTAGGACTCTTGCCTTTGATAACTGCTGTCATTATTCATGATTTATGAGCATAGTCATTACAAGACAAAACTGTCAAATGATTATGCTATCCTTTGACTTATCATTATTGTTGCATCACAAATGTTGATGCTATCATTGACTTACTGTAATTTCTACTTATCAATGGATATTGTTGTCATTATTTCATTTGTAAAATAGTTATCTGATTGAGGTAATTGTTTGGGAATTTTCATTGTCATAGATCAACTCTTAATAATGTTATATCCATTGAGATTGTTGTCATCATTAGTCTTTTGAGATTATTCCTTTTTTGATTAGTAATCTTCTTATGATTACTGATTAGTAGCATTTTCTCATTATTGTGACCTATACATTCTTGATCAGTACGATGTTTAATAACATCCTTATTAGCACTGTGATGAATTGGTATGGGCATCAATACTGCTGTCAAGTTGTCAACGTTATAGGAAATATTTCTGATCAAAGTTATTAATATGAAACATTGTTTAGACAGGACATTGCTGTCCTGTAATGTCAGTCATGAATGTTGGCACTGCTGTAAACTTGAGAAGTATTTGAAGAGGTTATTAGAATATTAAAATAATGTTAATTTTAGTATTAATGCTCAATAGTGTATATTCTATTTTAGTTAGATCGTCTACGATCTTCTCAGCAGTTTCTTATTAGAAACTTGCTATTCTTGTAAATACTCTTGTATTATTTATGAGCGTCTTGCTCATTTTGTTAATTAATCAATTCTTTGAAATCCATTGCGTGTCTCGCACTGTTTTATGGTATCAGAGCTTTAGGAGAATTTTTTCAGAAATTTTTTAATTCTAATTTCCAATTAGTGGAAATTTTCGAAATTATTTCAGTTAATCGTAAAAACTCATCTAGGGTTTTTCAATTTTTTTTCCTAGCTCCTGTGACTACTTCGTGGGTTTGTACAGTCGCGTTTTTTCGCGACCCGTGGTCTTCCGCAATGCAATCTGCTAGCAATTCGGGGTGCAGGTGACGCGATTTTTATTCTGCATCACGTTTTTACGGCGGTTTTTTTTCTGTTCGGCGGCATTCGTGGCTCTATGCGCGACTTGCAGACAGTTCTTGTGGGTTCTACAACCCGTGTGGACGTCTATAGGGTTGGTGGTGCGACTCCCGATTTTTTCCCGTGCCAAATTTTTTTGTTTGCAAATTTTCTGGGAATTTCATGGTTCCCACGACCGTCTGATTTTTTCGATTAAGGCGTCTACCTTCAGTTTCCATCGAAAATAAATTTTTCTTGCAGATTCTTGGTGGGTTTTTTGAACCCTAATCTGGGTAGTTGTCCGTTTTTTCTGGGTGCCTCGATTTTTGTGCCTCAATTTTTGAGCCAGCGGATCCAGATTCTGAGAGCAAATTCCTTCTGGGTTTTTCGTAAGGATTTCTGGGTTGTCTTCGGATTTTTCTGGGTCAGTCGAAATTTTTTTCTTGAAATTTGTGCTAGCCGTACTTCATTTTTTGAAGTCTGTACCTGCATCTGCCTCTGTTTCTGCAGTGGGATTCAAAATTTTTGAATTCTGTGCCCGTGCCTTTCCGTTTTTTTCGTTTTCAGTGCATTTGGAAACGTGCAAATGGCTTCTCTAACCAACCTGATGTTAGAAGGCAGTCAACGCTTTAATGGCAACAATTACAACATCTGGAAACAGCGTATGTTGACCATTTTTGAATATAGGCGTCTTGACCAGCTTGTTTTGGGAAAAGAGCTCAGTCCTGGTACACCGGGTGCAGATCAAGATAAGTTTGATGAACGCAATTGGGAGGCAGTTATGCTTCTCAAACTCTCCGTGACTGATGATCAGTTACCACAGATTCCTTCCGGCAAGACAACTTTCAACATCTGGAAGCATCTGAAGGAATTGCATGAGACATCCGACAAGAGCCGAGCATTCTTTCTGAAGAATCAGCTATTCTCCATTATGATGGACGAACACATGTCCTTACAGGAACAACTCACGAGGATTAAGGACATTCGAGATCAGCTCGAAGCAGTTGGTCGGACTATGGAGGAAGAAGACATGGTAGTAATCACTCTGAAAAGTCTTCCAAAATCGTATGAACACTTCATTGGGACCCTCAATATTACTTCGACTAATGTTGACCTGAAGTTTTCTGAATTGTGCACCAAACATCTACAGCAGGATCGCTGGAAACAACAGTTTGGTAGTGGTACTACGTTAGCCTCCTCGGAAAATGCCTTCACAGCCCAATCCTTTCACAAGGATAAAGGCAAATTTCAGTCCTCTCAGTCTTTTCAGCAGAAAGGCTCTTCTCAGACACAGGATGGTGCTAAGAAGAAGAATGTGTAGTGCAATTACTGTCACAAGTACGGCCATATGAAGAAAGATTGCCGTCAGAGGCTTGCTTCTGAACAAAAGAAGCAGGGAGGGTCACACCAGAAGGCGCATGTTGCTGAACATTCCGAGCAGAAGGAGTCTGCCTTTTATGCCTTTATGGCTAAGAGGTCTTCAGATCATGCCCAGTCTTCTGCTTGGTACATCGACTCTGGTGCGTCACGTCACTTTTCTCATCGGCGTGACTGGTTTACAGACTTCTCATCTTTCAATGATTCCGTTGTATTTGGCGGAGGTGAGGAGTATATAGTTGTTGGAAGAGGCACTGTTCAGATACAGTCTGGTGGCAGGAATCTCATCTTCCTGAATGTGTACTATGTTCCTGCTATGGAACTTAATCTGCTCTCTGTCAGTCAGATTATGAGGAATTCTCCTCAGCTAGATGTGGTGTTCAGTGCTCACAAGTGTTCCATCATTGATCGGGAGACTCGTCTTACTGTTGCTGTTGGTCTAGAGGATCGTGGCCTATACAGGCTTCTTGACACTGGTGATTCTCCTGAAGTGGCTCTGGCAGCTCGTGTTTCTCCTCTTAGCACTTTGTGGCATCAGAGATATGGACATCTCAACATTCAGTATCTCTCTCAGCTATCTCGGGAGGGACTTGTTTCAGGGTTACTTGATATTCAGACTCAGCATCTTGGAGTATGTGGTGCCTGTCAAGCTGGCAAACAGCATCGGACTTCATTCACACATGGAAAGTCTTGGCATGCATCTAAGGTACTTCAATTACTTCATGCTGATATTTGTGGTCCTATGAATACATCTTCTGTTACTGGTTGCAAATACTTTTTGCTTATTGTAGATGATTTTAGTAGAAAGATGTGGGTGTACTTTCTTAAACACAAATCAGATGTATTTAGTATCTTTCAGAAGTTTAAGTCCTTAGTTGAAAAAGAGTCTGGATGTAGCATCATTACTCTTAGGACAGATAACGGGGGGGAATTTTGTTCTTTTGCATTCTCCAACTTCTGTGATACCCATGGCATCAAATGCCAGTTGACTACACCCTACACTCCTCAGCAAAACAGTGTTGTTGAGCGTCGCAATCGTACGGTTGTTGAGATGGCTCGTTCAATGTTACAACACAAGAGTGTTCCGAATAAGTATTGGGCTGAAGCAGTGTTTACTGCTGTCTACCTCCTTAACCGTTCACCTACTCAGGCTATTAAGGGGAAGACTCCAGAAGAGGTTTGGTCTGGTCGGAAGCCTAAGATCAGCCACCTGAAGGTTTTTGGCTCTGTTGCCTATGTTTGGATTCCAGATGCCAAGTGCTCCAAGTTGGATTCCAAAAGTCAGAAACTCATGATGACAGGATACAGTGATCACCATAAGGCCTACAGACTGATAGATATAGACACTGAACGTCTTATCTTCAGTCGTGATGTTGTATTTGATGAAGACAGAGGATTCTTTTAGTCCCCTTCTTCTGAGCAGTGCTCTGAGGATCAGCCTCACAATGCTCTTCTTCCATTAGGCTCGCCTGATGGGCGGGATGATGCAGAATCCATTTTCAATGATGCACTACCTGAGTTCCCTCTGGAGAATAATCCTCCTCTTGCTGTTCCTGTTCCTGATCCCGAGCCTCTTTCAGCTCCTCCAGATGTTAGCACTTCTACTCTCCGGCCTAAATGGTGGGCCAAGACCATTGGTGATCTCAGGGATATTGAGCTCATTGAGGGTAGAACCTCCCGTAATAAGCGCAAACAGCAGCATACAGTCAATTTTGCTCTCATGGCTAACATACACAGTGTTTTTGAGCCTCAGACATATTCAGAGGCTAAAGGTATACCTGAGTGGGAACAGGCTATGGAAGCTGAGTTCCAGAGTCTTCAGAAGAATCACACTTGGGCCTTTTCTGATCTTCCTTCAGGGAAGAAGCCCATTAGCTGCAAATGGGTGTACAAAGTAAAATACAAAGCTGATAGAACCCTAGACAAGTATAAGGCTCGTCTTGTTGCTCGTGGGTTCTCACAGAAAGAAGGCATTGACTACGAGGAGACTTTTGCTCCTACAGCCAAAATGAGTACCATACGGCTCGTTCTTGCCTTGGCAGCCCAGTTCAGTTGGAATGTCCATCAGATGGACGTCAAGAGTGCCTTTTTGAATGGTGACTAACAGGAAGAAGTCTACATGACGCAACCTCCAGGATTCAAGGTTGCTGGTCAAGAACAGAAGGTCTGTAGACTAGTCAAAGCACTCTATGGTCTGAAACAAGCTCCTCGGGCTTGGTACATGAAAATTGATAAGTACCTGACAGATCATGGTTTTCAGCGGAGTCCATCTGATGCAAACCTGTATATCAAGCATACTAGTAATGATGTTCTGTTTGTGGTTGTCTATGTGGATGACTTAATCATTACTGGCAGTTCAGCACATTTGATCACTGGGATCAAACAGGATTTGTGCCGCACCTTTGATATGACAGATTTGGGACTTCTCCATTACTGCTTAGGAGTTGAAGTCTGGCAAACTGAGAACAGTATCTTTCTCTCTCAGTCCAAGTATGCCAAAAGTCTTGTGGACAGGTTCAGAATGCAGGATTGCAAACTTGCCTCTACTCCTATGGAACCCGGGCTCAAACTTTCAGCTCAGTCATCTTCACCAGTTGTGGATGAATCTTTGTTCAGGCAACTAGTGGGCAGCCTCATCTATCTTACTGCCACTAGACCTGACATCAGTTTTGCAGTGAGCTACATTTCACGCTTCATGATAGCTCCCAAGGCTGATCATTGGATAGCAGCGAAGCGTGTGCTGCGTTATGTGAGTGGCACTCCTGATTATGGACTTCTCTACACTCGGAGTTCTGATCCTACACTCAGTGGTTACACAGATTCTGACTGGGCCGGTTCGGTTGATGACCGTAAATCCACAACAGGGTATGTGTTTAGTTTGGGATCTGGTGCTGTCACATGGACTAGTAAGAAGCAGCAGGCAGTGGCTCTCTCCTCGACAGAAGCAGAGTATCGGGGAGTAGTTAAGGCATCTTGTGAGGTGGTTTGGCTTCGACGAATGCTTGCGGATATGCATGTCTCCCAGGCAGGTCCAACTCCCTTGTTCTGTGATAATCAGGGAGTGCTCAAACTCGCCAAGAATCTAGTCTTCCATGAAAGAACCAAGCATGTGGAAACTCATTGTCACTATATTCGACAGCTGGTTGAAGACGGATCTATCCAGTTGCTGTATGTTCCTACCTCGGAGCAGCCAGCAGACATCTTCACCAAGCCCCTTGGTCCTGATAAATTTGTAAAATTCAGGGGGTCTATAGGTGTAGTTAATAGATTGAGCATTAAGGGAGGGTATTAGAATATTAAAATAATGTTAATTTTAGTATTAATGCTCAATAGTGTATATTCTATTTTAGTTACCATTTTGTGTGTAGCTTATTCTTTTTGATTTGATAGTTAAGGAGAATGGTAGGGTTAATGGGTTGTCTTAAACTTAGTTGCATTTTATTGCATTAAAGGTTCATTATCATTTTGGCTGATTTATTTATTGACATTGTTAAAGACATATATATTACAATTATTTGTATTCAAAAAACCCAAAATTAATGGAGAAAATCCATATTTAAATTCATGATGTACACTCTTGTTTACTTTCACTCGCTATCTATGTAATTAGTATGGCTTTAAATGTAAAAAAATCAACAATTTGTCTCTTTTTAAAAAAAAATTTACCGTATATTTTGGGTTCTTGATCTTTTTCTGGTTTTTTTCCAATAACATCCCAAGAAATTGAAAATATCTATCTTTTGGGATGTTGGGAAATTCCCAAGAGTGATATTTGCTTCTATGTTCTAAATTATAAATTGAACATTATTGGCCATGGTTGGTGATGATTAAAATGCAAATTGAACTTTATGTTGATGTCAACTAGACAAGTTAAAATCGCTTAAGTCTGTCTTTTGTCAAAGGGAATTCATTGCAAGTGAAAATTTTGAAGCTCCACTTCAGCGACCACTGTAACGCTCAATCCCACGTAGGCTTCATTGTTTACCAGCCAAAGTGAGAAAGTAAAAGTAAAAGAAAAATCAAAATAAAAATCAAAAGAAAAGAAATTAAAAAGCAAAGAAATATCAAATTGATTGGCTATGGGGAATGCAAACATCTCTGTCGGTATCAAAATAAAATAAAATATATCTACCGGAAACAGAGCAATCTCCGTGAGCTTACAGGCGATAACCTCGTCGGGGCTATAGATGCTCGTTGGCGGAAGCGAGGCAATATCCAGGTTGCTTTTAAAGTTAGACTCGTCCCACATAACTTGTCTTGATTGAACAATGATATCTCAACTTTCTTTAAGCTTGAATGGACTTCACTACACACACTTGATTTTCAAGGTTGGTGACTTAATTCAGTTTACGACCTCATTTTTGCCATGAATTTGTCTTTGTCATTGGATTGTTTTGTGGGGTATATACTAGAGATTCTGGGTTCGATCTGGATAGTTATCCTTGAAATGTTCAGGAACATTTCCTAGCCCAATCGCCATTTGTTGTGCGTTATGCACACTCCGCCCTGCTTCAGGGGACCCCATATTTGTGAACCAAGTCATTGCTAGTCACCCTTTTTGCTGGACCCAATATGAACTTCGGAATCACTAAGGCAAGAGGGTGTGTAGTGAAACTCGACATTGTTTCAAACCTTGCAAGGAAGGGCATCAAAGATGAAAATCTCGCATTCTCCTCCTAAAGCCCGAGTTTCTTCCAAATGCCAGGTTAGAGAGAAGACATTTAAAAACATTCAAGGCCGAGGTCAAAGGTTAATGGAAATCACGCAAAACGTTTAATGAAGCCGGAGTTTCATGAAACGAAAATCTATAAACCTTCCAAAATCGCACATCCCTCTCACAAGCCCAGGAATCACTGAGATGAAATGATCAAAAGGATTCAAGTCGCGAAATCGACTCTTTTAGCCGAAAAGCTTCAAATGCCTAAGTCGTGCTATTCCCCCATTTTAGGCCGAAAATAACCTAGAAACAAAGTGACGCGATTTGTCGAAATACCCGACTTTCCTCCATTCGCCAAAAATCCCCAAGCCATCTAGAGAATTCGCCCATATGCTGAAAAAGGACATCAAACTCACAAATTCGCCCATGGCCGAAAAAGGACATCAAGCCCATAGATCGGCAAAGGGGGCTGAAATGTAAGAAGGAGAGAGTCGTGCAAAAAGCCCATCAACCTCGAGTTTCACAGACACCAAAATCGTGAATTTCATCCAAAATCGGCCTAAAAGCTAGAAATATCAGACAAAACTCTCCAATCGGCTTAGGAGGCCAAAATGCAAAGTCATAAAAATCTCAGATTCAGCCTAAACAGGGTTGAAATGAAGGAAAGCTCACAAATCGGTTCATAAGGTCGAGATGAGAGAAAGACAAATCGTGCAAAAGACCAACTTAGGCCGATAAGAGGTGAAGTTTGCAAAATCGCCCAGTGGTCCCAAAAAACGAAAATCACCATTTTTAAATTTTAATTGAAAATGCCGAGTTAGGTGAGTGTTCTCCCATTTTCGTTCAAAGTGCCGAGTTTCAAATTCAAAACGCAAAGTCTCACATTTTTGAGCTAAGGCCCGATTTTGCATAACCAAGGGACGTATCAAAGTTCGCTCATTTCGCTTGATTGGCCGAGTTTGCTAGACCAAGTTTGGAGGGGGCGTCTTACGCAAAGGTCTCACATTATGGCCCCAAGGCCCGAAATTAACTAAGGAAGGCATTGAAACCTAAATAGAGCGAAATCTCGCAAAAGGTCTATTTAGGCCAAAATTAGAAAGGCTTGCAAAATTGGTCTCTAGGCCGAAGTTGGCAAGCAAAGTTCAAAATCTCGCATTTTTTTAACTACCATAAGCCGAAAATGGAAAGAAAACATCTAAGTTCCCCAAATGTCCTTATCAGCCGAAAATCACCAAAGGGCCCAAAGTCGTCTAACAGGCTGGAAAATCAAAACGTCAAGTTTGCACATTTTATCCTAAAAGACGAAAAAAGGGTCCAAATCGCATTTTAATGAAAATAGCCGATTTTTTTTAACAAAGGCTAAGTCGGGCGTTTGAAAATAAAGTTCGCATTTTGGCTCTCAAGGCTGAATTTTCTTCCAAATCGGCAAGATTGAAGGAGTTGCCAAGGTAATTTAACTCACGAAGTTCTTCTCAAGGCCGAATTTTGTCAAGTCAAAGAGTGGGGGGGGGCATTTAAAGTTTAAGATTGCAAATCTAAAGACCGCTCATTTCATGCACAATGGCCGAGTTTTGTATCAAAAAGAAAATAACAAAGTTCTCTCATTTGTATTCAAAAGCCCGAATTTCATTCTAAAGCAAGGAGGTGTTTAAAATAGAGGAGTAAAGTCGTGCAATATGTCCCAAATGGCCCAATTCGCAAAATGTTCCTGGGGATCGAGTTTGCATTCCAATTCAAAGGATCAAGTTGTTTTAAAGTGAACATCTTTCATCTGCATCAAAAGAAAGTCCAACGTCGCTTTATAATTTGATGTTTGTTAAATTAATTTATTTAATTTTTCAAAATGATTAATGCGGATCAAAATTGATTGTTTGCAGGTCGAAGACGGCGACGGGAAGAACCAGGAGAAAGCCTAAAACGCAAACCGAAGAAGGATCGTGAGCAAAGCCGGGAAGCGAGGATGCAGAGCGCAGGATTTAAAAAATGAAGCACGAGGAAGCTTGCCATCACCAAACTACCGTAAAACGAGATTGAAGACAAAGAACACATAATGCTACCAAATATGCATTCTTAGAAGGATACACTGCTGGATTTAATTCCAGAAGTTCAGTTTCTGAAAACTAAAATTGTTTATTGTAAAAAGAGAATTGCCTATGGGTCTCGTTCAAGATATTTTGAAACAAAGGGGACATAGGTCAGTTATCTCCAACTACCAATTGACCGAATTAAGGCCAAATAGTGGTAAGTAGTTGAGATAGTGGTTGGGTGGATAACTGAAAATTGAGTAGGCATGGGTAAAAGCTGCCATGCTTCTAGAAGGCAGATCACGACTGTTGGATGTAGTTAATCCTGGCCGTCGATTCAAATTGTAAATTCTATAAAAGGTAGGATGCCTCTCATTGTAAAGGGTTAGATTCTGGTTAGAGTTTTTGTAGGCGGTTAGAATAGGTTAGAGTTTTGTAGAAGGTTAAATTTTAGTAGTAGCATAGAAATACTGCAGAAATTGTTGTAATGGCAGCTAGAATCAATATAATGGACATTGATTTGGTGTTTATCATCTTGGTTTTAGTCTGTTTGCATGGTTTTCTTCAGCAATTTAGATAGATCGTTTTTTTGGTGTGCAGGTATTTGATGTATTCAGACTCATACCATTGAGGATATACTGATTGTGTATCCTTGTGTATGGTTAGCCTGAGCCTTTAAAATTGTGTTTAGTTCAATTGCAGGTGTCCATTTGAGCTGCGCCAGAATTGGGTGTTTGGGCATGCACCTGCAGTCTGAAAATCTTCCAAGTCCCCTTGAAGATTGTATCGTTCTTGCGAGGTTGTGAGTTATTCTGGCCAAGTAGGGATTGGTTATGTTGAATCCGTCTACTCGCACACCGGTCTTGTTAATCTTAGGTCTCTTAACCCTTCTTCTTTTCTTTTATTTCCCAGTTCGAGAATCAGATGTAGACCAGCCTGTTGCAAAACGTAAGGCCCCTTGTGCTCCTAGCAAAACACATCGACCGTTGAGCTATCCTGCTGTCAAGAACTAACATTTGGAACCTTGAGGTTGTCCCCCTTTGATCGATTAAAAACAACATTAGGGCTTCCTTACACAAGAGAGGATAGGATACTCGGTGAGTACATTCTATTTTGCATTGGCCGGATAGAGCCGTAGCAACACAATTTTAGCCACGTCAACATGTCCCTTTCCCTAAATTGCAATAGCTTTACCTTTAAACATAAATTACACAATTAAGGTTAGGAAAATGAACGTACAAATTAATCAATTTGCTAACAAGTTAAGCTCTTGTAAGTAGAACCCGCATAAAAAGATAAGAACAAATACAATTTCATGTTTATCTAGTTGTTAGGGTTAGTTCAAGTACTAAGTTTAATAATATATAGATTTGGAAAGGAGACATGAAGGTTCGCCTAGGGCCATTTCTACACCAAGCCCAAGAAAGATGGCCCTCTAGAACCTTCTTACTCCACTTGGCGGCCCATACTTGCTTGCCTATCAGGCCTATTTCTTCCATATCTTATCATGCCTTGTGAGGGAAAGGGTAGAAAATGTGACTGGGTTCCTTGACTCCTTTGTGTAAGGACCATCCCAGCTGGATGGCTCACTTACGAGCCCCTCGTCACCCCTCCATCACATTTCATACCCCTCCTTCACAAGGGTGTATTCTTATGTTGTAAAAATTATCTGAGAGTTATCTAAAAACATGATTATAATGATTATGCATAATTTAATACATTATTCATAATCAATTATGATCAATTTGAATCTGACTCTTACAGACCCTTCCTTAGATACATTAGATCCTGAAGACTGCTACAAAGAGATAGTATGGAATGCTGGAATAAAGTAATTGCATCTGACTGAGTTTCTGATATAATTAGCAGAGATTTACTGAGTTTGATACATCATACCCGTGTAAATTACCATGAGCAATATCCTTGCGCTTCTTCGGTGCTGACTAAGTATGCCTTCTGCAGTTCTTTCTTGTATTCTCTATCTCCTTTGATCCTTAGAGGATGGTCTTCCTTTCTCCACGTTTCTGTGCTTCAACCCCTCTGATCCGTGTCCTTCCTCTTTTCTTCTTCCTATCCTCTTTTTATATTTGCATGTCTATCTTCTATGATTTGGCTACAAACCTTCCCTACAAATCTGCCTTCAGTCCTCTCTTGCAAATCTGTCTTTAACTCTTTTTCTGATTATCTCTTCAACTCTTAATGTGCAGATATGTAGATATCTAATTAAGATATCTTTTATTTTCACCCATATCTTTCTGCTCAAATAATATTCATTGCTTCATATACCCATTTAATACATTTTTATTCTTCTAGACTAGATCTGCTCTTATAAAAAATCTAAATAATACTGTCCATTCCTTCCCCCACAACTTCCACACATCTCTTACTTCCTGCCTTGTATGAAAAGAGGTGTCCTTTTGAATAGAGGCATCTCTCTAAATAGACATGTCTTTTTATTAATTAACTTCCCTATGTTAATTACTTGATTGCTGTCTTTATTAAATGCTATCCTTAATTAGTCAAGTGATGCTTTTTAAAAAAAAAAAGTGTTTTCTTTCGTTGCTTTTAATCGCTGCTACTAAGTCTTGTACTTTATGACATGGATCGCTGGTTGTTCTTTTCACAACCACTTCGTATAATAATTAAATCATTCCCTAATAAAATCGATGCACTGAATGAATAATAATCATTGTCTTCTTTTTACTAATTGCTGTCTTATATCCTTTTCACTAATAGCTTCCTTGCTGCTCTTCAACTTATGTCAACTGCTGTTTTTAATCATGAACGCAATACTTGATTGCTTCCTTTTGTAAACAATCTTTGCTGACTTTATTACATGATCGCTGCTATTTTAATTGTATATGCTGTCTCCTACTTGCTGCATGTCATAGTCATTAAGTTGCTGCTCTCCTTAATAGACACTGACCTCTTAACATGGCAATTGTATTTGACTTTTACTTAGGCATTGCTACTTATTAAATAATCGATGCTTGAGAGAGTTGTTAATCATACTGTTTATCATTGGTAAATCATTCACTTAATTCTGAGTGAGTTGTTGCCTTCAGACACTTTGATCACTGTTCTTAATTGCTGAGTTTTTATTAATATTTGATGTTAATCATTGGTCCTTTATAACATTTATAAAGATAATGCAAGGAGTTTTCTCAAAGGTAGGTCATATTGGTTTACTTGTTTCGATCTAGGGACATGGTGGGGACATGACAAAACCCAACGATGAAGGGGTGCTTGAGTTGGAAGATTGCTCTGAAGATGAGACGAGTTCCTTGAGTGGACTATTCCACTGGCAAATGGAGAACCATGAGGTATTTTCGCTAACATGTAATTTTCTTGAAGCTACAACTCGGTGAAGAGCAACTAATGAAAGCATGTAAAGTTATGAAGGATACATTTGACAGTACGAAGAGCTGAATATGTAATGTGGAGTATACAAATACTTTTTAAGAAAATCAATGTCACAAGAAATTTACGTGGGAACTTTAAATATCAATTATCATACTCCCAACTTCCTTGTCTGACAATTTTAGGTTGCACTCGCACGTCAATTTCATTTTGCACCTACTTGCACCCATACAAACTCCTTGCTATTCCGTACATTGGCAGCTTGTTTCATTCCACACCGCATGAGAGTTTCTCGCCTTAAAACAATATTCCATTCTTTCTCCATGACCCATCTTTGGCGTCTTTGTACGACAGTGGCATTCAACTGTATGGTCATGTCCATTGAATTCCGTATGAAAAGGTGGTCATTTCTATGTTGGGCAAGGTGTTCTTGAACTCATACGACTGTTTGATATCTTGGCACCTTGGCATGCCCTTGGAATCTATCATGTACGACATAACTATCGCGCACGTGATTCATCACGTACGACATCCATATATCATGTATGGATGGTAGCGACTCATGAAGTATGACATTCACCACGTACAACATCCCCATATCCCGTACGCCCATCCCATCCTCCTGTATAGACCTTGCAGGGACTTTATCTCGTATGGTGAATAGTCAACCCATGTGTACGACACTCTACTCTTAGTGTATGCCTACCCTTGGTATGTACTTCACATTGTCCCGTATGGTAGGCAAAGTGACTCTTGGTGTGGTTGGTATCCGTACAGGTTCACAACTCACTACAATTGCATAGTGTATTGATTCTCGAATGGTTCTTTTAGTACGACCACAATAGTTTGGGTACTCTACTACTACCGTATGACTATTAGTCCCCTTTGTATGGTTCTTGTGCAATGAGCATAGGGTACCATTGGCATCTTATAGAGGAATATGACTATTAATTTTGAAGTGGAAAGTACAACTCAACCAGAATTTTGAAATCATATGTTTGTTAAACATTGAAAAAATCTCTATTTTTTGGCTTCATTAGCATTGTTTTTGTTGTCTTCAAAAATGAGAAAATTGATGTGCGTCGTGGAGTTCTATATGATTTTGAAGGTCTTAGTTAGTGTTGGCCACGGGGGCTCTGCCCCTCGACGTCGCCCATGGGCATTGCCCGAGGACCTCACGAGGGGCGCTGCCCCTATATCCCCCCAGGGGGCGTTGCCCCTTGACCTTGTTGGGGTCGTTGCTCCCAAACCCCATTTGATTTGGCAAGTACACTACTAGTTGGGATTGTCCAGCACAAGTCATTGTCTACACTCTTGTCATTAGTCTTCCCAGATATTATGTGATGTTTACTTGTCGTCTGGAAGACGGATTTTTGTTTTGGGGGGATGATGTAGTTGGCATAAGATGCCTATTGTTATGTCTGATAATATTGGTTATTTGACAATGTATTAATTAATTGTATTAAGTGGGTTGTTACTCTTGGGTAGTTATGTGTCCATTGGTTGACGGTTGTGTTCCTCTCGGCAATTGTCGGGTCCTTTAAATATGTTTTGTACTGCCAAGAAAGGTAGGAGGATATAGTTGGATCAATTGTAATCCTTGGCTGTCCATCTTTGGTCTTCTTCTTTATAATACTTTCATGTGTGAATACAGATATATTTTCAGTGTTCCACGACTGTTGGGGACGGGTTTCGGGGACAAAAGGCCTAAGTTTGGGGACGACGGGGCGATGACGACAGGGGGTTGGCAGGGTGGTGGTGCTGATATAATTATACATATACTTATAGTACTTGAAAAACTAGTTGTGAAAAGAAGTATAATAGTATAAGAATTACATTTCAAATAAACTATAGGAAATTAGTAAAATTACAAAATAACAAAATTTGAAATATTAAATCTAAATACAAAGATTTATTGAATGCTAATTGCTACATAAAATTTGACAAATGAAATTGTCAAATTGGAGATTTCTATTATCAAAATATCGTATTAATATCTGATATCACAAAGTCTATAATGATGATTACATGATACATCATTACAATGAGTAGCAAATAGCAATAGCATTACAAAAGACAAAATGGCAAAATGCTCAACTCGCTCAAAATTAAAAAAAAAAGGATTTCAATTGCTTTTTGAGTCTGACGTGTTCGAACGGGAGACTCCTGCAAGTCTCCTTGCCCCTCAAGAGACGTTTGGGAGTCTCCCAAGGAGTCTTGGAGACGTCGGATGGGAGATTCTTGAAAGTCGCCTCGCCCCTCAAGAGACGTCTGGGAGTCTCCCAAGGAGACTTCTGGGAGTCTCCCAAGGAGACTTGGAGACTCCTAGGAGTTTCTCGAGGAGACTTGGAGACGCCTGGGAGTTTTCCAAGGAAACTTGGAGACGCCTGGGAGTCTCCCAAGGAAACTTGGAGACGTTTCCCTGTCTTCGACGGAGCTTTGGTGGCAGTGGCGGGACGATGGGAGGTGTCGCGTCCCCCCGTCCTGGAAACGTCACCGTTTCCGAGACGTGGCCCCAAAAGGGGGGGAAACGCGTCCCCGTGGTACACTGTATATTTTACTCTTGTATCTAGTATGCATTGTTATTTGTATTATTATTTCCCATATTTAATTTATCAGATTGAGTAGTAAATAGCCACAAAATGCATTGGTGGGTGGTTATCGGAATCAACAAGGGCAAAATAAAATACAGTACGACTCAAAAGGATGTCCTATAATATAGTGTCGACAATGTAGGAAATGGGGACACTTCGCGAGAGGTTGCTAGAATAAGAAAGACAATGTAGAATAAGAAAGACGACGTAAAATTATATATCATATTAATCTCCCCTAGAATCTCCCTCCAAATGTGCTACAAGCTTACATATAAAGAGTTTGCGGTTGGTTAGGCCATCAACCGTCAGACAACCAACTACCCCGTAGTTATAACTTAATAGTATTGTTTTATTTTAATACATTTCCAAAAAGCCTTATTTACTAATTAACCGGCTTACAATGAATGATCTCCATATATCTTTTGTTCACTTCCTTCTCAAATCTGCATATGGATGATGTAACATTTCCACAAAATTATCTTCAAATATTTCTTCTTAAGGTCTGCTCAAAATCAATTGATTATTATTGTATTTCTCTGCTGCTATACTCAAAAGTCTGCTGTTAGTTTTACTAGTTTTTCATTATATTCTTCTCAAAATCTGCACATAAAATCTTCTCTAGATCTGCTCTTGATCTACTTTGATTCTGAATAATATTTCATTGAAGTCTTGCTGTTCGAACTCAACTTTATGTTCCTTTTATACCTTGTTAAATCTGCAAGAGATGTCTCTATGAGGAGGGACAACTTCATTAAGGGATACAATATTCACCAAGGGAGGTGTCTATTTGTTAACGCTTCATTTTATCATAGGCACTACCTTTTAATTTATGTTAAACTTTAAACATAAGTGCTAACATGAAATGAATCAGCCTGCAATTAAATAATAAAGGGTTGGCTAACAATATTTGTTCTTCCAATGTAAGGCACCATATTACTTGGAGGTCGGCCTCTTTTTCATCAAATCTGTTTTAATCACTCATCTTATAACATATAAATCGCTGCTTTTTGGTCTCTAAATGCTGCCTTTAAAACTTATTAATCACTGCCATTTTGTTAATGCCTGATCACTGCTTTGTATGATCCATCAATCTGGGCAATCTTAACTATATTTTATCATTTATACATATTTGTCTCGACTTGGGCGGCAAAGGCGGTTGACTAAGAACATGAGATTAAATTAACTTTGTCTTGCACAAACATGGGTGTCGACATGAAAGGAGTGAGGTCAGCCAGCATACAGGTATTATATTGTCATTGCTCCACAATTTCATGTATATCTTCTATTCACTCCATGTTGCACACAATCAGATTAGGCATTGTAGTTAAATGGACTCTTCATAACTTCCATACCTCTATGATTTCACCAAATAACTCATCTTTCATTGCTGTCATATTATAGATGAAGTCAGCTATGAATAACGATGTAGTGGTCTTTGGCCATAACAATTTTCTCCAACCTTAGAAATCAATCTTCTTTGACATCAATGACAGTCTTCTATTGATCTCATTCATACATCAATGATGATAATCTCATCCACACATGTTTGACATCAATGACAGCAATCTCATTCATATGCCTTTGACATCAATGACAATATTGCCAACACAGAGCTGAAATAATAAAATTTCTAACCTTTTATTTGATGAATCTGCAGACAAATATTGAAATCCTATATACAATGTTATTCAGACTGCTATCTGTATTATGTATCATGAAATACCCCACACCAAGCGGTATGCTGTTAAGTTTTCTCTCCAAAATGCTGACTTACAGTTTGGGATTTTTTTTGACCCACACAAGGGTGTGGCTGGGTAATAGAAGGTCCAACGACCTCTTTTCACATCAGCATTGACTCTTGAAAACTGTAATAACCCGAGTAGGATATGCACTATAATTCTGAAAATAATTTCTTGAATTCTGCCCTGATTCTCTGCATTTTAGTTTTCTGCTCCAAACCCTGGTATTCCGATTTATATTTCTGGTTACAACAAATGTCGACAGCAAACACATATGCCAATAATGACCCCTTATGATAATATCATAATATCTTCAATCAAAAACTCATCCAAGCATACATGACATAAAAAATGCAAACATATATATGGAACAAATCTGATTTCAGGACTATTCAGTCTGCTGCTACAAATCAGAAATTCTGAACATGCCATTATATCCAAATACATAGGCCAAACATGCCCAAATACAACTTAGAAATCTGCTATTACACATCAGACCTATCAATAGGTTTGCACATACCAGAATGACATAGAATGATGCTCAAAACCCTTCTGGCAATATTTAAACCTGCAAATATATAACTCTGAAACTCCACGAATCTCTCCAAACTGAATAATGAAGCGCAATTGTGAATTCTAAGATGAATTCACCAAGTGTGCTGATCTGGGTTTTCATGCAAACAGCCAAAACCTCTAGGGTTTCCATCCTAGGGTTTATTGAACCTACAAGCTATGCTCTCAAGCTCTCAAGGAAAAGTTTCTTTCAAAATAACAAGTCAAGAATAATCAAAATGACTTGCCTTCTCATCCTTATATATCCATGAGTGAACTTTCTAGAAGTGTTTTCTAGAAGATTCACTTTATTATTTTATTTTATTTCTTATTTTCCCTTTTCATAAAGTGACTTATGTTATTAATTCTCCACTCATTAAAATGTCACTTTATAATTAAAATAGGTCCAGCCTAATTAATTAAATATTATAACCTAAGATAACTTAGGATTAATAATATCTAACTAATTATTATTCCCTTATTACTCCAATTTAGTCTAAAATAGACTAAATGTCTCAATGGGTGATCATGGGAAAAAAGGGACATTACAAGTTCTCCCACCCCAAGATTGCTTGCCCTCAAGCAATCGTTTATGAAGATGGTGCACCGACCAATCATTCCAACAAATCCCAGGGTCCCACATCAATCTAGGACCTTTGCATGGTCTTACATGAAGTACACAATGCTGCAACACAGATGTGAAGAGAATATTGAAGACTCTAACTCTCAAAAGAACAATGATCCTCTTCACGTAATCAGAAAATTTACCAAAGTTCTACCTTGCTCCACCATGTTTATGCTGCTCTATTCTGATATAAACTGAAAAATCCTTGTAGAGACTCTCTCTAGACACCATGGAAGCATGTGAATCATGACAAACATTGTGTGACAAATCGCTGTCCAGAAGAAACTGGTTGTTCCATTCACTCTTATACCAAGAGTGGGGTGAATGAACATCATCATATAGGCTGCAAATGAAAGGATAAATGCCTCTCATCAAATCTCCATCAGAGAATATCACTCTAGGACTGATGGGTCTCTTGAAAATCTGAAAGGTATCCATCATGTGTGCAAAATCAGCCGTGTATATACTTTCCATATTGCTGGTGCAAAAGGCAACAACACTGCTGGAACAAAAAATCAGACCTAGAATCATCTTGGGAGTGCTTCCACTATCACCAACAAACAAGGATCCATTACCATTCGACCCGCTCAGGAAGAAGTCGCATGTTCTCCTAGCTGCCTTAGCTATCATAAAACTGATCCATGCCTACACCTCCTTAGCTGTTATATTTTTTTCCTCCAACCAACTCCATGGTGAAGTATCCATGACAAACGAAACATTATTTAATTGTAGGATCTTCTTGTTAGGCAATTTCTTAGTCTCTATAATCAGCTCTCTTAAGACAATATGCGTCATATGATCTGAACAAGTATTCCTCCAATATAATCATGTGTACAAAACAAGGAATATGAAACTTACTAAGGGCTGTCATACCTTGCCAGTAGCTTAGATCTAAGAGCTCCTTATGCACATCATTGATGATTGATCCAAAAGTTGTAGCACCTATCTCATGACTGAAATTTGCATCTTCATGTGAAAGTTGCCCCACAGGTGTGGCTACCTAAGAGAATTGTTTTTCTGATTTGCATTCAAAGTCATGCCTCTCAAAATCAGCTACCTCCTTGACGTCTTCTTCACAAAATTCCTCCTTTGAAGCATTATGTCCCACACAAGAGTCATGATGGTGGGATGCTAGAACGTAGGTGGATTCCTTGAGTTCTTTGTAATGGGTTAAGTCTTTCCAATCTGAAATAATGTTCTTTTCCACACACTCTTACACATATTCTTCCTCAACCATAGATTGATCATTCAAATCATGCCGTGCTAGAAGTCTTTGATCCACAAAACCTTCATATGTATGAACATTGTCTCTTTGAACATTGCTTAAATTTGAATTTGTACCCCTGGCTACTATTTTGTTATCCTTATTACTCTCAACATCCATATTTGTGTATGTTCAAGTAATGGATCATGCAAACTGAATGTACTGCTGTTATCATGCATAACAAAACCATAATTAACCTCATACCTTTCAGCCGTGTTATAATGGCTGCGACAAGTCTCATGTGCCTCTCCGTCAAATGAATTTTTTGAATAAGCATCATTGGAATGATCTATATGCTCATCATTAGTGACTTCAATGTGCTTATCATTGGTATGCCTCTTATCCATCTTCTTAGTTTCTTCCTCCGAAAGCAATTTCTCTAACAATAATAACATATATGATTGATATTAAACGCTTGAAAGAAGTCATTCATACCATTCATAAGCTCATCCATATGTTGATCATTTCTTTGTAGACTTATACTATCCCTTCCATCCTTCGTTGATGAAATTGTACCGCCTTTATCCATTGTTGTAACCTTTTTTACACCTGCTGTATGTGACACTGATTTCGAAAGGAAAGTTGTTGGTGTAAATAGTTATTCATCATGGATGTTATTACACCTTACTTAAGTTTACTCAAGATAATGCATTTCATAGTAGTTTGGGTATGAGACACTTGGGTGTTTGTGCCACATTGGGATAGTGTGTGTAGGAGAATTTCCACCTTTTATGATGTTGATCTTGTTACTACTTTATCATATCCACTTATTGTGGAGTGATAATTCCACCTTCGGTGGCTGATCCACCTCATGTGGAATATTTTATTGTTTCTCCTACCTACCCACACCTATTTCCTACCTACCCTTGTTTCTTATTGAGCCACATGTCATGTTTGTGTGCTCACATATCCATATAGCCTTGCCTATATAAGCAGGCTCATCTACATTGTTTGTACGGATAATCATTGAACATCTTGTAATGATCCAGTTGATCATATTTTGCATCTTGATAGAATACAGTTTATTCCTATCATCTTTTTTGTTCTCTCTTATTTGTGCTTTCCATTGCCTCTAGATCTTGGCAAAATCTCACATGGTAAAATCATGACATGTCCACAAATATCAAGTCACATGATATCCATGAAGATAGTTAAATTGATAATTGTAAAATCGTCACCTTACAATATCAATTTGAAACAAGTGTTCATTATTGAAAAGTCGTCACCCTTCAATAATGTTCACAGAAGGCCCATGCAGTCATGGAGTCACACACATGACAAATAAAAGAGTTTACACACTAAACATCTTTAAATATATTAGTATATCAGAATAAATGAGACTCTATCTCAAAATTAAATAACATTTTCAACCATACCAAGTTTATCTCTAAAGTGTTCAATCTTGATCCTGGAGAGAGGCTTGGTAAGAATGTCTGCAATCTGATCACCTGTACTAATACAATTCAATCGGATCACATTCCTTTCCACCATATCTCGAACATAGTGATAAGGAATCTCAATGTGTTTAGACCTGTCATGAAATACTGGATTCATTGAAAGCTTGATGCAATTCTGATTGTCACAGTAGATGACAGTAGGATTTAAGGGTTGACCAAACAGTCCTACAAGCAATTTCCGGAGCCATACAACTTCTCTTGCTCCTATGGAGGCTGCAATGTATTCAACTCCCGTAGAACTCTGAGCAACTGAAGACTGTTTTCTACATATCCATGAGATCATTCCTAATCCTAAACTGAAGCAACATCCTGATGTGCTTTTCCTGTCAGCTATGCTTCCAGCCTAATCAGAATCAGTGAATCCATGTAGGTCAAGTTTTACATGTTTATATTTCAAACCATAACCAATAGTTCCTCGAAGATATCTCAGAATATGCTTTGCAGCAACAAGATGTATTTCCCTGGGTTCACACATGAAGTGACTTAGTGCATTTACAACATAACATATATCAGGTCTTGTGTTTACCAAATACATCAGAGATCTAATAATCTGTTTGTAGAGTGTAGGATCTGCAAACTCTAATTCTGCAGCTGTTTCCTTTAGCTTGTGCAGATTTGTCTCCATAGGTGTGGTCATGGATCTACAATCCAACATTCTAATTGAGTATATCAATGGTGTATTTTCCTTGATTAAGGATTATACCTTCTGCCTGCTGCCAAACTTCCAATCCAAGGAAGTAGTGAAGAATTCCTAAATCTTTCATATCAAACTCAGAGGCCAATTCTTTCTTATATCGAGAAATACAATTATCCTCTCCTGTGATTAGTAGATCATCAACATAAAGAATACGAATTAATAATTCACCATTGATTACCTTGTAGTAGAGATTTGGATATGCTTCATTCTTGAAAAACCCTAATTCCAAGAGATAGTGATCAATTCTTTCATACCATGCTCTGGGGGCCTGTTTCGGGCTATAAAGAGCTTTCTTTAATCTGTAGACATGTGATTCAGCCTGATGAATCACAAAACCTTCAGGTTGCTCCAAATAAACTTCTTCTTCAATCTTACCATTCAGAAAAGTAGTCTTGACATCCATTTGATGGACTTTCCATCCTTTAGATGCTGCAATAGCCAAAACTCCTCGGACATAAGTGTATTTGGCAATAGGAGCAAATGTCTCTTCATAGTCAATACCTTCTTTCTGTGAAAAACCTCTCGCAACAAACCTTGCTTTGTGCTTCTCAATGATGCCATCTGCTGCATGTTTGATTTTGAAGAGCCATTTAGAAGATACCACAGATTTGCCTTTAGGCCTAGGCACAATATCCCAGACATCATTTTTCAGAATTGGCTGATACTCTTCTGACATAGCATCTCTCCAAACTTGATGCTTGAGCGCATCTCCAACACAGGAAGGTTCTGCATCAATGATCTCACTCATCAAGGCAGTATAACTGGAAAATAGGTTAGGTCTCTTACTTTCTCTGAAGGTCCCCTTTGGAGCAGCATAATTTTCAGCTTCTTGAAGCATCTTTTTAGCCCAAAGTGGTCTCTTCCTAGTTTCGAGATAATTTTCTTCTAAAGGTAAGCTTTGCACTTCATGTTCAGCATCTTCAGGGGTCTCCCTCTGAATCTCAGGGGTGGAATCCTCATCCAAGCTTGTAGGAGGATCTTGGTGTTCTAATTCATTAGAGCTTTTGGACCTCCTGAATGCTATGTCTTCCTCAAAGATGACATCTCTGCTTAGTTCAATTTGTCTTTGACCAGGTATGTATATTTTGTAGGCTTTAGAGGTTTCACTGTACCCAACAAATACTCCTTTCTTTCCAAAAGGTTCTAACTTTGACCTCTTTTCTTTGGGGACATGAATATAGACTGGACACCCAAAGATCCGAAAATGACTTATGTCAGGTTTGTTGCCAGTAAAGGCTTCTTCAGGGGTTTTATTGTCAAGAAGAGACTGAGGACATCTATTTGGAATGTACACAGCTGTCCTAGATGCTTCAGCCCAAAATGAGGTTTCTATATTTTGGTCAAACAACATAGCCCTAGCAGCTTCTACTATAGTCCTATTCTTTCTTTCAGCTACCCCATTTTGTTGTGGGTTATAAGGTACAGTTAACTCCCTCTTAATCCCAGCATTTATACAATAATCTTTAAACATATCAAAAGTGTATTCCCCCCCATTGTTTGTTCTTAAGGTTATGGTTTTCTTACCTGTCATATTTTCTGCAAGAGCTTTGAATTCCTTAAATTTAGAAAGGATTTCTTTAGATTCTTTGTACCTCAGAAAATATATCTAGGTCTTCCTAGAATAATCATCTACAAATATTACATAATATAAAAATCCCCCTAATGAGGGTACAAACATGGGTCCACATAAATCAGAATGAACTAATTCTAATACATTTTTGGATTTACTGTTGCTAGAATTAAAAGACCCTTTAGTATTCTTTCCCAAGGCACACCCTTTGCAGGCTCCTTCAGATTTTTGATTTAGTTGGGTAAGCTGATTACCATCTTCTCTATCTTAGGTAGGGCATGGAAATGAAGTTGCCCTAATCTTCTATGCCAAAGTTCATTCAAATCTGGAGTCTCATGAATTAAGGCTAGAGGTGGAGTGGTGCAAAGTCTGTAGAGGCTCCCTTGTCTTACTGCAATGGTGTGGGCTTTCTTGATGGTGGATTTCTTTGGCCAAGCAAGTACCTTTCCTTCCATAAAGGTTAATCTGTAACCCTTATCTTCAAGTGCAAACACTGAGACAAGGTTTCTCTTTATACCAGGTACAAATAGAATTCCAATCAGCTGTCGGGATATGCCTGACTTTAGGTTGATATTGCAGGTTCCTATTCCCATAATTGGATAATTTTAAGTCATCACCAATTGTCACTTCTTCATTTGAACTTTCCACAAGTGCATCTAGGTGCTCACGAAATCCAGTGATGTGCCGAGATGCTCCGCTGTCAATCACCCATGTGTTGAAACTGGAGGTGACTTGACTAGAGAGGGTTGAGTAGAAGACTAGCTTCTCAGAATTAGTCCCTTTCTTAATTTTTGCCATTGAAGTTTGTTGTTTGATCCTGTTTGGACACTTCATTGCATAGTGCCCATATTGGTCACATCTGAAACATTGTACTTCAGAAATGTCTCTCTTCTTCTTTGAAGATCTCTTCCCATTTGAGCTGTTGTCCCTCTTTCTCTTAAAGTTCTTCTTCTTTCCTTTGTTGTGGGAATTAGAGTTTAGAACTTGAATGTCTTCATTACCATTGTTTTGTTTTATTCCTCTTGTGACAAGTCGAGATTCCTCTTGAATGCAATCGGTTTTCAATCTATCAAACTTAGGAAATTTAGAACGAGCCCTGATTCCTTGAATGAACGATTCCCATGAGGTAGGAAGTCCATTTAGGGCCATCATAGCAAGTTCTTTGTTGTCTACTAGATGTCCAATAGTGGATAGTTGATCCCTAAGCTCAGTGATCCTCAAGAAATAGGATGTAGCTGTTTCTCCTTTATTCATCTTTATATGGTGTAGTTGATTCTTTAGGGTGAGAGCCCTGCTAGTGTTGTCGATTTCATAAATGTCAGCTAATGCTTTGAACATTTGAAAGGCCGTCTCATACTTAGAAATAACTGGTACAATATGGTGTCTTACTGAATCCACAATTATCTTAAGGGCCTTCTCACCGTCCTTGCTCCACTGAATTTTCTCTGTATCATCAGATGGTTCAAGAATTTCACTTTTGACATGGGAGTCAATTATATTTTCTTTCAAAACAAGCATGATCCTGAATTTCCAAGATACAAAATTTGATGCTCCATCTAATCTATCTTCAAACGTAACTCCGGTTGCCATTAGGATTATGGGAATGTGATCTTAGTAAGAGCCTGGTGAAAGTTTATGAGATCGTTACAGAATCTTAATATGATCTTCCTTAACTTTGCTCTGATACCATGTTAAGTTCTTTCAAAATTCTGTGATCAAAATAGAAGAGATGGAGATATGATCTGAAAGTTGTATTTTATTTGCTATAGCGTGTTTTAAAGATGCACCACACTTATCAATTTCGGTGTGTACATCCTCCTCAATGTAAGCATGCTATATAAATGGATGAGGGGTTACGTAGTGAAGAGATATGTCTTCCCACGTGGGAAGACACATCTCTTCCCTACGTACCTCTCACCACAGTATATAAACTAGTCACCGTTTACTTACCCGATCGGAAGGAGTGCGACTTGTTTTAGAATCGCTTTACCACCCGATACCATGAACGGTGTAACTGTTGGTCAAACACGATAAGTTAACTTTGGTTTTATTTATCTTTAGTTAACGTTAACATATTAGTATATGTAATCAAATTAATATATATATATATATATATATATATATATATATATATATATATATATATATATATAAAACGGTGTAACCGTTGGTCAAACACGATAAGTTAACTTTGGTTTTATTTATCTTTAGTTAACGTTAACATATTAGTATATGTAATCAAATTTATATATATATATATATAACGGTGTAACCGTTGGTCAAACACGATAAGTTAACTTTGGTTTTATTTATCTTTAGTTAACGTTAACATATTAGTATATGTAATCAAATTAATATATATATATATATATATATATATATATATATATATATATATATATATATATATATATATATATATATATATATATATATATATATATATATATATATATCGGAAGCATGAAATAGTACGACCGACGTTACAAAATTAACACCCACAAACATGCAACACTCAAAATCATCTGGGTATTTGCCAAACTGACATGCATGATTTGGGTAGTTTCCAAACTGACATGTAAGATCTGGGTAGTTTACAAACTGACATGCAAGTTGATCGAACTGGCATGCAATTATCTGGGTATTCACCAAATTGACATGCAATAACATCCGACACACATGCAACTGCAAAATCTGACATGCACTGCAGAAACTCTAATAGGCTGGCAAGATCACCAGCTTTGATACCACTATAATAACATAATTCTGATAATTCTGAAAATAATTTCTTGAATTCTTCACTGATTCCCTGCATTTTAGTTTTTTGCTCCAGACCCTAGAATTTCAATTTATATGTCTGGTTACAACAAATGCGGACAACAATCACATATGCCAATAATGACCCCTTATGATAATATCTTCAATCAAGAACTCATCCAACCATACATGACATAAAATACAGAAACATATATATGGAACAAGTCTGATTTCAGGATTATTCAGTCTGCTGCTACAAATCAGAAACTTTGAACATTCAATTACATCCAAATACATAGGCCAAACATGCCCAAATACAACTCGGAAATCTGCCATTACACATCAGACCTATCAATAGGCTTGTACCATTAGAATGATGCTCAAAACCCTTTTGGCAATATTTCAACCTGCAAAGATATAACTCTGAAACTCCATGAATCTTTCCAAACTGAAAAATGAAGCGCAACCGTGAATTCTAAGATGAATTCACCCGTGTGCTGATCTGGGTTTTCGTCCAAACAGCCAAAACCTCTAGGGTTTCTGTCGTAGGGTTTACTAAACTTGCAACCTAAGCTCTCAAGGTCTCAAGTAAAAATTTCTTTTAGAATAACAAGTCAAGAATAATCAAAATGACTTGACTTCTCATCCTTATATATCAATGAGTGAACTTTCTAGAAGTGTTTTCTAGAAGGTTTACTTTATTATTTTATTTTATTTCTTATTTTCCCTTTTCATTAAGTGACTTATTTTATTGATTCTCCACTAATATTAAAAAGTCACTTTATAATTAAAATAGGTCCAGCCTATTTAATTAAATATTATAACTCAAGATAACTTAGGATTAATTATATCTAATTAATTATTATTCCCTTATTACTCCAATTTAGTCTAAAATAGACTAAATGTCTCAATGGGTGATTATGAGAAAAATGGGACTTTACAAAAACTCCCACACTTTCCTTCTTGACATACTGCTGGTCAACCAGTCTCTTTTTGTACCTTAAAACTAATCGCTGCCTCCCTTTCTTGGTACAGCTTGTTTTTAAGGATGCACTTACTGTTTTGAGAATTAAATGGGTATTTTGAAACCGGGCAGCTGGGATTATATGTTGTTCAGAGTTAATCAGCAGCTAATGCAAGAGCTCACATCACATAAATATCAATTGTTATTTGTAAGCAACTGATTATTTGATAATTTCTCATTCTTCATTGAACCTAGAAATGATCCCTAGCTTTTTATGTAAATCTCCACAAGTTCCAAACATTCATCACACTTTTAAATCCTGTATGAATCCACCCTCAAATTGGCTAGGAGGGTTTTTGTCTTGGAAATCAATCTTGTTGTAGGGGTTTTTTCCTAGGCAGAAAGATGAATAGTCGCTCAATTTTCAAAGATGGGATTTTTGAGAATAAAATGTCGAATGAATCTCTCTTCCCGATTCCTCTTTTTAATAATCCATTTCAATGTTTGAATATTTTAATCTCATTTCCCTCTTAAAGTGATTTTTAATATGTTTTTAAGAATCTAACTTTACGTTTGGGCCCCAAAATAAGTCACATTTTAATATTAATCAAACATAAGTTGCCCATAAAAATAAGTGACTTTTTACAATTTATTTATTTAATTAATTATTCTCTTACCAAATCTCATTTAGTCTATTGGAATTAGAATAGGCTAAAGGTCTTTGCCGAGTGATCATGCTTGCGAAGGGTATATTTACACTTGGTTTTATAGGGAGCTTCCCTTTCTAATTCAATGAGTGGTTTTACCACATATCTAGTCTTTTTATGTTGCATTGAAAGGCATGAATTAAAACAGTAACACTATTATGATACTTTTGGTTGTTAATTTACCCCATCCAATTTTATTTGTTGATTCACAACACAACTAGCCTTCTACTGTCAACCATATGTTACAACTTACAGTTAACAAATATCAAAATCACAGATGTTCTTAAGATGCTTGATGCTTTTTGCAGAAGTTTCTTTCATTTATGGATAATTTTTTTTCATTGAAATAGTTTTGTAAAAAGTAGCTGGATTTATTTTCCTTAAGATGAAAATTATTAAGGTTGATAAATGACTTTATAACCCAGTCTGTGATTGATCACTTCATGTTGAGTTATGCTTATTCAATAATGAGTTTATCTTTTACAATAGTAAATAAGTGCACTTCTTTTGCTTGGGGTTTCTCAAGTTTATGTAATGTAATAATTTGTGGGAATATTTCAAATTTGCATAGAGCAATTTCTGAGTTGAATTCCACTTTCCCTGTTGGCCACTGTTTAGAAACTAAAGGTTTTTCCTTTGGTTTCTATAGAATGTTTTGGCAGCTAGTTGGCAAGGGATTCTTACTACTGTGAAGTCAGATTCTGCAGGAAGGTATGTAATGTAATTGTACTTCATTGATTATCCTTTCCAGTACAAATGCATGAACATGCTAAAATTATCAGTCATTTTATTTATGTTTCAGGAGAGACTAAGATGAAAACTTTTATAAACCTTCAACAACTTACGTATTCTTGGGAAACAAAATCCTTTTCTTTCATAGAAGATCTTAAAATAGAAAAAAATCTCTTGTACCACTTTTCTGTCAAAATGGTCCTATATCTTTCTTGCTCATTTTGGATAGAATTCATAACTTGGTCTAAATGAATTCCAGAGGAATGATTTTCTGTGTGTGAGATCTGAGAGAGATCACCTGCTGAAATTTTTGATTTGTCCAATTTATTTGTTACTTATCTGTGTAATGTGTTACACGTAATTTTCTTGAACCATGATTAAGTGCTCGCTTTTTAACAAAGTTTGTGATTGTAGTGTATTGATCAGAATTTTTATTTTATCTGTGGAAATGTTATTCTTCTGTACATTATTTGCTTATACAAATATGACTTTTAATTACAAGAAGATATGATATTTTTGTTGAATAAATGGACATAAATATATATAGCTGTTATGTAAGGAAAATCTTTCTGACAAACTAAAGATAGTTAAATGATGGGACTCGGAAAATTAATTGTAGTTTGCAATGAAAAGTCACTATACAAACTTCTTTGTTTATTGCTTAACTATACCAGTCACGGAAGTTTATGGAAATAAAAGTAAAAAACAATTATTCATTTACATAGTATATGAAGGATATGCCAGTCTCTTTTATTATTCATACAATGATATGTAGAAATTACAATATTCATATACCAGTATTTAGTTGGTCATGAGTCCCCAACTATGAACCAAGATACAATATAATGCAGGCCGACATTAGTTAAGATAACCAAACGTCGATAACTACTAACCATCAACCGGTTGGGAACTACCGATTCCAATGCATAACAATGACTTAACAAAACATAAGAAATTAAAAATTCGGTCGATACAATTGTGTTACTTTTATTACTTGGCCAGTTGGCCGACTACATAACACACACACACCTCCCACCCCCCGCCCACCCACCCCACAAAAAAAAAAAAAGTGTCTTCCAGGAGACTGAAACAAAAATGGTGTTAATTATAAACAGAATTCTACTAAGGGAGAGAGGATGTCCTTGGACAAGTGGAGGATGTCGGTGTGGATGTAGCTGATGCAAAGAGCTCTTGGCTAAGGTGCTGCACCTCCTATATGTGAATTCTCAAATCACGTTCTACCTCTAGCTCCTGTTCTCTCGACCTCCTAACCATGAGGGCCACCTCCATCGGGTGAGTTTTAGTCCGGTCCAACTCTTGCATCTTCTCCTGAAACAAGTGCTCGTCAGCTAATTGCTTGCCCACTTTAGTCAACTGTGTCTTCTATTGCTCCAATCTACTCACCTACTCAGCTGAGCCTCCCTTTTGTCCAAAACTAAGTTACCGGTTTGGGTTTGGGCAAATTTTTTTTTGCCCTTTGGGTTTGTGGGTCGGGTTCGTCCATACAGACACACACACACACATGTATATGTATATATATGTATATGTATATGTATATGTATATATATCTATAGATATATGTATATAGATATATATACATATGTATATGTACGTACATGTACATGTACACACACACACATATATATATATATATATATATATATATATTTAAGAGTTTTCTCTGACACACCCTTAGGTTTAATTTATCAAACGATAATACTAAAAAAAATAAAAAGTAAGTCCTTGTAGACTGCCTGTATGGCTGTAGGTGTAAGAAAACTAAGTCCCTAATCTCAAAAGATCTCTCAACTCTATGCTCGTTTGCATAAATTTTCTATTGATTACGAGCATGCTAGAGGTTATCTTTAAGTGCCTTGAATATGTCCCGACAACTCGGTATCATATCCTTAGCCCGAGGGACCTTGCTGTCATCAAAGGCCAAATCCAAGGATCATCATGCATCATAGCCATAGAAAGCCCTGAATGGAGGCATGCCAATCGACGTGTGGTAGGTGGTATTGTGGCAATACTCACCTAAGTGTAGCCATTTGATTCAAGCACGTTTCTGTCTTGAAACATAATTTCAAAGATAGCTCTCAATCCATTTATTTACAATTTCTATCTGACCATCCGTTTAAGGGTGGTAGCTGGTGCTTGGTGTCAACTCTGTACTTGCTAAGTGAAATAGCTCCAGCCATAACATAAGGAGGAATTGGCTGTCCCGATCACTAACAATGGTCTTAGGGAGCCCATGTAACCTGAGCACCTCTCTAAAAAACAACTCTGCAAGCTGAGGTGCTGAATAATCTGTAGGTATAGTGAAGAAATGTGCATATCTAGTTAATCTATCAACAACTACAAATATGCAATCTCTTCCCTGAACTCGCGGCAGCCCTGTAATAAAATCCATGGATATTCCTTCCCATTTCTGTTCAGGTATAGGCAATGGTTGAAGTAGTCCTGCAGGAAAGGTATGCTCAGACTTGTTTTGTTGACAAGTCAAACACTCTATCATGCTACAAAACACCATCCTTTAGGTCCTTGCAGGTGAATCTCTTTCTTATTTGCCGATATGTCTTAAAAAATCCTGGATGCCCTACTAGAGGTGTATCATGAATTGCTCTCAAAATTTTAATCTTCAACTTAGATGTTGGTACAAGATATAGCCTACTCTTGTAATAAATAATATCATCAATTACAGTATACCTATCATGGTGTACTTGTCCATCAATCAGGGCACAAGAAAAAGTATTTTTAGAATAGTATGCTAATAATTGAGATTTCCAATTAATTGAAATTTCAGTTAGAGAGCAGAGGGTAGGTTTCCTGGAAAGAGCATCAACAACAATGTTCTTTTTCCCTTTAACATATTCCACATCAAAAATCATATGCTTGGATCTTACTCACCCATTTTTGTTGCCATTCATTAAGATCTTTCTGCTCTAGGAAATACTTAAGGTAGTCGTGATTAGTTCTGACCACGAATTTCGTATCCACTAAGTACCGTCTGAATTTTTCCAGCACATGCATGATGGCTAGCATCTCCTTGTCATAGGTAGAGTACAATCTATTTGCATCCCTTAGCTTCTTGCTCTCGAATACAATAGGATGTCTATTTTGCATCAAGACCACGCCAATTCCCTGTCCCGATGGGTCACACTCTACAACGAACAGTTATGTGAAGTCAGGTAGTGCCAATACTGGACATGAGCTCATGACCTTCTTGAGCTTATCAAATGTCACTTGTGCATCATCATACCAATGGAATGTTCCCTTTTTCTGAGGTCTGTAAGAGTTGATGCTAATTGGGAGAAGCCTTTCACAAACCTTCTATAATAGCAACATAGGCCCAGGAAGCATCTCAACAACGAAATATTTTAGGTGGCGGCTAGTCCAGAATAGCCTGAATCTTCTTGTGGTGCACCTTAACACCGTCAGCTCCAATCACATGCCCAAGGTAAAGAATCTCAATCATTCTGAACTCACATTTAGAAGCCTTCGCATACAGTGATTGAGCCTCCCTAATACCCAACACCACATCCAAATCTTGAAGATGGTCATTCTAGGACTTATCGTATATCAATGTGTCATCAAAGAAGACTAGTACAAACTTACGCAATTGATCCCAGAAGGTGTGGTTCATACAAGACTGTAATGTCGCCGGTGCATTGGTGAATCCGAATGACATGACTAGGAACTCAAAGTGTTCATAGCGAGCAGTCTTGTGTATGTCTTCTTCCTAGACTCGAATTTGGTGATAGCCTTTATGAAGATCAATCTTAGTAAAATACACGATCCCATGCAATTCATCAAGAAGCTCGTCGATCCTGGGAATGGGGTACCTGTTTTTAATGGTCTTTTTGTTTAGGGCTCTGTAATCTATGCACATGTGTATAGTGCCATCCTTCTTTTTGACCAAAACTGTAAATGATATTCAAATTTATGTTCAAGTCTGAAGTTATATAATCTTATTATTCTTTTACTGATATTTTCTGTTATTTCTTATGTCATAGGTTGCTGAAGATAACATTAATATTTTCTATGCTTCTACACCTTTTCATTGACATGTACATATAGGCAATGCCCACCGATCAAGGCTTGCCTCAACCGGTCATGTCTTTTGACATGCCCGATCAAGACATGTCTTGATCGGTGCATATGCACCGCTTCACTTAAGCGATGTACCGATAACTATCGGTCACGTCACATTTAATATATTAAACCGATTGCTATCGGGGCACGTTAGTTAGTATGTTTGACCGATTAGTAATCGGGTCACACCAGGACTATAATCATCCGATAAATAAGATAATCATCGATCGATATAAATTGAGATTAAGATGATAACTGTTATAGTTATCATATGATAGCATCAATCGATGCTATCATATGATATCTATGATAGTTATCATAATTCTGGTCTAATCTTATTACAATTATAGTATGATCGATTATGCATATAAGATGATTATAACAAGTTCATTTATTTAATCATGAGGTCTACATTTAGATTTTAGTTATATCGATAAGGTATATGATTGAATGAGAGATAAATGAAGTCTCTCATTCAATCATTTATCTTACCAAAGCTACAAAGTTTCAACAAAAACAATTGATCAAGCAAAGGGACTGGAACTGGGTTGAATTTGTGCCATGCTCAACAATTCCTTGATTGTTTTTCCAATCTCCTTGAAATGGTGTGGATGTCGGTAGAGCGTAGTGATAATCGACTTGGCGACCTCCTCAAGCCCAATGACATACTCAAATGCATGTCCAGGCGACCTTCCCGAAGGAATATCCCCAAACACGATGCTATGCTTATCCAACATTGTTTGGATGTCAGCATGATACTGCGGCTTATTATTGGTGGAAGGTTTAGTAGACACAAAACACTGTGCTGCCCAATCCACATTACCATGCCTGTATAGAGTCTCCGTCCTCCTTGCTGAAACAATTTGAGGACCATTGTCCGACATGGCCTTAAGCACAATCTTCTTGCTATCCATCATAATTCAAGTTACATCTGGCGAAAGTCCTGTACATAACGGTCAAGTGACTCTAACCATTGGAGTCCCAAGATGGCATCTATATTGCTAAGCCCAAGCACATAAATGTCATTCGTTAAGTTATAGTCTCCAATTTGAATGCTCAATTGGGCTACCACCTTGGTGCAACTTAGTGTAAATCCATCAGCAACAAATTCATTGAATCCTGGGAAGTCCTCAGCCTGTAGTCCTGTTGACGTGTATTTTGTACACAATCATACACAGAATAAAATACCCAAAGGCATCTTATCCTCTCTTGAATAAAGTCGCTAACTGCTGAAGATATCGCAAGAAGGATCAGTTAGGATGACTCCAATGTTCTTTTTAGTAGGGTCTCTACGTGTGGATAAGCTCCAGTGGTATGATGTGATTTGCTGGAATCACAAGGGGACTTACATTTGATGATTGAACTTCTGATCTGCTTTGAATATTGCTGGAACACAGGATTTTCACTAGCTTAGATTTGAAAAAAAAAGGAAAAAAGACGAGGGCGAGGAAAGGATCTAATCCTAACACTAAGAATGTAGGAGCAATGATTGATCTTTGATGAAACTCTAACTAGGTCTTGTTTTGACATTGCAGGACCATCTCCACAAGGCTAGTGCGATCTTCGAAGGAAAGCTTTATGATGTTCAAATCATCACTGCAGGCATAGACACCATCAGGTTGATGCATATCGATGAAGAAGCGACAATTGAAGTTAAGCTTAAGTTGAATGATTCCAGTTGACTACGCAAGGCAAGTCTGCAATCAACAAACTGCTAGTAGTATGGATATACGAATTTCACCATCAATCAAGCACATTTCTTCCACTCATCTAATAACATGAAATCAAATATGAGAAGTATAAAGACCATGCAAATTGTCGAATCGACCCATAAATTTCACCATTTCTTCAATGAAGTTACAAGTCTTTTACAACAACCTCTTGGCAACAATCTTTGCCTTCTCTCTCTACTCTACTCTAATTGCTATTCTAATCACCTTCTAACTACTCTCTATTCACTAACTAACTCTAACTCTCTCTAATAGCCTTTACAAATGAAATGCCAGGGCTAATATAGTGCCCTCAATACAATTCGATGGCTTAGATCAATTCGAGATCAATGGCCAAGATTCAACAATGAAAACCCTAATTAGGGTTTGTTACAACCATTACATAACATTTAATGCTTGACCAATGATAAAATTGTATTGCTTGGACACGTGTCCTCTTTGGAAAAATCGACCAATGGATAGCCGGGGTAGGTACACCGGAGTTTGTGCCACCTTCCATGAGTTAGGTACATCGAATCTGGACATGCTGAGGTGGACTACACTGACTGGATGAGCGATGACTAGGATGCCACCTCATTTGACACTTGGAACTTGGTAGATATTCAACTTGATGTTGTTGAGAAGCTAGCTTTAATTAATTCTTCTGGAACTATCTGCTTCTTCAACGAACCCTTTGCTTTGACTTCTTGTGTCCTTGATTTGCAGGATGATGATGTACCTCGCCTTGGAACGCTGGATTGGGGAAGTCGCCCTTGATGAAGTTAGTCCAGAGAAGGCCGTCCTTGTCGATGCTAGGCTGGATCGAAGAAGGTCGTCCTTGTCCTTGCTTGATCGTCCTTGATCTGGCTTGATTTTCCAACTCCGGGATCTCCATTTGATGCCTACACAACATTTCAAAATTAGTAACATGATTTTGCAATGAATAACTAGATTAGAGATTAAATTTAGGAAACTTCATGATAAGTCCTTGAGTTATCATTTCCTAAAAAACGATTGAGCTATCACAATTCAAAATTTCAAAATTCAAACTTTAAGGCTATGACGATCAAAATTCAAAATTAAAACAAGGGATCTTGCCATACCTTACTTGAGAGCTAACTCAAAAAATGCAAAATGAAGAAAATCGCCCAGGCAAAAATTAATGTTTGAAACTTTCAACGTGATCTCCTTCAAACGAGCGATCCTCTTTAGTAATTCGCCACCTTTGGGGGGGGGTCTTCAATGTAGTCTTTGGCAAGTTCGCCCCACTTTAACATCAAGTTCGCACTCCCTTTGCTAAATTCGCACTTCTCCTTTATGAAATTCACTCCTTGTAAATACAAATCGCACCTCCCTTTGTCTTCTCCAAATCGCATATGAATGAAGGTGAAATGATGATTTGAAAATGAAATTATCACCTTCCCTTTATAGGCGCTTACCCCATGCATTACCTTAGGCCGACTTTTGCAAAATAAGGTAATTAAAAGCAATTTTAAAATAAAACCAAAGGCCGACTTTGTAAGAATAAAACAAGTAAATCCAAGCGCTCCAAGTTTTCATTTAAAATAATAATTAATTAATTAAATGCCATCGTTTTTAATTAATTCGTTTTTTTTTAAATAGGCAAAATTAATCAATTAAATGCTCATGCGTTAATTTTTAAATGCTATCAATTGAATATTCCAATTTATCGATTTTTCTAGCATTTAATAAAATTCAAAAAAAATGTTTTAACGCCAAAACTTGGAGATGGTGGAAAGATACAAACCATTATCGCCCTGGTCCCTGACTGAGGGACAGGAGCGAACTTCCATTTTAGCCTTTGATTTTCGCCTTTGACGTTCAAAATCTCCATCTTTACGTTGAAACTGGCATTTTCGCTAAGAACCTCGAGCTTGATTGATTTGATTTTGTGGATGAGTGCCTCCTGAGGTTGATATCGCCCTGGTCCCTTGGTGAGGGACAGGAGCGATCTTGGTGTTTTCTCCTTGATCTTGCTTCTTCAATCACCAATCTTCATTATATGGCAAGCAATGACGTTATCCCTTTGCTTCATGCATATTCTACTTGTCGTTAACAAGGCATATTAGATGTTTAAATGGTTTTCGCCCTGGTCCCTTGGTGAGGGACAGGAGCGAATTTTATGCTCTAGCCAACATTTGCTATCTTTCAACCTTTGCTTCTTGTTCGTTGCCTTCCAAATGATATCTTCGACCTTGTGCAACCTTGTACGTCCTTGACTTGGCGTGATTTTTGAATGAACTGGCTAATAAAATGAATATCGCCCTGGTCCCTTACTGAGGGACAGGAGCGAATTTGGACTTGTAGGCTCCATCACACTTTGTTAACTTCAAAAATTATCTTCAATAGGCTCGTTGTGTCCCCTTTCATTCATCCTTGGCCGGGAGTTTGTTCAAACTTGGCGAGAAATTGACCTAAGGCAAAAATCGCTCTGGTCCCTGACTGAGGGACAGGAGCGCCTAGGCCAATTTGAGTCTCCTATTGATATCTTGTAATCTTCAATTTGTCTTCAACGGGTTCATTTCATCCTCCTTTCTTGCTTCAAACTCAAAACTTGCTTGCTTTTTGCCCAAAACATGCCTCATGAGGAATTTCGCTCTGGTCCCTGGGAGAGGGACGAGAGCTATCACTTAAATTCGCCCTGGTCCCTGGCAGAGGGACAGGAGCGATTTTGCTTCTAGGGTCAATTTTCCTCATGATTGCGCTTTCAAGTTATATTCAACTGATAAAATGTATCTCCTTTTATCTTCTCAATTCGCGAAATCGTTCAAATCTTTCAAGGACAAGGCAATTTTGGATTTCAAGCTCCGGTCCTTCAGTGAGGGACAGGAGCGATTTTTGTCCTCCAGGCCTAAATACTTCACTTTTCACCATGAAATGTCTTTGCTAGGGAAGATATCATCCTGCTTCATGCTATGAATAAAAGTTAATGTCCAAACAAGGTCTAAAAATGTGCATATGAATAAAATCGCTCTGGTCCCTCAGTGAGGGACAGGAGCGAATTTGACCTTCTAGGCAAAAACTTCATCATTTCATTGCGTTTGATCAAGTCTGGATGCTCCATCATGCTCATTTTGCCCTTCACCATGCCTTTTATGTCTCAATTCGTCCAAACAAGGTCAGGAATGGCTCAAATAAGTATTATCGCCCTGGTCCCTTGGTGAGGGACAGGAGCGCTTCGCCTTGGTCCTCCTGGGAGGGACAGGAGCGAAGTTCGCTCTGGATCCTCAGTGAAGGACAGGAGCGAAATTTGACTTTTCGAACTCTCTATCAGGACAATTTTAATGGAATATAACATTTAAGTATAAGTGACATTTCCTTCTATGTTTCTTCTTTCTTATACTTTAAGTTATATTCCATATATACTTTCAGGATGTTTGAGAGTGGTTTCAGACCTCCAGGAGTTATATTGCAAAATCTAGTTTTTTGAGGTTTTTCAGTTTCCAGATTTAGTCAAATTCAGGATCAGGACATTCCAGACTTAGCCAAATTTCAGGATCAGGACGTTCAGACTTAGCCAAATTTTCAGGACATTCCAGACTTAGCCAAATTTCAGGATCAAGACATCACTCAAGCCGGACTTGCTTATCCATGTGATCACCTGGGCGACACTCAAAATGCAAAGGCTAACTAACAAAACCCTAAAAGACCAAAAAACAAACCCTAAAAAAACAAAAAAAAGCAAGGGTCCCCATTTGCAATGGGGCGATGTGTGAAAACATCACAACAAGTCCACGTTTTGCCACTAGTCCTTCATCAATAAAATTATGTGTGGCTCCGCTGTCCACTAAACAAAGCATCTGTTGGCCCTTAAGGACCTCTCAACCGAAAGGGTGACTTCTGGGTACTCTAGATAAGGTGGCAATAGTGCTGCGTGGAATTTCTTTGGTTGTAGTATCTTCCAATTCTAGCTGCAATGGGTGATCCTCATGATCTCTATCGTCTCCAACACTAGCCTCTTGCTCTTCATGCTCTTCATCATCAGATATGACCTCAATCAAATGGGCCTTACCTTTTCCAAGACAACGGTGTCCCAGCTCCCATGGTTCCTTACAAGAAAAGCATAGCTTCTTCCTTCTCATTTCATTCCTAGACTCTTGATCACCCTTTGGTGGTGTATACCTCTGCTGATTAAAGCCCTTTTTATTTGGTTTCCATGTGTCGAAACTTTTCTTTTTTGGCTGAAAAGGTGTAGTCTCAAGGTCAAGAGCTAATCCAATGGCATCATGCAAAGAATTAGGCTTATGTGCCTTGACCAATCCCCTTAATCTATTGCTCAACCCTTCTACAAACAACATAGTGACCCTTTTTTTTGAGATATCAGGAATCATCACTGCAATCTTCTGGAACACATTGATGTATGATTCCACATGTCCCACCTGTTTAAGTTGAGGCAAGTTTTTGTAGTAGACCTCCATGTCTTTCTTGTCAAAACGAGTGATCAACTCGTTTGCAAATTCCTCATAGGAATGTACCATGGCATGATCTTGTGACACTAATCCGTGGTGCCACCAATCATAAGCTACTCCTTCTAGATGCATTGTGGCAAACTGTATAGCCTTATCCTCCTCCATGGGTTTAAGTGATAGGAATGTATCTAATTTATCCACCCATGTTCTGGCACTTGTCCTTTCACTCGCATCAAATGTCGGTAAAGGGACCTTATTTAATGCTTCCTTATACTCCTTAGGTTGAGTGCTTTGTCCAGTTTGTCTTCGAGGCCCTCTGTCTTGCCTTTCGAATCTGAATTTCTTATCTTTCTGCTGATTCAGATTTATCAATGTCCTGACTTGTTCTAGAAGTGCCTTATAGTCATCATAAGTGGCCATGACATCATTCGTGATATGTGTCTCTTCAACTTCTTCCTCAGGACCCTCTTCCTCTTGATTTCTTTTTGGGAAAAAGGTAGGACGAAGTGGTGAATCAGACCTTGTATTTGCTGTCCTAACAGCATTAGAGGCTGGTCCAGGAGGGGTTTCACATCTCATCTCACTACCTTTACCGTCTCGATTCTTTACATGCGGCTGTTGGATCCTCAGATTGCCAGTTGCATTCAAAAGTTGTTGTGACTGCATAAAGGTTTGTATCATCTGCTGTTATTGTTGAGCCAACTGACCCAATACATCATGTATATTGGGTTGACAATTTCCACCCTCATTCCGTTGTTCTGCCATATTGCCTGGTTCGAACAAGGGTTCTTGTTCTTCTACTACTCCTTCAGGTTGTCCTACTCTTTGTCTGGTGTAGTATCTGTGAGGTCCAACCTCTCTAGAGATCATATAGACAATCCAGGTGTAGTATCTGAGACCATTGTAGTTTTCTATCCCTGTTTTGGTCCAAATTTTTGCACCTTCTCTACCTCCAACAATTTGTCAAGTAGTTTGCTTGCAGGGGTATTTAGTTATTGTTTTCAGTTGCAAGATGATAATGTTGGTTTGTTTGAGGCTTATTGTAGGATTGCACATTAAAAATGTCAAACATTACATAGCAGAAAATAAACATTATGCTGTCCTTATCAACAATTTTCAGACTGTATGAGAACATTGAGACCCCTTAAGGCAGCCAAAACACAAGCAATATATTTATGAACTCTGACATGCATCTGGTACCACACAGGCTGGCAGGATCACTGAGCTGAGATACCACTGAAATATCCTAACTTGTTTGCCTCTAAGTTTAACCTGATTTGGTCCTTGCAATGCTTAGTTCTTTTTTAAGGCATAATGTCAAAGAGTTTGCAGACTTTTTCATGTTCCAGAATTAATCAATATCTCTGAATGAAATGATGTTTGTATTGCAATGTTCTATCATCAACATTTACGAATAAGCACATACAACTGAAACAGACTTCCCATTCACTTAATTAGCAGATAAATCATTCTAAAATCCCAATGAAATATCCCTTTTCCTCTTGTTTATGCTCAATAGGCAATGAGTTTAATTGTTTCAGAATTTCCTCCGCAATATTGATGAATAGACATACAATATTTTGACAAAGATGAGAATAATGAAGCTTCTTCCAGATTAATACTTCAAAACCTTAAGTTGTATTCTGATATAGGAAAACATGTGACAAATACAGAGTTTACTGCTTCTCTAAATGAGAAATGAACCCATTTCCACCATGCTTTACATACCCTAATGCCACTATCCAATATTGACGAACATGATCAATTGGTGCCCTTGTAAGCAGAATCGCCTCTAAGTTGCAGCCACTTCATCTTGTTGAAGTGGCTAAAATCGTATTGCTACAACTCTCTCTGGCCAATGCAGAATAGAATGTTCTTGCTGAGTATCCTATCCTCTCTTGTATAAGGAAGCCCTAATGCTGTTTTTAATTGATGAAAGGGGACAACCTCAAGCTTCCAAATGTCAGTTCTTGACTGCGGGATAGCTCAACGGTTGATGTGTTTTGTTGGGAGCACAAGGGGCCTTATGTTTACAACAAGCTGATCTGCTGCAATTCTTGAATTGAGAAATAAAAGCAAAGGAGAAGGGTTAAGAGACCTAAAATTAACAATACTGGTGTGTGAGTAGACGGTTTCGACATAACCAATCCTTGCTTGGCCAGAATAACTCACAACCTCACAAGAACGATGCAATCTTCAAGGGGACTTAGAAGATTTTCAGACTACAGGTGCATGCCTAAGCACCCAATTTTGGCGCAGCTCAGACGGACACCTGCAATTGAACTAAGCACGATTTTAAAGGCTCAGACTAACCATACAAAGGGATACACAATCAGTATATCCCCAATGGTATGAACTCGAATCCATGAAATACCTGCACACCAGAAGGATCTATCTAAACCTGCTGAAGGAAACCATGCAAACAGAATAAAACCAAGATGATAAACACCAAATCAATGTCCATATATTGATTTCAGCTGCTATTACAACAATTTCTGTAGCAGTTCTACTCTATTACTAAAATCTAACCTTCTACAAAAACTCTAACCTGATCTAGCTGTCTAACTCTTAAAAAGTCTAACTAGAATATAACAATCTAACAATGAGAGGCGTTTTGCCTTTTATAGATTTTACAATTTGAATTGAATGCCAGGATTGACTGCATCCAACAGTCCTGATCTTTCTTCTAGAACTTGGCAGCTTTAATCCATGGCCATTCAATCCTCAGTTATCCTCCCAACCATATTCTCAACTACCTACAACTGTTTGGCTTTAATCTGATCAATCAGGTAGTTGGATATAACCAATCTGTGTCCCCTTGTTTTAAAATATCTTAAACGGGACCCACAGGCAGTCTTTTACATTTACACAACTCAGTTTAGCAAATTGACTTTTTGGAATCAAATCTAGTTGTGTATCTTTCTGAGAATGCATATTTTGTAGCACTCTGTGTTCTTTGTCTTCAATCTCGTAGGTGGACTTCAAATCGATGTTTAGGTGGTAGCGCTTCTTCGTGCTTCATTGTCGCTCTGCGGTGCGTTCTCCTTTAGCAGAGCCTCACTTTGTTGGTTTGATCTCGTGCTCCTCGATTTTCGCTTTCTGGCTTGATCGCGATCCTACCTTCAATTCGGCGCTTCAGGTGGCCGCCTTAGCTCGTTGATTCTGCAAACAACCAATTTCGACCCAAATTAATAATCATTTCGAAAAATTAAATAAATTAATTTAACAATCATATTAAATTTTAACTTTAAATGCCTGTCGATAAAAATTTGCGTGTCTCATATCTTTTGCGAGATATTATTGCAACAAATGTCTTCCTTTTTAAAACTTCGGGAGATTTTTTTAAACTTCGCTCACTCTTATTCCCTTTTTGGCTCGACTCTTTGTTTTCGCACTCAACTTTAATTGCGCGATGCTCGGGGATATTGAAGGTATTGTGCGATTTTTGAGTTCACAGGTGACTTTGAGCTCGGCTCAGAATGTTCGATTTTGGAGTTTAGAGCCTTTCGGCCTAAAACATTACTTTGCAACTTTGCACTTTTGTAATTTTTGGCTTGCAAGCCGATTTTGCAAGGTTCCGATTTCACTTTATATTTCGGCCTACCAAGTTGATTTGAGAGATTTGTCTAATATTTCGGGCTTTTAGGCCGATTTTAGCTTTTGACGTTTTTACTTCTCACTTTTCGGCATAAAAGACCAAAATGCGCGATTTGAACTATTTGGCTAATAAGCTATATGATGAGCTGAGATATTAGCTCTTTTATTCCTATAACTAATAAGTTTTTGCCATGTTTTAATTTGTATAACGGGATAGTGTTTGAGTCATATGATGTATTAAAATTTGACTATGTGCATTCTAGATGACAACTAAACCCATTAAATCCTGTTTTGTTTTGATCTTTTATTCCCGTTGCCATGCGGATTATCATAGCTGATATCATGTGTGAATGTATAAGTGTTATGATTAATTAAAATATATATATATATATATCTGTGTGTATGTGTGTGTGTGTGTGCGCGCGCTTGTATGTTCTATTTTTTTAATTGCAAGAATAAATGAAATGCTGCAGAAGCGGTTATTGTGTTACATCATAAAGGCAGTTGGATATATTCAAGGGGCGGTTAAATATTCAAAACAACAAAGAGAATAGTGTGTATAAGAAGCAGCAAAGGAATAACAAGGCGCTGCTAGACTCATTGATGTTTGTCTTCAGCAAACATCAATCTTGTGACACTGCCATGCTATATTCTTGGCTGCGGTTTAGCAGAGATCCACGTTTCCTGTGGATTAACTCTTGTTTGCTGTCATAAATGTTTTCCGCCTCATTTCATCGGCGTGACTTAGATGGTAGGAAGTTGTTATAGTTTTCTTATAAATAAAAGCTTGCGCCGTTCTTAGAGGTTAGAGACAGGGGATTAGAAACAGAGTTGCATAGCATTTTTAGAATTAAAAGCATTTTCTTTCATTTCATGTGTTGTATCGACCTTTGAAAAACAATGAATAAAAATGATGCTATTTTGAGTATATAGAATTATCTTTGAAGTCTGGATACACTCATCCAAGGGGGCGCACTTGGTGAGTATTCCCGTGCATTTGTTAGATTCAGTTTTCCTTTTTGCTGCAGTAGATGTTCTAGCGATTGACTGTTCCTGTAGCCGCTCGAACCAGATCCTGTGACTGTTCCTGTAGCCAAAGCAGACAAAATAATTCCTGTTTGTCAGCTCTGAACTTAGTTAACAACTCTTTAATTAGAATTTTCTGTTAATGCTAAGCTTTCTTGTAGCCATTCAGTTGTTAAGATTCTTTCTTGTTTATTTCAAATAGATTTAGTTGCTACAGTAATGCAGAATAGCTAGCGCAGGAACTTAGTGCATATATAGTGCAGACCTATTTCAAGTAATACGTCCCTAGGTTGACAAATAAATGAACTTCAGTTATGGAGATAATAACTACATAGGGTGAATGACCAATCTTTGGGTTGAGACTTTAGCTCTAGTTATTTTTCCTATTGGTGAGGCAAACATTTTTGGCGCCGTTGCCGGGGATGGTGCCAAACTAAGAACCTGTTATGGTTATGAATATTCAAGCTTTCAGTATAGTTGTTTTTGATAACTCAGTTTGTTTTAAGTCATTCTCATGAATCTGCATGCATAGACGAAGAAGAGATGTTCAAGGTAGATTCCTTCCTAATTGTCCTAATCACACAAGACTCAATCCATATGAACCACCAGATGTAAATCCTTTTTCTGCACTTTTGCAAGCCCCAGATTATTTGAATCCCCTTGAATTTGAACGTTCTGAGAACAACCTTCATTTCCTCTTTGGATCTCCTGAAGAGGAACTTTGTTCAGTAACTCCTCCTCAAAGATCAATGCAAGGAAATCCACCCCCTGCTGGGAATAACCCACCTCCACCTATGAACCCAACGTTTGAGTTCCCTATTTCTGATCTGCATAATAATGCTAATCTCAAGAACATCCCAACTTCTTCTCTTCCTAAATTCTATGGATTAGTGACAGAGGATCCCGATAGTTTCCTGTTTGAATTTGATGTCCTCTGTAGGAGTTATGATTATACTAGAGATGCCCATAGACTCAAAATATTCCTTGCCACTTTAAAAGAATCATCTTTTAGATGGTTTATGAGTCTAGGTAGTAGTACAATCACTACATGGGATGTGATGAAACGATTGTTTGTTGTGAAATATAAGGATTATTGTAGAGGGACTGACTGCCATGGGGATGATATTTTTAGAATGACACAGAAGGAAGATGAGAGTCTAGAAGATTATCTGGAGAGATTTCTATTTAGTGTCAAGAAGTCCAAGCATAGTACTCTAAATGAACATTCTCTTAAGTTAATATTTTTAAGAGGAATCAGTGATGAATGCACGGATGCTTTGGACCTTATGGGAGGAGGTGATATAACACAATCAACATGTAATGACATTGGACAAATTTGTCAGAAGTATTCCAGATCTTCTTCTAAGAAGAGTAGGCATTTCAAGCAGGGAATTTCTTCATCAACATCCAGTAATGGACTTTCTCGAATGGAGCTTAGCCATCTTTTGAAGGATTTTAAGGAGGATATCATAAACAATATGGCTTCTCAGTTAGACACATTTTCAGCTAAGAAGAAGCATGAGGAAGCTAATGCAATTCTTGCAGAATTCTGCCCACATTGTAGACAGAAGAAAAGAGATTGCAGATGTAAGATGGTTGCAAATCTTGAAGTTCCTGATTTCAAGACAATACAAGGAGATGATGAACAAGTTTTCTATGTTGCTCAAAGGAGGCCAAATTTTCCAAGACAAGGTATGCCTCTCGATCCACTTTCTTTTTTTGGTTATAGTGGAAATTCCTATGCACAAAATAATCAATAGCAATCTCCATATGCTGAAAATTTTGGAAATTATCAAAATTGGTATAATCCTCAAGGCCAAGGGCAGAATTTTGCCAATCAAACTCCACACTGGCAGCAGCCACAAGGAAATTTGTCTCAGCCTCAGGGACCATGGCAACAATTCCAAGGGAATTTGCAACCTGCCCCTCAATGGAGAGCAGGTCAGCCATGGAGAAATCAATCATCTGCTTATCATCAACCTTAGCAACAGCCACAACGACCTGCTATAATGCTTCCTCCTGCTGCCAATGCTGTTCCACCTAAACCTACACAATTGCCCACTCAACCCATGCCAAATCCTAATAGCAAGCCTCAGCAGCAACAACAAGTTTATTCAGCTGATCCTAATCAATATCCAACTTATTCTCTTTCTATAAGTGATATTCACCTTATATCCGGGACAACTTTACCTAACCCGTCCCCTCCAGTTATAACTGAGATACAAAAGGAAAAGGAAATATCTAGCCCAACAACCCAAATACCTCAAAATCAGCAAATACCCCCATTTCCTTAGAGGTTGCAAGTTAAAGAGATTTTATAGGAAGAGGAAGTAAATTTTGATATCATAGATCAGCTGAAACACATATGTGTTAAAATTCCATTGTTTCAAGCTATTAAGGATGTCCCTATTTATGGTAAAGCAATTAAGGAGGCATGTTTAAAGAAACTTGGCAAAAATAAAAAGGATCCGCAAACAGTGCATGTAATGGGTCAATTGGCTGATATTATGTTAGGAAAGGTTTCAATTCCTAAATATTCTGATCCTGGTAGTCCTATTGTGAAAATAGTCATCAATGGCACTCAGATAAAGAATGCTTTAATAGATTTGGGAGCAGCCATCAATGTAATGACAAGAGATATTATGCAGAATCTTGACATAACCAGTCTCAGGCCTACATCTACAGTCCTGTAGCTTGCTGACAGTTCCATAGTTCAGTCTGTTGGTATGATTGAGGATGTAGTTGTTACTTTGGATTCCTAGGAATATCCTGCAGATTTTATGATCCTGTCTCCTAAAGCTACATTGGGAGGATATCCTGTTATTTTGGGGAGACCTTGGCTTGCTATAGCCGATGCATATATTGGATGCCGGTTAGGGGATATGACTATTTCTGATGGAAATACTACCAAAACTCTGGCTCTGTATTCTCTTGCTCAGACCCAACTTGATCAAGAACAAGCTGTTTGGCCTAACGTGGGAGAAGAATTTGAGGAAGGAGTCGACTCTGTCAATCATCTTATGATGATTAATAGAGAATCATCCATACAACTTTAGGATGATGATTCGATCCTCTATAAAATTCTGGCAAATCAGTTTAAACAAGAGTAGTAGTTGTAGGAGTTAACATCAAATATTATAGCATAAGATTTTCGTGCAGCCACTGATATATTACATACCCTGTTGCCACAGGAAGTCTACACTTCTCATCTTTCTGAGGCATCTCAGGTTGATCTTACTGTGAAAGTGGAAGTTGATCTAAATAAATATTTGAATATCAACAATCAACTCATAGAGACTCAAAGAATAACACTGGTTGAATTGCTTAATGTCATCAACACACTTTTGCGTGGGATTACAAAGACATGCATGGAATTGATCCTACAGTTTGTACCCACCGTATTTATATAAAAGAGGAATGTAGACCACTTAGACAGCCACAGAGAAGAACTAATTCTACATTAAGAGAGATAGTTAAAGAGGAACTACATAAATTATTAAATGCTGGATTTATCTATCCTATATCGGATAGTCAATGGGTGTCACCTCTAGTCATAGTTCCAAAGAAGGGAGGTAAATGGCAGGTATGTGTAGATTATAGAGCTTTGAACTTAGCAACTAGGAAGGATCATTTTCCATTGCCATTTGTGGATCAGGTATTAGATTCCTTGGCAGGGAAGTGGTACTTTTCATTCTTGGATGGATTCAGTGGCTACAACTAGATTCAAATTGCTCCCGAGGATCAGGAAAAGACTACATTTACTTGTTTTTGGGGAACATATGCATATTCTGTTCTTCCTTTTTGGGTTATGTAATGCTCCAGCTACTTTTCAAAGAGCAGTAATAAATATATTTGCAGATATTTCCCAGGACAACATGGAGATCTATATGGATGATTTTACCACTTATTAATTCAAAATTTGAAGAGGCATTGAAGAATCTGAAGAAAGTTTTGCAGCGGTGTGAAGACTACAATTTATCATTGAACAATGAAAAATGCTTTATGATGATGCAGGAAGGTATAGTTCTTGGTCATCATATTTCTATAACTGGAATACAAGTTGATCCAGCCAAAATAGAAGTCATTCAAAACCTCCCTGCACCTATAACGCAAAAGGATGTCAGAAGTTTCCTTGGTCATGCTCGATATTATAGAAGGTTTATCAAGGATTTCAGCAAAATTGCAGGACCTTTATATTGTCTTTTGACAAAGGATATGGCGTTTAATTGGACCTTCGCATGCCATGAAGCTTTCTTGAAGCTCAAACATGCATTGACTCAAGCACCAGTGCTCAAGGGTCCGAACTGGTCATTACCTTTTCGTATTCATACAGATGCATCAGATTATGCCATAGGAGTAGTTTTGGGACAAAAGGTTGACAATTTGGAGAATGCAATTTATTTCATTAGCAAAAACATGGAGGGACCTGAGCTTAATTATACTGTCACCGAAAAGGAGATGCTAGCAGTTATGTATGCACTCAACAAATTCAGGCATTATATCACAGGATATCAGATATATGTGCACACTGATCATACAACAATCATATATCTCATGAACAAACCTTCAATTACAGGAAGATTGGCTCAATGGTTACTATTGATGCAGGAATTTGAAATTACAGTTGTTGATAAACCGGTTAAATCCAATGTAGTGGCTGATTATCTTTCTAGGCTTCAATTGCAGGATGATCCTGTAGCCATAGATGATGCTTTCCCAGATGAACATTTGTTCCTGATAAAAGCACACACTCCCTGGTATGCTGATATTGCAAATTATTTAGCTGCTAATAAGATGCCCACTCATTTTTCTCCTAAAGAAAGAAGACTGTTAGTTGAGAAAAGCTTTAATTTCTCATGAATTGCTGATTGTTTATTTTATACTGGACCTGACCAAGTCATGAGAAGATGTGTCAGAGAAGATGAAACATATGATATCCTTCGTACATGTCATGATGAGCCATGTGGAGGGCATTTTGCTGCTAAAAGAACAACACGTAAAATCCTTGGCACAGGATATTATTGGCCAACATTGTATAAGGATGCAACACAATATACTAGAAAATGTGATAGATGCCAACAAATGGGTAGGCCTACCAAATCTGATGAAATGCCATTATATCCCCAGATATTGGTTTCACCATTTGATAAATGGGGATTAGATTTTGTTGGGCCGATTGATCCTCCTTCAAATGGGAAATCTTATATTCTAGTATGCACTCATTATGTTACAAAATGGGTGGAATCACGAGCTATGACATATGCAAGAGATAATAAAGTAGCTAAATTCCTCTATGAGGAAATATTTACCAGATATGGAGTTCCAAGAGAGATTGTTTCAGATCAATGACCACAATTTACTTCCACATTAATTGCAGCATTGGTTAATGAATATAATATTAGACACAGGAAGTCTATTCCATATCATCCACAAGCAAATGGTCAAGTAGAAGTTAGAAACAAGGATTTAGAAGCCATTCTTACCAAGATAGTAGCTCTTCATAAGAAAGATTGGTCAAATAGACTTCTTGAAGCCATTTGGGCATACAGAACGAGATGGAAGACACCAATTGGTTTTACACCTTTTGAAATGGTGTATGGAAAAACAACAATGATGCCCATTGAGTTTGAGCATAAGACTCTTAGAAAAGCTCTGCAATTGAATATGACTCTCTCAGAAGTGCAAAGAGACCGCATCATGCAATTGAATGCTTTGGATGAGCTGAGGAAGTTGGCTGTCCAACATATAGAGCTTATTCAACATCAACGAACTAAATGGCATGATAAGTATATAAAGGAGAGAAAATTTAAATCTGGAGATTAGGAATTGCTATATGATTCTAGATATAAGGATACTATGGGGAAGCTGGAGACAAGATGGTTGGGCCCATCTGAAATAGATGAAGTTAATACAAATGGAGCAGTTCGCTTGACCACAATAGACCCAGTCAGATTCAAACTTCTAGTCAATGGTCATCGACTACGCCTGTATCATAAGCCTGCAACCAAAGAACAGTTCTTGTAGCAATTTGCAAGCCAAGAGCAAACAACAGTTTTTGCAGCAATTGGAGAAGTTCCTTCAGCATCTGTCAGATACTCTCTTATCATAGTTCCTACGGCATCTAGAGAAGACTTTAGGGATGCGGTTCCTGCAGCTTCTGTAGGGAGCGTTTCATCAGCCTTAAATTCTTCATGCATGGTTTCATAATAATTATTTCCATGCTTTATGGAAATATCATTCTCCGATAATAATTTTCTCGTACACATCATCCCATTTCATATCTCTGTCTGTCACTTCATTCATTTCACGTCATCTCATTTTACCTTTTAAATCGCTAATCGTTTCATGTAGCATTAATTAGTACGACTGTAGGTATGTATATTATTTATATTTTCTTAATTATTTATTTATTATTTCACTATGATTATTGCCTATTTTGATTTGCATAATCCGCGTACCCTTCCCTCTGTCCTATTTTGCATGTGTGGACACGTGTCATGTTAAGTTTTGGGGGGTGTTTTATGGTCTGATTTCCAAGTTGAGTAATTGTCTGTCCTTGTCAGTAATTTGTTTTAATTTGCCTAACATCATTTTTGAATAAGACATTCTGTGGCACGAGTGAGTAGTTCATTGCCCCGCCGAAATCAATGAAAGGTACTGGAAGTAAGTAAAGTATTTCAGAACATGTACTTTCAGTTCTGCAGGTTATTTCAGTCCTTCATTCTGCTTTGGAAATTGTTTTGAGAGCCGAGTTAGTCATGGGAGGAGCTCCTATCCGCCATGAACCGGTAATTCATGACATTTTGCTGCAAGATGTCCAGTGTGAGCATTACTTCTGTATGTATGGGTGGATTCACTATTTTCTAAAAATAACGGATTTCAATGAAGAAATTTCTTATGAATTCATGCATACATACATCGAAGGAGAGGCCTCTGTCAAGGGGTTAAGAGTCATTGCCATAGAGCAACGGATAGTTGAAGTCACTGAGTTGCTACAGGAGGAAGAACTATTTCCCGAGTCGAAGGATGTGAGAAGCGCTAGGGCAGAGTTTACTCACCCAACAGATGGACCCCTAAGTGTGGACAAACAGGGAACCGAACGGATATCTCTTCCAGCGGAATGGCCCCAGGTGGCATTGTATGTGATGAAATATATTACTTGTGATGGTAGGTACTCAAATTTGCATTCGGTCCATTTTAAATTACTTAGTAATTTACGGCATGGCCAAAGGATGAATGTTCCCAATTTTTTGTATCATCTTATTTCCATAAGTGCAAAGGAAACACAAAAGGGTGGAAATCGTTCTGTTAGTCATCATGGCTTGATTAAATTGTTGGTAGAACATTCTCTTAGAGATGTCTCTTAGATGGCATGGGGGGAATTCGAAGATATCCTGCAATTTAGGGAGGAAAATGTTCTTGCTGCAGAAGAAATAGCAGCCCAAGAGGAAGATATCGGAGAACCCTCATCTCCTAGGGTTTCTGCAGCGAATGAACCTCTTGTTGCCAATGAAGCCTTGCCTATTGCAAAGGAAGTGGTAATTGAACTAAATATTGAGCAGCCCTCCACTCATTTTCAAAGTGGAGCGACATCTTCTAGAAGGAAAGGGAAAGAAATAGAAATAGCTGATGCAAAAGAAGAAACCATAGAGTAGCCTCAAGCAGTGCAAGTTTCTCCTGCAGCTAAAAAGCGCAAGGTAAAAGAAAATTCTCTTGCAGCAACACCTCCTGCAAAAACTTCTCCTCCAACCACTCCGAAAATGTATTCGAGAAGGAGTCGAAGGGCTAAACAGAAAACTCAAGCAGTAGGGAATGTGATTGAAGTCATTTTTGTGGAAACGTTGGAAGAAGGGCACGAAAGTCAAACAAAGATTCAACCGCAAGAAGAACATGGGGCCGACATACTGTCAAATCTAGCACATGTAGGAGAACAGTTTGAAGAACCGGTTGAAGAAATCTCACGCCCTCAGGTAACAACTCACAGGTCCCCTTCATCTCTAACTAGTTTATCTATTGCACTTAATTTTATAGACAGTGGGAGATATAAAGGGCTAGGTTACAAGGAGTTATTGATAATCAACAAAAAGAGATTGAAAAGAGGGATAATTAGATTGTGGAATTGCAAACTAAAGTAGACACAGTTGCCAATATGGTTCCTGAATTGATGCAATGCAGTGCTCCTCCAAGGGTTTACGCTTTATATTTAAAAGAGCAGTATTTATGTTTCAAGCTAAACCGCACTGTTAGGGATCGTAGTCCTTCTCTAGATACCCCACAAGAATTTTATAATGTTTATCAAAACTCTCCTGCAGCTGTTAGGAATTTGTTATGTGAATTTTATTTGCATAATTATGCTGCAACTTTTGACAACGAATGGAATCCCTTACTATACGTTGGTGACATTCAATTAAAAGCATTAATGTCATGGATACAAAATGAAATCAGTATGAGGACTCATGCTAGAATATATAGAAATTTGGAATTTGATTGTCCATTACCACTCATAGCTGAAGCCAAAAATCCACGGCTTATTTATTATGATTGGCAGAAATTGTTAACAATACCTGATGTGAGGAGCTAGGTTCTACCGATGAGAGAGGAAGCTGTAATGTCCCTGCTAATTAGAGATCTCAGGCCTGCAAAACAGATTGTTAGAACACAATATATAGATATATATATATATATAAACCATTTTAATTTACAATCTATTTTTAACACTTAATTAGCATGATCTTAATTTTCATCTAATAAAAAGGATACGAATGCCATACGAAAGTATGTCCTTAGGCGGCTGTGAAGCTCGCCTTCTTGGAACCCCTTGGTTCCAAGCCCTTCAGGAAATCGAAGTTGAGTTCGAATCCTGTCTTGGGTGTAACCTCTTACACCCAAGCCCTTCAAGGAAGACCCTTGTCTATTCCTTGCCTTGGGTGATGCCTTCATCATCCAAGTCCTCAGAGGGGACCGGTCAGATCCGTCTCTTCTTAGTTGATGTTTAATCAACCAAGCCCTATATATGCATATCAACTTTCAGTATATACTGCCCTAGGGTTTATCAAAAACCCTTCCTTAGACTAAGGGAGTTTCCTCCCTATAGCCTCCCTCATGTGAATACCTTTACATTACATTTTGCTTCCTTATTACAATTTCTATATAACCTTATGTACATAGCCCTGAATTCACATATTTTATATATTTATAAAAATGTTCATTACCATTACCTATTTTTATTCTTTAACATGCATTTCTACTATCCTGATTTGTATTTGTTATTTTGTGTATATTAACATTCCTTAACATTTAATAACCCTTCCTTACATATGCCTACAATAAGTTCCCATTTAACTCTACTAAATTAATCCTATATTCCTCCCTACACATACTACATGTCATTGCCTATTTTAATACATATATATATCTTGTTAATACATTTAAACCTTCTCTATATCCCTGGATATATTTATACCATCCTTACCTATTTATACCTTTATATTCATTTACATGTTAATTATTCTTATTACCTATTTTATCATATACAAGTAGACCTCTTACTTGTCTGACCGCAACGCCTCCTCTTTTCTTTCACCCGTATCTACGCTCCCCTCCTTCTTCCCATTTTCGAAAGCCTGCATTTGATGGGTTAAATACTCGTGGAGTAGATGTGTCTTCCATGGGCACCCTCCCGTGGGAATGGTGGTGATGGTTCGCAGCCTAAGCTGCAGCTACCGTCACACCATTTCCCTTCCAAAGCAAGGGGTGTGGCGGTAGACACAGCCTGGGCTGCGTTTCCCGTCCCACTGCTTCCCGCGGGGGGGGTGGGGCCTTATTACGATAGCACTTTATTAAAGTGCGTGACATTAATATTAATAATCATTCGAACTATTAAGTGCATAAACTTTATTAATATTTAATAATCATTAAATATATTAAATGAATTAATCCTATTTAAATATTTAACAATTATTTAATTTCTTAATCCTATATATAATAATCACCTTGATTATTATTAAATATTAATATACCTTAAGCTTTTAATTAAATTAAATTAATTAAATATCAATGTTAACATTATTACCTTATTTGATAATTGATTTTGTCTTTTATTTATTTATATTTTTTAAAAGAAGCCTTACATCATGCGATACGATGGGAATATCACATAAGCATTCCGGGAATATGAACATTTGGTTGAAAATGAAAATACAACTGCAGTTGAATGTTTGGTTCAGCGCTGGAATAATCTCCCAGAAGACCTAAAGTAGGGTGAACCCCATTCACTGCCTAATTATCACGCAGCCACACAAAGAGCTCCCAAATACATCCACTTGGGTAGGGCAAAGAGCAATAACTGGCTACCCTTGATATTTCCTCCACCTATTCTTATGTGGGCATTATTGGGATGCAGGGTTACAGACAAACCATATGAAGAGGCCACAGAAGAAGCCGGATGGGCTAGACTGGGAAAGATGAAGGGGTTTTATTGGAACTTGGCTACAGGAGGAACAAGACAAGGAACCATTGGCGAGTTACGAGTCAGTGCCCAGATAAGAAATTTTCCTCTTGCTAGAGGATCAGCAAGACACTAAGTTGGGGGGCATGATGAGCTGAGATATTAGCTCTTTTATTCCTGTAATTGATAAGTTTTTGCCATGTTTTAATTTTTTTAACGGGATAGTGTTTGAGTCATATGATGTATTAAAGTTTGACTATGTGCATTCTGGATGATAACTAAACCCATTAAATCCTGTTTTTTTTGACCTTTTATTCCTGTTGCCATGCGAATTATCATAGGTGATATCATGTGTGAATGTATAAGTGTTATGATTAATTAAAATAGATATATATATGTGTGTGCTTGTATTTTCTATCCTTTTAATTGCAGGAATAAATGAAATGCTGCAGAAGCGGTTATTGTGTCACGTCATAAAGGCAGTTGGATATATTCAAGGGGCGGTTAAATATTCAAAACAACAAAGAGAATAGTGTGCATAAGAAGCGGCAAAGGAATAGCAAGGCGCTGCCAGACTCATTTATGTTTGTCTTCAGCAAACATCAATCTTGTAACACTGCCATGCTATATTTTTGGCTGTGGTTTAGCAGAGATCCACATTTCCTGTGAATTAACTCCTTCTATTTGTTGTCATAAATGTTTTCCGCCTCATTTCATCGGCGTGACTTAGATAGTAGGAAGTTGTTATAGTTTTCTTATAAATAAAAGCTTGCGCCTCTTCTCAGAGGTTAGAGACAGGGGATGAGAAACAGAGTTGCATAGCATTTTTAGAAGTAAAAACATTTTCTTTCATTTCATGTGTTGTATCGACCTTTGAAAAACAATGAATAAAAATGATGCTATTCTGAGTATATAGAATTATCTTTGAAGTCTGGATACACTCATCCAAGGGGGCCCACTTGGTGAGTATTCCTGTGCATTTGTTAGATTCAGTTTTCCTTTTTGCTGCAGTAGATGTTCTAGCGATTGATTGTTCCTGTAGCCGCTGGAATCAGATCCTGTGACTGTTCCTGTAGCCAAAGCAGACAAAATAATTCCCGTTTGTTAGCTCTGAACTTAGTTAACAACTCTTTAATTAGAATTTTCTGTTAATGCTAAGCTTTCTGGTAGCCATTCAGTTGTTAAGATTCTTTCTTGTTTATTTCAAATAGATTTAGTTGCTGCAGTAATGCAGAATAGCTATCGCAGGAACTTAGTGCATATATAGTGCAGACCCATTTCAAGTAATACGACCCTGGGTTGACAAATAAATGAACTTCAGTTATGGAGATAATAACTACACTGGGTGAATGACCAATATTTGGGTTGAGACTTTAGCTCTAGTTATTGTTCCTATTGGTGAGGCAAACACTATATTTGTGCGATTGGGAGAAAAAGAGGAGACTCGGCTTCTAGCTCGACCATTTGGAGAAAAGCGCGACTTTATTTTGTTTTCTAATTATCGGCTCTAGAGCCCGAATTACGTGACTTTACCTTGCCTTTTCTTGCACAACAAACTTGGGGCTTGGAGAAATTTGTGATTTTAGGGGAAAAATATGTGAGTTTGCCTTGGATGGTTTCAGACGTCCTCCTGAAGAGACCAAAACTCGGGAGTTTTAATGAGAATGGGCGACTTTTCACTCGACCCATCTTCCCCTTATTTCACAAAAATCGGCAATTTTTCATGAACTGCGCGTGATTTCAGAGTTTGAAAGATTTTCGGCATTTGAGGATAAAATGCGCAAACTTGACATTTTCTGATTTTCCGGTTTGTTAGGCAACTTTGAATCTTTTGGTGATTTTCGGCTGAAAAGATCCTTTTGCGCGATTTTGTTTTACCTTATGAAACTTCAGATGTTTTCCTCCAATGGGGCGATTTTGATTTTACCTCGTGATTTTCAGGCCAACTGAGCACTTCGTGCGACTTTAGGCTCTTGCTTTTCATTTTCGTCTTTTTTCGGTTCAATAGCGCGATTTAACTTTTTCTTTAATCTTCAAACTTTGGGCAAATTGGTGGTTTGGCGCGATTTAAGTCTTTCGACTACCATTTCAGAAAAAAAAATAGCTCAAAGGTGTGATTTTCACTTGCTTGGCATGGGGAGACATTAAAATGCCCCTTGATTTTTCAGGTAGTTAGTGTGTTTTGAGGAAACGTTCATTAATTTTTCTTTAATTTAGCGACTTTTTTATTAGATGCATTTTCTTTAACCTGAAACTTAGCGCACTGTGTTCTTTTGAATGTCACTTTCTCTCCTATAGGAAGATAGAAAAAAAATTGGGGGTCCCCTATGAAGCAGGGCGGGTGTGCATAACGCACAACACATCTCTTAATGTTGTTGAGACATGGACTAGCTAGGACTCGAACCTAGGACATTCCATACGCTGCTGGAGTGCTCTACCACTGAGCTACTAGCCCCTCTTGAGCCAGTCCATCGTCGGTCCGGGTGTGGCTTATTTCCAACACCAACACCCCCGCTTAAGCTACACCTCTCGTGTGCTTGGGGCTCCTAGCCTGGACCTAGCTCTGATACTATGTTGAGACATGGACTAGCTAGGACTCGAACCTAGGACCTTCCATACGCTACTGGAGTGCTCTACCACTGAGCTATTGACCCCTCTTGGACTAGTCCATCGTCAGTCTGGGTGTGGCTTATTTCCAACATCAACAAATTTCAGCTTTTACTAGACTTTAGGAGTACATGAGAATCGATGTCTTGTGCTGAGAAATGTAGGTTACAACTTTAAATATTAGCGCCTTTCTTGAGGTAGACCAGCGAATGGCTATCTTCTGGTATGTTCTTTAGCCATGCCTATACTGGACTAGTATAGCGCTGATGAAGTAGAGTGCACAATAAATCGCCCAGCTACAAGCAACCAAACGTATGCCCTGCCGTTTCCTTTATCAAAATAGACCTTTTATGGCATGTTGAATGCTGCATTTTCTCCTGACTGGTAGTGAATCTTCCCAAGTTGACGTGCTAGGGTTTCATCCAAGATGTCCAGCTTTAGGGTTTCTCTCCTGGTCGTATTTCTCCAAGGCTTCGATGTTGAGAGTAAGGAAAAATAAAATGAAGTTGAGAGTCCCTCCCGAACTCCATGATTTCCGTTTATAACATGCCTTTTCCCTCATTCGACTTTTAGACATAAAAATGTTATTTCAATTTAAGTGCAAGCTGCTCCAGTCAAATAAATTGAACATATTAATTATATTTGACTTAGGCACATAATAGTCAATTCACCAAGTCATAGAATTGCCTAGTAAGAATAAGTCATCTTCATGATATTAATTGAAGTGGCCCCATAATAATAATTAATTATGAATGATGAGTGTAACTATAGCTTTTTTTTTCACATATTTAATTATAACCTTATTCCCATGATTATTCTTTGCCTTATCCTATGGGAACACAATAGGCTGGCATTATTATTTATTGATGTGCTAGGCGAAAGGGGACGTTACAATTTCGCAAGAGAAAATGCTATTCAGGTTTTTGGACAGCAGTTCATAATTGATTAGTTTTCAAATAGCATTGTATAAGATTATGGGTCGAAGGTATTATGTAAGGTATTTTCCTGTACTTTTATTGAATGTACTGTTGTGATAAATATGAAACTTTGTAATGTCCCTACTAGTTAGAGATTACTGTCCTGCAAAACAAATTGTTAGAATACAACATATATATATATATATATATATATATATATATATATATATATATATATATATATATATATATATATATATATATATATATATATATATATAAGCCATTTTCTTAATTTGCAATCTATCTTTAATACTAAATTAACATAATCATAATTTCATCTAATAAAAAGGATACGAATGCCATACAAAAGTATGTCCTTAGGCGGCTGTGAAGCTTGCCCTCTTGGAACCCCTTCCAAGATGTCCTTAGGCAGTCGTGAAGCTTGCCCTTTTGGAACCCCTTGGATCCAAGCCCTCCAGGAAATCGAAGATGAGTTCAAATCCTGTTTTGGGTGTAACCTCTTACACCCAAGCCATCCAAGGAAGACCCTTGTCTATTCCTTGCCTTGGGTGATGCTTTCATCATCCAAGTCCTCAGAGGGGATCGGCCTGACCTTTGAGTCTTGTCTTGGGTATAACCTCTTACACCCAAGCCAGCCAAGGAAGACCCTTGCCTTTCCTTGTCTTGGGTGATGCCTCCATCATCCAAGTCCTCAAAGGGGATTGACCCAATCCTTCTCTTCTTGGTTGAGTTTTAATCAACCAAGCCATATATTTGCATAACATTTTCAGTTCATAAACTATCCTTTGTGTTAACATGAATTCTTAATGTATTCTTTAATATATATATATATATATATATATATCAATATGATTTTCCATCCTTTACATATGCAATATATTTCTTAAAATACCTTGTATTCATAATCCTTTAATATGCAAACTTATGTATACAACATTTACAAGATTATATCTTATCCCTATTTTTATGACTAGTGAATACTATACATTAAGATGTGTATAAATATTCACTAGACCACCATTAACATTACCTATCAATGGACTTTACCCATTACCCATTGCTCATGAACTAATAATAACTAATATTAATGAGCCTTTACCCTTAATACCACCTATTAATATTAGTAATAAGAACCTATCATATACTATACCTAGTATTTAATAGAGGAATTCTTACCTTGAAGTCTGATTACCTTCTTCCTTTTTCCTGCAGTCCGCTCCCTACCTTCTCCATTGTATATATATATTTATTATATAGTATAAGTGATAAAGAATCAATGTACATATCATGACAGTAGTTGGTTATGGCTGAACCCTTTTATCATATTGATATTAACAATGTCACTAATAACATTATATTGTGTTGTGTTATTAACATTATTTTATGTTGCATTTTATTACATTCCAGTATTGTATTACATTGATAATATCTTACCATATTAGCAATATTATATCAGATTTGATTAACCGTATGAGCTTTAGATTTTATTAACATCATTATGTTATTTTGCCATCTTTATATTATATTACATTAACAATATCATTATGTCAATATGTGACCGAATTAATGTATTGTATTACATTAACAGTGTTAACAGTTATTATATTATATTAGCAGCACCATAATATATTAACAACATTGTGTTATACTAACCATATCATATTGTATTGATCATATTAAATTGTATTATTAATATTAAATGTAATAACCAAATTAGATTGTAATACCATCATATGATATTGTTAACAGCCTTTATATACATACCGTAATGTTTTCCCAGACACTATGTCTCCAGACCCCATAGTCTTCCCCCCGTATTCCTCTTCCCTTATTCTCCCGTGGTGACCTCTACCTTATACCCCGTGAAGGGTTACATCCCTCCACGGGTCCCTTCCGCACGAACTATAGTGTATTAATATTTTAATTTAATAATACTTTTTTTCTTTATTATTTAATACATTAAATACCTTAACCTTTTAATCATTCATTTAATAATATTTTTCTTTATTATTTTATATATTAAATATATTAACATTTTAATCGTTCATTTAATAATATTTTTTTCTTTATTATTTTATACATTAAATACATTAAGTTATTTATTTATTTATATTATTATAGTTTTATTGTTTATTTTTATTTGAATATTTCATGATTAGTAATAGATATTACTTAAATAATACATTTAATAAATAAATAAATTTCAAATAGAAATTCGTTATTATTATTATATTAATTAATAATAATAATTACTTCCTTAGGATATATATAACGATCAAGGAGGGGACATGACAAACTTTCTGGAGAGTGTTATCCTCACACTCTTATGGTTGGTATCTTTAGACAAATGGTAGGGGTTTGCATCTGATGAGATACAAATGATCTAGGAGCCATGGATGGTTATAGAAACAGTAAAATGGTCCTACAACAGACTGGGTGGGGTTTATATACAAGGTTTCAGATGAAGTCTGTAAAAATTACTTTGTTGATTTATAAATAGAAAAACAAACAAGACAGGAATTTGGTGTAGACCCTGGACATATAGACAGTCTGATTTCTTAAGATTACAGAGGCATGGATTGCCTGAGTAGGTTTTGTTGACGTTTTTTTTATCATTCAGGATCTTTTGTGTGATGCAGAAATATAGCTCGGATGAATTTGTTGGTGTCTTTGAGTAGTTTAGATAAACTTTTGCTGATAAATCTTGGTGTTGAGGAAAATTTGTTTCTTGAAAAATGTTGTATGGAGACCTGGTCTTCTTGTTTTTGTTGAGGTTCTTGATGACAGCAGAAATGTTTTAATATTTTAAGGTAATTGTTTTGGAAAATAATCTTGTGAGAGTAGTTGAATGGTCATATTGATTTGTTGAATAGTGAAATTTTGACTGTTTATTGGAGGACTTGTGAGTGGTTTTACTGAAACAGTAATTTTCTTTAATTAAATCCTCACCTGAAACAGTAAAACATTTTAATGAATCTTAAAATCTTCAAAGATACAGGCTGTTTGTAGTTTAATCAAGTCTTAGAAGTTAACACGAGATAATTATTCTATTTGGAATCATAAAATGAAAGCCTTTCAGGGTGAAAGGGATGTGAGACATTGTTAGTGAAACCAAAAAGAGACTACCAGATGGGGATTTATTGCAACACAAATATGTTATATCTAATCTTAAAAGTCCATCGAACATTGTCAACTCTGTCAATTATGATATTGTCCCTTTGATTGCTGATGCAGACAATGGAATTGCTACACTGAAGTAATTACTTTCCTTTTATGTGGACTCAAGTGCGAGTAGGGTACTTATTCGTAAAATAGACTTTCTGCTTTTAAGTAATGGGATGGTGGATCAATGGGTGACCACCTTTAGAAATTGTAGGATGTCAAAAGTCAACTTGCAAGGTTTGGGGAAAATATAGATGATAGAGAATTTGTATCCATTGTATTAAAAAACTTGCCTCAAGATTATAAGGGAATAGTTGAAACTTTGTCAATTATTGCAACTTCTGGAGATTTTGAGTAGATTTCAGGTAATGTTTTAAAGAAAGAACGATAGATGCAGAACAGAGAAGAAACAAAGTTGGAAAAAGAGAAACCCTTGTAGCATTGACAAAACATAAGTGCAAAGGGCAGTAAAAATCAAGATCAAATATGGATAGGGGAATAATGGTAAATCACATTTTGCATGCTATCATTGTGGTGAACAAGGACATATTGCAAGGCTTTTCCAGGATTCTATACCCTAGTAATGCAAAATTAAGGAAATCAATTTTGTCGAAGTTTATGCAAATGGGTGGGACATAAAAGAAGTAGAACCTGCTGATATATATATGTGATTTGATTGAAGAGTTATTTTAATGTGCCATCACTTCGAAGATGTTCTGTAATGATGTCTAATTGGACATTAATGAGGGGTTATTGGAATATCAATTTCGCTTTAGATTGTTGGTCCAATGTAGCTTTATAATAGTCATATTTAATTGAAGTTATCTGTAAAGAATGTTGTTAGCTAAGTGAAAGTAAAATATTTAAACTGTACGGCTGGGTATGTTTGCTCAGCCAAATAAAATATTTAATTTTTAAATCACCTTTTCCAGAGCATACACAACAAAAGGGTTTTACTGATATTTTCACCTTCACAAATACTAAAATTACAAAGCTGATTGGGGTGGGTGGGAGAAGGAGGTAAGGGCCGGAAACTATGTATAGTTCCTTTCCCCGTAGGGCACCCTTTGGTTCATCAGAATAATGCTGCTGCCTTTTTAGTTTGTTGTGTGGGTGGGTTCCTACTATTTTATGGCTAGCCGATGTAGGTATTCATCGACAATGCTCTTGCATGGATTGAGGGAGATTAAGCCGTTGGTCCGGTCCCTCCGCTTGATCTTCTCTCTCCTCCTTTTCCGCCATCCTACTCTCATATTACAACTCCCCGTTCGCTTTAGGGCTCCTAGAATTCCCATCCAATCCCAAGGGTTTTCTGTTTTGTTGAGTTGTTCCTCGGAGAGTGCACCATCGCTTCTGGACCATTCTGAATTGTTCCTCCTTGGGTCAGTCTGGTCCATCTGCTTGTCATGGATGTCGATTGAAAACACAGGACCCAAACATGAGTGACCACCATGGAGAGAGAATCAGGGAAGACCTCTATTTACGATATTCACCCCATTAGAATAGTAGGGCGATGGAAGCTCCCCCACCGTGCAGGGCTTAGATCTCTACATTCCTACCCATATGCGCATTTCTTTACAGAGGCTCAATATGAACTCAAACACCATACTAGACTAATTCTCAAGCTGGCAATTTGTCTTGTATTTATAGATAGGATTGGATTCTTTGAAATCAATATCAATGCCCCTACAATTCTATGGGGCCTGTAAATTTGAATAAATTTGTACCTAGATACCTAGAACTTGCCACTAACAATGAATCTCTTTGTTTTTCACACAAATCATGACCTTGAGTGAATCTCGCCCTATTGGCTAGGGAGGAATATTTCACCACTGAAAGCAATCTTCACTTTCGGGTTTTCATCTTGCAGGGCTAGGAATCTACTCAACTCCATAACTGGGGTTTCAAGAAAATATCAAATGCACAAAACGCTCCAAAAGAATCCCTTAAAAATATATTTAAAAGTGACTTCTAAATAATAATTAATAATTATTTTTCCTCCACAAAAGTGACCTTATATAATTTTATTTTGGTCCCCAGCTATAGTCACTTTAATAAAATATTCATCTAAACAATTAATTAAACACAAGTTGCTTAAAAATATCAATTTAAGACATTTATTAATTTTAATTAAATTATCTCTTTTCTTCTTACCGAGGCCAATAAAAGGGACATTACATGAGTCAAATTAGTGACTGTGTGGTAGGTAGTGTTGTACCACCATTTGCTAGGGCTACTTTACCCATTTGGACTGCCTGTATGCTGCAAAACATCAAAGATACCCCTCTGAACATTTGTTCTCTGATGCAGTTTAGCCACTTTTTGTTGATGGTATGAAGAACTTGTGGCAAGTTGAGTGCCTTGGGATTGGAAAAAGTCCTTCCAAAAGTTATTGGTGAATTTGGGATCAAGATCAAAGTCATCAAACACACCAATCCTTGGACAGCAATGAAGGTTGTGGATATTTTATAGACAGATCTTTGCAACTTGACCTCCCATGGTGGAGGTTGCAAACTTTACAGGCCCATCCAGAAATTTTGAGGTTTGAGGAACAGTTCATGGTCCATTTGAAGTTGGAAACTAAAATTGGAATATTGCAATACTGGGTTTAGTAAAAATGTCAGCAAGAAATTATATGGTAAATGCCTTGGTTTCATCATGCTAACCATAGATGGAATACTTGCCGAGTTTTGAAAAAATCACAATTATTTATGCCATTGGCTTGCTGAAGAAACTCGCCGAGTTTTTGGGAAAAACTTGCCGAGTTTTTCATAAAAACTCGGCGAGTCCCTGGTAAAAAATTGGCTGTATAAAAAAGAGGCCCAAACACATAAGAAAATTATCTAAATTTTTTTTTCAAGTCAGTCTCATTCTCTTCATCAAAATATATACATGAAATATAACATTTAAGTATAAGTCACAATTGGCAGGATGTTTGAGAGTGTTTTCAGATCTCTAGGAGTTATAATGCAAATTCTAGATTTTAGAAGATCTTTTAAATTTCCAGACAGTCAAATTTCAGTAATCAGTAGGCTTCTATTAGCATTCTCCCACTTTCTCTATCTCACTCACTTTATTTGTCTCGAATTTGAGACCTATCTATCTCCCTATCACTCTTCTTCTATCCCCTCTCTCTACACTCTCTATCTCACTCTATCCTCTCTCCCCCAAGATCGAGACCTATCTCTCTACCCCTTTCTCTCTCACCCTTAGAGCCTTGTGAGGGGTGCTACCCTCAACCTAATTTTGGCGAGGTGGAGGAGCCACATCGGCCTCTTAGGACTAGACCCTCTAGTTCTATCTTTCCCCTGGTTTTCACTAGAGATGGGAAGAGGAAGATGTAAAATTTTTTGATGTAGTATTTAATTTTAGTTTTACAAGAACAATTTGCTATTTCATTTTGTTTCAATCTATCAGCCATCAACATTCCACAAGAGGATGCCATTTTGTATCCAATTTGCATTTAAATCAATCAAATATATCTAGACTCAGCTTTTTTCTTTTGTTGACTCATTTATTGACTCATTGGATGCATCTCCTCATTGAATTTTGCAAAAAAAAAAATGCATTTCTAATTAAATTTAAGCAATTTTTTAAGTTGCCGAGTTTTCGCCGAGTTTTTTTTGGGGCCTTGGCGAGTTTTTGCTTTTGGTGAGTAGTTCAATTACGATGCTAACAACTAAATAAGGTTTCTTGACATACATATATTTGACCTTTCGCCCTATGTGTTGCGTGCATATTTAGGATTTAGGAACCCTTATTTAATAAACAGAACTCAAGTTTGTTGTTGGTGATTTTCATTCGAATAATGTGTCAATTTTATGCTTAAACTTTAATGCCTACTTTCCATTTGCCTTTTTTGTTTTTGTTCTTTTCATATCACATGGTGTTCCTTCAATATGATCCTCTAGTGCTGCACTTAAATTTTAATGCCCACTTTCTATTTGGTTTTATATTCTTGTATTTTTAATAGCATATGCTGTTCCGTTAAGATGATCCTATAGCACTGTAACTGTATATATTTTGTTTTTCTTTAGATATTATTTGTTATCTGTTTGAAACTTATAATTGTACTTAATTAAGTTTTTGTCTGTGCTATAACTCAGTAAGGAGGAATTGCACAGTTCACCAATCAACTACATACTAAGGAATGAGAAACCAATGATGTGGGTAGACGAAGATGATTTACACACAGTGGTAAGATACTTCTTTGAATTAATTGTTGAACTAATACCAAAACTTTTTCCTATATCTGGATAATTGTTGTGCTAAATGTTAGTGCTTATATTGTCCAGCTATTTCTAGAAAATTATACTTTGGAATATATGTTTCATATATGATAACTTTGGAGCTTGCATTGTTAAACATAGAGTTGCGCCAGATTTTATCATTAGTTTATTAAAGATTCTGATTTTAACATGAAATATTTTCGTACTAAATCAAACATCATCTTCTTGGTAAACCAAGCCTGTATGCTAGAGGCTATAATTGTTTAATCATGAGTGAGATGATATCAAGGATAGGACTAATGAAAATATTGAATAAAAAATTATGGACATCAAGTAGATAGAAGAAGTCATCAGTTGTATGTCCACCCAAGCTTCAACACATCTCTTATCAGTACATTCTACATGTTTTCCTGTGATTCAACCATCAGCTTTATAAATTATCGAAATTCAGTCCTCAACAAATTGGGCCGCCTCTCACTTATACAATATGGATCACTTTTGAATGATGGTGTGAGTATGATAAACATCGTGTTAGACTAATAGGGCTACGATAGTTTTTAATTAGCTGGGCTTGTCTCAGCTGTTTTTGGTTTGAAGTGTTTACTTGATACTTAAGAAAGTGTAGTTAGTGTCCGATGCCTATTATTATGTTTTGATGATATGGTTTACCAGACTATGTATTAATTGTTTGTTGGCTTCAGGTGGTTATAAGAGTTAGTTGACGGTTGTGTTCCTTTTGGTAACTGTTGGGTCCTTTAAATATATTTTGTATCATTAAGGAAAACAATATGGTCAAGTTTGATCCTTGGCCAACCATCTTTGGTCTACTTCTGTAATAATTCAATGTATGAATAAAGATATATTATGCTTCTCATGCATTGTTATTTCTTCATTATTCCAAGCATAAGCTTGATCAGATAAATAAATAAACATTGGTGTAGTTGCCTTAAAGAAATCAGGTTAGATTTGAGATATTTATGCCCTCAAAGCCCAATAAACATGGGAAGAAATCCGGTTGGCTCTACTTGGATAGGGCGGTTATTCATGCTTACTGAGATAAACAAGGACCCAACAATAATCTGTCTATAGTTAAATGGTGAAGGGTGTTTGTGAGAACAATGCAAGGATTTTTGACGAGTAGTTAATGCTGACAGCTAGGTGCTTGGTCCCCTTTTGACAAACTAGGTGAGGAAGCTATTTCATGCAATCCCCTTCCTCTCGGTAGACATTGTGCATTCCTCATTGCCACCTTCCTCCTTTGAGAAATCGAACTGTTTGGCAATAGTTCCTCATCCTCTTGCTCCAGGGAGCTCTACTTTTGGGTTTGTCCCTCTTTGTTGCTGGTGTTTTTTTGTTTTGTTGTGTTAATCATGAACTGTTTTTCCTCCCTTAAGAGGTCTTTTTGATTCTCTTACTCCTGATTGGAGCCTTTTTTCTTTCAAATTTCACTGTCTAGATTGGTTTGTGTGTATATTCTGAACTTTTTATTATTAATGAAGTATGGGTGGTCTACTACCCTTTTGACAAAAAAGACAACAGTGTCTAGATAGAATATCCTTTCTCAAGAAAGACTTGAATATTTTCTTGTTATGGGTTATTTTTGGCAAGTTTGACCTCTTTGATAAACCTACTAGGTGGAGTCTAAATTCAAATGATCTTATCCTTGAGGTTGTCAATATTGATCAAAGTGTTGAAAGAAGAGCTAGCAAGAGGGAAAAAACAGAGTTAAGAAGCTTATGACCAACTATATAGGTAAATTCTTGCAAGTCTACTTTCAAGGGGTTATTTTTGGCAAGTTCCTTGTAGATTGATTAGGGAAGAGTAGAGTTGTAACCAAAGAATAGGGAAATCAGGCTCCAAGACCTAGAGAGATCTGGTGCTGTTTTGACCATTGCAAGAGCAAGAATACAGCTTTGAATTTTCTTGTGGTGGAGCTTTTATATCCTTTGGCAGTTTCTCTGCCTAAACTTATTGTTTCCATTGCCTGGTTTTCTATTTTGTAGTTTTCTGCATTTTCCTTTTAATTCATTGCAAACTAGGGGTATTATTCAAATAGAACTCCTAAATAACTTAATATTCATTTATGTTGAATTTCAGTAGGATAGCATTTTGTCAGTAGTGAAAAGGTCCAAAAACCTTTTCTAGTGTTTTGTATCAATTGTAGCCTATGTAGATTGTTGATCACTCAAACATTTTCATTCAATTCCTTTGCTAAATTTAGCCAATACTAAAAACCAATGGTTTTCCCTTGAGATTTCCTTTAACCTTATTGATAAGAGGAGAACAAGAAACAAACAATCAACAAACACGACATTTAAATGTATCAAATCTTTCCTTGAAATATACATAAAGATGGCCGAACAGAAAAATATTGCGGTAAGGGCTAGAACTCATCTCCTCTAAGAGACTTTCATTTCTGAATAATAGACATGTGTAAGGTTACTGGAGAAACACTACCTGCTGAAATACAATGCAAACAGAAAGAAAATCGTTTGCTACATAACACCAACAATCGATTTTGTCTTGTTTTAGGCTCCAGTCTTCAAGTTATATTTTCCATTTATGGCAAGAATCAAAAGATATAGAATTGACAGGAAAATGATTAGTGTTTTCATGTTAATGAATATGGTTGATGTGTATCAAGGATTCAATGCTTACATCTGATCTTTTTTTTCTTGTCATCATTTTTTTTATATTCTATATACCAATAATTTTTCATGCATTTCTGACAGAATACCATTTTGGATGAGCGCGGGTCACTTTGTATTGATCAAGCTAATCCACCATCCCTCACAAAGTTTTTAAAAACAATTGGAAAAGTAAGTGATATGTAATTTTGGAATTCATTGAGATATCTCTCTTTTTTGATTATGTTTCCTGCCTGCCAACGTATTAAAGTTGATATGGAAGGAATCTTGTTTAAAATAATAATTTTTGTTTTACTTCATCTTATAAGAACTTTAGCTCAGGAGTTGTGAGTTTAGAAATTTTGCTTGCTCACCATCGTAATTATCATTGTACCATATCATTAGAGCATAACATAATAAGCCGTACATATTCGTGCATGTTAGTGTGTTTGGGAGTGTTCTTTAATGCAAGCGGTTCTTAATTCATATACAGCTTTTGCTTCTATGTTGTGTCTTAACTGTTAAATTTGGTGATCAGATTGAATATACAAAATAGTAATATGTCTTTCACAATTTGAAGCTAGATTATTAATAAAGAATGATACAGGTTCGATCTTCCTTTTAAGTGAGATTTCAACTAGCTGAGGAAGAACCCGATATGCAGAAGCTAACACACGATTTTGCTGTAGGAGAATACACGATCTGCTGTAGATGATAATCAACGGACTGCTGAAAGAATAAGGGGAACTGCTGAAGGTTATATTTACTTTGATCTGCTTGTTGTATGTATTGATTCGATCTACTGTAATTGTCAGTTAATTTGATTGCCTTGGGAGAGAAGAGGAATCGAATTATATACCCGTGGATTGATGAAGCCAATCAACACGTCTCCTTCCAAGATTGGCTTCATATTAACAATCACGTCTTCTCATTAATCATTAATTATATGTTAACCAACACATCTCCCAAGGTGTTAGATTATAATTTGTTAAGAATCATTTGCAACCGGTTTATAAAGTCGCTAAAATCAGAAAGTTAAAAAATCCACAAGAACATGATATTTAAATCAGAGAATATAAATGTCTAAGGCCGATAGGCCACTAGGCATTTATGTTGGTCTGAAGGATCCGACATACGCTACATACAGCAACGTTAACAAGGTGTTTGCAAGGGCCATATGGTTGATCAAATTTGTATAAGCTTTTATATAAGTCATTCAAATTTTGTGGATAGCAAGGTTCATCATTGTGAGATCGTCACCTCACAATGATATTCACCATGGCTCATCCCAGAGGGTGAACACACAAGTACAAGAAAAATCATCACAGACTCTCTCACGTGATGTTGTCATGGCATCACACACATTACATCCACCATGACTCATCTTAGAGGGTGGATCCATCATGGTTCATCCCAGAGGGTGGAAATAAGGGCTTTCACCTTAAATCTCTCTCAAAGAAAAATGCATTAGCAGGAGCTTACACTTTATACTTCTCTCTCAAAGGGAAGAATGCGTTAGTATAAAATACAAATATAAATATATACATCAATGATGATAAGACTCAATCTTAGCTAGGGCTTCATTCTCCACCATACGAAGCTTATCTCAAAAGTATACAAACTTTATCCTAGAGAGAGGCTTGTTGAGAACGTCTGCCATTTGCTTATCAGTACTAATGTATCTCAATTGAATAGCTTTCCTTTCCACCATGTCTCTAACATAGTGATACTTGATCTCCACATGCTTTGTTCTGTCATGAAACACGGGATTGACAAAGAGCTTTACACAACTTTGATTATCACAATGGATAATTGTAGGCTCTAAGGATTTCCCAAACAATCCTGCAAGAAGCTTCCGGAGCCATACTGCTTCTCGTGCTCCTACACATGCTGCAGTATACTCGGCCTTTGTAGAGCTTAGAGCCACTAAAGATTGTTTCCTGCTGCACCGAGAAATCATGGCAGAACCCAAACTAAAACAACCTGAGGTGCTCTTCCGATTAGTGACACACCCTGCCCAATCAGAATTAGTGCATCCATGGAGCTTCAATTCCACATCAGAAGAATGTTTCAGGCTGTATCCAACTGTGTTGCGCAAGTATCTCAGAATATGTTTTACTGCAACTAGATGTATTTGCTTTGGTTCACACATGAACTGGCTACGTGCACTTAGTGCATAGCAAATATTTGGTCTAGTATTGACTAGGTACATCAAAGACCCAATCATCTGCCTGCATAGTGTAGAATCCACTAGGTCAAAAATAGCAGCAACCTCTCTTAACTTATGCAAGTTGGTCTCCATAGGTGTGGACATGGATTTACAATCCATCATACCAAATCTCTTTAGAATGTCAATCGTGTACTTCCCTTGACTCAGAATGATCCCATCAGATTTCTGCCAAACTTCTAACCCAAGGAAGTTCATTTACCAAGATCCTGCATCTCAAATTCAGAAGCTAACTCCTTGCATTTGCTAATAAGATTATCTTCTCTAGTGATAAGTAAGCCATCAACATAAAGAATTAGGATTAGTGCTTCCCCATTAATTACCTTGAAGTAAAAGTTTGAATCTGCATCATTCTTGGAGAAGCCCAAGCCCATCAAGCAACGATCAATCCTTTCGTACCAAGCAGGAGGAGCCTACTTAAGGCCATACAATGCGTTCTTCAGCTTTCAAATATGAGACTCCTTCCCATGTACCACAAATCTTTCAAGTTGCTTGATATATACTTCTTCCTCGATTACACCATTTAGAAAAGCTGTCTTCACATCCATTTGGTGAATCTTCCGTCCTTTAGATGTTGCAATAGCAATGATGGTCCTGATGGAGGTATATCGGGTGATTGGAGCAAAGGTTTCTTCATAGTCAATTCCCTCCTGCGAGAATCCTCTGGCCACAAACCTAGCCTTGTATTTCTCTATACTACCATCAGCAACATGTTTGATCTTAAAGAGCCATTTAGAAGAAACAACAGATTTACCTTCCGGTCTAGGTACAATGTCCCAAACATCATTCTTTAGAATTGATTGATACTTTTCTGCCATGGCATCTTTCCAAACCTGTTGACTAGTAGCTTCCTTAACACTGGTAGGTTCTGATTCAATGATTTGACTCATCAATGCAGCATAGCTAGAGAACTTATGAGGTCTCTTACTTTCTCTAAATGTTCCACTTGGGGCTGCAAAACCTTCAGCATCTTGCATCATTTTCCTTGCCCAAAGAGGTCTTTTCTTACCAATCACAATGTCATTAGGCCCATCAGTAGGATTCAAGGGCTCATTTGGATCATCATCTTCTTCAGGTTCATGAGTCTCGCTCTGAATCTTAGGAGTATGGTCATCTTCCATATTTTGAGGAGGCTCTTGATCTTCACTATCTATCTCATGGATGCCCTTGAATTTTTTGAATGCAACATCCTCTTCAAGTGTCACATCCCTACTTAACTCGATCAATTTCTGCCCTGGAATGTAGATTCTATAGGCTTTTGATGTTTCACTATAGCCTACAAATATTCCCTTCTTGCTAGAAGGTTGCAACTTTGTCCTTTTATCTTTGGGTAAATGTATCTACACTGGACAACCAAAGATCCTCAAATGACTTACATCCGGCTTCACTCTCGTGAATGCTTCTTCGGGTGTCCTGTTCTCCAAAATATGGTGAGGACATCTATTTTGAACATAAACAATAGTTCTAGAAGCCTCAGCCCAAAAAGAGGTTTGAAGATTTTGATCATGGATGATGGCTTTGGCTGCTTCCATAATAGTTCTATTTTTTCTTTCCGCCACACCATTCTGTTGAGGATTATAGGGAACACAAAACTCCCTCTTAATCCCAGCTTCAATGCAAAAATTACAGAAATTACCGGAGGTGTACTCTCCTCCATTATCGGATCTCAAGACTTTGATCCTCTTCCCGGATATGTTCTCTACTTGAGCTTTGAATTCCTTGAATCTCATAAGTACCTCCTCAGATTCTTTACTTTTCAAGAAATAGATCCAAGTCTTTCTCGAGTAGTCATCAATAAAAATAACATAATACAAGAAACCACTCAAGGATGCAACAGACATAGGACCACACAAATCTGAATGAATGAGTTCTAAAATACTTTTGGATCTACTTTCGCTACTATGAAGTGTACCTTTAGTATTCTTACCCAATGCACAACCTTTGCATGTGCCTTCATGCTCCTGGTTGAGTTTTGGAAGGCCAGTAACCATCTTCTCCATTGTAGGTAGTGCACAAAAGTTAAGGTGACCCAATCTTCTATGCCAAATCTCATAAGTACTTCACGAGTCATGAAGTAAGGCTTGAGGAAGATGAGTGCAAAGTCTATAAAGACATCCATGACAAACTCCAATGACTTGAGCTGTCTTGAGGTTTGATTTCTTTGGCCATGCAAGGACTTTGCCGTCTACAAATGCAATTCGATATCCCTTGTCTTCCAAGGCCAATATGGAGAGAAGATTTCGCTTAATTCTTGGAATGAATAGTACATCATTCAATTGCAAGGAGATGCCTGAATTTAAGTGAAGAGAGGAGGTCCCAACTCCTTTCACGAAGTAACTAGTATCATCTCCAATGATTACTTGTTCATTTGAATTTTTCTCCACCAAATCATTTAGATGTCCTCTAAATCCGGTAATGTGGCGTGATGCACCGCTGTCAATTATCCAAGTGTTGTGATCGGTAGGCACATTACTTGAAAGGGCTGAATAGAATATGAATCCATTTGAATCCTTTTGTGGAGGAGTCTCGCCAACATCCGCAATGGAAGCTTGAGGCATAGGCCTAGTTGGACATTTCTCTGCATAGTGACCATATTTGTCACATCTAAAGCATTGGACCTTTGAAAGATCCTTCCTTCTTTTGAATGAAGGAGCATCATTGGATTCCTTATCTTTATTCCTTTTGACATAGCCTTTCTTACCATTCTTCTTTGAGGAGTGAGAAGCAAGAACATGAATATCTTCATTTGTAGAGCTTTGACCATGCCTTGTGTAGCCAATCTTGATTGTTCTTGAATGCAGTCTATCTTCAATTTATCAAACTTAGGGAGTTTTGATCTTGCGCTTATCCCTTGTATGAATGACTCCCATGATAAAGGTAGACCATTAAGTGCCAACATGGTTAATTCTTTGTTATCTATAGTGTTCCAATAGTAGAGAGTTGATCTCTTAATTCAGTAATCCTCATGAAGTATGGATGATGGATTCTCCTTTTATCATCTTGATGTGGTGAAGTTGTTTTAAGGCAAGAGCTCGACTCGTGTTGTTGATCTCATACATCTCCTCTAATGTCTTGAACATGTCATATGCTGTCGTCAACTTGGAGATGATTGGCACAATGTGATCTTTCACAAAGTCAACCAACATTTTCTTTGCTTTGGTATTCTTTCTCTTCCATTGAAGCTTCTCATCCTCTTCGGTTGGTTCCGACACCGCTTTCTCCATGAATTCATCTAATTCGTTTTCCTCTAAGGCAAGCATTATTCTAAACTTCCAAGAGACGAAGTTTGATGCACCCTCAAGTCTGTCTTCAACTTGAAGTCCGTTCACCATCTTGACGTTAATAGATGTAATCAAACTTTAAGGCAATAATGGAGGATAACCTTGCTTCTATGAATCTGATCTGATCTTTTCTTAAGCCTGCTCTGATACCATGTTAAATTTGGCGATTAAATTGAATAGACAAAATAGTAATATGTCTTTTGTAACATGCTAAATTTTTTTAAAAGAGATATCAATTCAAATAATCTAACCGTTGCAAATATAGCCGTTAACATAAACATAGCAAGAAGGATTTTTATTTTTTATATTTTTTTTATATTTAAAACAGGAACATGAATAACAATAACTGAAAGATTAAGTACAGTTAACTAAAAATTAAGCATACATTTAAGATTTCAGAAATAAATAACTTGCATGAAATTAAAGGGAGATAGGGTTTAGAGAGTACTTTTCAACTGATGCTAAATTCTGAACTTCAAACTCTGTCATGATACTGGTGAGGAGGGAAAGTATCATTAGGGCGCTTTTCCGCCCAACCACGGACTATCTAGTCCCCCGTGCCATATCCTTTTGGATTGGCCCAGTCGTTCATAGGGAGGTAAAGGAAAAAGGGAACTCAATGCCATCTGGTACTTAGTGTCAGGAGCTACACTCTTAAGTCGGTCATACACTAAGGGTAACTCCTTACTAGTATGGCGCTCTGACTAGGGGTGTATCTAGTGCTAAAGATCAAACGAGTGCATGCAATACGCGGCACCACCTTGGCCAAGGTTTTACACTGTAAGCACGAATTAACGCGCTGTCAATGATCTCACCCTTCTCGGCAATACGTCTAGGTTTTAGGTGTTCAACTAAACTCAAAAGGTACTAAGGCCCAACTATTTGTGTTAGCGTTCAATGGATACAATTTTAGTATTCTAACTGTTATCATTAATTTCTTCCTCATTCTAACTGCAATTTTTTAAAATTTATCAAATGAATCCCTAGCTTGGAAAGTTAGGGTGGCATAAGAGCCGCCAATTGTACGTACAATTCTTAAGTATGGAATATAACTTGCCGGACATGTCTCCGCTGTCCGGGCCTGTTGAGAATGAACTCCCAATAGTGATGCTAACTGCATCATGTACAATAGTGCTCTTCTACCCACTGCATCCCTAGGCTAGGGTTTAGGTTAGTTTTATAACCTGGAGGGTAATCTCAATTAGATAGTGTATTTGACATTGCTGATCGGTTTGTTCAGGTTTAAGCAAAACTGAGGAAGCTTGATTAAGGTGTCAGTAGTCTTCTAAACATGAGACTATGCAAGTTTCTGATTCTAAATTGAGGGATACTGCTGATATAATTGTTTTCAGCTTATTATGCAGTTTAAGAATTCAAATCAATATATTATACATATACCGGTATGTAGTATTATACCTCCATGCTTACATACACACTCTCATGTATATGCAAGTACTTATACAAATTGTATATGTATGTAAGAATGTATATAATGTTTTCCCTATGGGTGTGAGTGTGTGTTTAGTGCATTGCAGATAACCAAAATATGACAATATACACAGATGCAGACAAATAGATGAACTCAAAACTGCATTCTCATCAATAACATGTGCTAGTACATCAGATAAGATCAAGCCTGTACTATCCTACCACAAACTGGAAACAAGGACGACTATGTAGGTGTCGGCACGGTTAGCCGGTGCCAACTGTCGGCAACCGTCAAGTTAACCGCCGACCTTTAACACACAAATTAACACATACGTAATTACCCGACAACATCATCCCCCCCAAAAAAGAAGGGTCGTCTTTGGACAACATACAACCAAAATGGGAATGATGTAACATATACAACAAAAGAAACTCAAGACGGAGGGGGTACAAAGGGCGTGCTTGATGAAGAAGGGCCCGCTGGTGTGGCTGCCATCTGCTCCCGCAGCTAGTACACTTGCTGTGTACGGTGGCGAAGATCCCTCTCGGCGACCAATTGCCACTCCCTCGACCGCTTCAACATATGGACAGCCTCCATAAGCTCCTTCTGTTTCCCGTCAAGATTGTCCAGGGCAGAAGTGAGTTGGGTCTTCAACAATGCTTGCTCAATCGTGGCCGCTGCTAACTCCTCCTCTAGGCTACTGGCCATAGCTTGCTGCTGGGCAAGCTCCTACTCAAGAGGTGGAACACGGGTGGGCAGCTCCGCTCAAGCTGCCAGGGCGGCCACCAGCGCTGTCTCCGCATTGTGCTGAGTCTCCCTGAGCTGATAATAACCATCTCGAATAGAGTGCTCCACTCAGCTAAGTAGGGACTGCATCCCACTCTCTCCAGCCACCCCAGAGTGCTGCCACTCCAACATCACAGGGAGCTCAACCTCAGGCCAACCCCTGTCCTCAAAGCATCGCCCAAACGCCTCGGCACAACCCCCTGTGGCAAATGCGAGGAGACCCTCTAAGGCTGGCGGGCCGAGAGTCCGCTCTTGCGTTGAAGTCGCCCACTGCCGAGCACATGCCTCAACCTCGACTAAAAACTAGCCCATCCCACTGGGCTGGCTCTTCGCAGGGTCCTGTTGTGACCATTTCACACATCGCCCCATTGCAAATGGGGACCCCCTCTTTTTGCTCGTTTTTCGCTCGCTTTTCGCTTCGCTTTTAGGATTTTGTTAGTCGGTTAGTTGTCTGGATTTAGGGTTAACCCTTAGGGTTTTAATTGCCGTCTTTTCAGGCCAAAATCCGGTCAGTTTTGAGAGCTTTTGAGCTTCCTTTCGAAGGATGCAAATTTTGAATGCAATATTTTCGCCAAATTGGTCTATTTTCAATTGGAATTTTGAGTACAGAGCTTAAATTTGTCTAAGTGTTGATGATGAAATGTGAATTTTTGTCCAATTGAATATTTTTGACCAAATTTTGAGTTTTTTGATTTTTGATCCCGGACATTGAGAATGATTTGTTTTCGCCTTGTGAAGTGATAAAATGTATAAAATCATGTTATTTTGGCCTGTAGGAGCAAAATCGCTCCTGTCCCTCAGTGAAGGACAGGAGCTCGTTTTCAAATATCTTACTATTCCTGCAGGGTCAAGATGAGTTACGAATTGAAAGTGATGAAGAAAGGCGTGATCTTTCCGTTGAATATAAATTGAAGATTTTCATGAACACGGAAATGCCTCCAGGGGTCAAGTTCGCTCCTGTCCCTCAGTGAAGGACCGGAGCTACAAATCAAATTTTGCTTTGTCCTTGCAAGATTTCAACGACTTGACAATTTGAAGAGGTCCAAGGGAAGATGTTTTATCAAATGAATATAACTTGAAGAGCAAACATGAAGAAAAATGGTCCAGAATGCCAAAATCGCTCCTGTCCCTCAGGAAGGGACCAGGGCGAAATACATTGTAGCTCCCGTCCCTCTCCAAGGGACCAGAGCGATATTCTTCATAAGGCGAGATTCAGGCAAAGATCAAGTCAAGTTTATGTTTGAAGGCAAGGAAGGATGTGAAATGAACTCATTGAAGATAAATTGAAGATTACCAAATGCCAGCAAGGACCCTAAATGCTTAAGTTCGCTCCTGTCCCTCAGGAAGGGACCAGAGCGATTTTTGTTGTAGATGATTTTCTTGCCCATTTTGAGTGGATCCCAAGGCATGGATGAATGGAATGGAACATTGCGAATCCATTGAATATAAGTTTTGAAGATGACGAAGTAAAATGAAGCCCACAAGAGCAGGATCGCTCCTGTCCCTCTCTAAGGGACCAGGGCGATACAGTGAGTATGTTGCCTTTTCCTCAAGTTCAAGACCGTTCCAAGTCAAGATGAAGGGTGGTAAAGGCGTTTCGAAGTGTCCCAATGAAGAACGAAGTATCCAAAGTCGCTAAATTGAATGGATTTACACTAGGACCCCTAGTTCGCTCCTGTCCCTCAGGAAGGGACCAGAGCGAAATTTGCATAAAGTCATAAATTTTGAAAGTTTGTCAAGCATCAAGCGATTAAGGAGGGTCAAGGGACGTCATATCACGCATTGAAGGTAATGGCAAGCTGAAGAACGCAAGAGCAAACTCAAAACCTTGAAGTTCGCTCCTGTCCCTTGGGAAGGGACCAGAGCGATGTTTATTATATTGGCTATTTCATGCAAAAATCACGTAAGGCCAAGACTTCACAAGGTTGTAAAAGGTTTAAGGCGTCTTTTGAAGGAGATATACAAAAACTTCAAACGTAAAATGATCGTCAAATTGAATACAGAAGCTATATCGCTCCTGTCCCTCTCCAAGGGACCAGGGCGATTTATATGGAATCATTCATTTTCCTTCATGTTCATGCCAAGTCAAGGTCTTTCGGGATCACACAATGTATAAGGTGTCATTTGAAGATGATTTACAAAGGTTTCGAACGTCGAAATGTTGTCAAATGAGCTATAGAGCCTATATCGCTCCTGTCCTTTGGACAAGGACCAAAGCGATTTCATTAAAAACACTCATGCTCCTTCAAAATCAAGACAATACAAGGATTGGCGAAGTAAAGGATGTCGTTTGGAAGGCAATGAACGAAGAACGAAGATCAAATATTTACGAATTTGAGCCAGGACATGGAGATCGCTCCTGTCCCTCTCCAAGGGACCAGGGCGATATTTGCCAAAACACATGATATCCTTTAAAGATCACGTTGAAATAAGGTCGCACAAGGTTTTAAACATCATTTGGAAGGCGATGCAAAGGGAAATGGACGTTAAATATTACCAACTTGAGCTTAAAATGGAGAAAAGACAAGGATCGCTCCTGTCCCTCTCCAAGGGACAAGGGCGATGATCCTTCTAACGTCCAAATGCCTCATAAAAGTCCAATGATGCAAGCGTGGGGTAAAGAGACAATGTCATTTTTCACCTTACAATGAAAGTTCGAAGATAAAAAACGCAAGAATCATGACCAAAATAGTGGATCGCTCCTGTCCCTCTCCAAGGGACCAGGGCGATGAGGTACGCATACTTCATTTTCAAAATTTTGGCGCTCAAACACATTTCTTTGAATTTATTTTAAATGCTAGGAAAATCAATAAATTAAAAAATTCAATTAAAAGCATTTAAAATAGCGCATGGTATTAATTAATTAATTGTTTTTTTGCCTTGTGAGAAAAAATCGAATTTATTAAATAATAATGAAGGCATTTAATAATTAATTATTAAATTAATAAAAAATCAAAAGGAGCGCTTGGTATTTTAGAGGTCGGCCTTTATTATTTGTTTAAAAATCATTTAAATTGCTTTATTTTTACACAAGTCGGCCTAAGGTAATTATGGTGAGAAGCGCCTATAAAGGGGAGATGAAGATCGTCATTTTCACATCATCATTTATCATCTCTTACATGCGATCTTGAAAGAGAAAGTGCGAATTGTGTTTGAGGAGTGCGAACTTAGTTTTCACTTGGGCGAATTGACAAAGGATCGATCATTTAAAGGAGATCACGTCAAGGACATACCAAAGGTGGCGAATTTGTCAAATGCATTAGAGATCACGTCAAATACTTGAAGGGTGGCGAAGTTGATAAGAGGAACGTTGATTTGAAGATCACATCAAAGCTATCTAACGTCAATTTTGCCTAGGCGAATTTTATTCATTTTGCATTCTAGAGTTAGCTCTCTATTGAGGTATGGCGATTTGATTTTATCGTTTTATTTATTCATCGTCATATTTTAAATTTTGAATTTTTGAAATTTTGAATTCTTAGCTCAATCGTTTTATTTTAGGAAATGATAACTCAAAGACTTATCATGAAGTTTCCTAAAATTTATCCTCTAATCTATGTTATTTATTGCAAAATCTAGTTCTCATTATGAAATGTTGTGTAGGTATGGCGACCCCAAAGGCGGGAGCATCCACCAGTCGTTCAGCTCTCATGAAAGAAGATCAGAAGACCGAAGAAGTGGAGACCAAGATCGTGTCGAAGTGGAGCAACATTGGAGATACAAACTTGGGGAACTTCAGCACGAAGAAGTTTCGAGAGGTCCCTTACATTGGCAAGCCATCACCTGTCGCCCGGAGAATAATCGACAGTGGCATCATTAAGGCGGCCGGCTTTCCTCCAGCTGTTCAGTGCCATGAGTTGATGATCGAGTGTGCTCGTCACTATGATCCACAGTCTAGGACGATCGTGTCCAATGAGGGAAACACTTTGGCGTACCTTTCAGAGGAAGCTATAAGTGAAGCTTTCCATCTTCCAGAGCACAGGGACATGATATACAAGAGCATAGAAGGAGCCAGATCAATGTACGAAGATGATCCAGATGCTTGCCTAAGCATTATCAATAAGAACTGGCTACTTAAGAGCCGTCCCCGTCTGAGCAAGGTCCCGAACACACCGCACAGGATTGATTTCCAGGAGGAGTACAGAGATTTGATTACCATGCTCAACCGAGTTACAGGAGCCCCTCATGCCTTCTATTTTGAGAAGTGGATGTTTTACTTCATCTAGGTGATTGTTCAAGGGAAAGGTACGATACATTGGGCTAGGATGATTAGCCATTGCTTAGACGTACAGTTGAGGAGACTCAAGGCTACTAAGTCCTTCCACATGAGTTCTTATGTCATCTATGCCTTGATCAGGAGTGTTGAATACGCAGGACTACCTCACAGAGGAGTGATTGGAAGAGGACCCGGCGAGGTCAGAGCTTGTGATTCCTATGCCTACTTGCATCATCCGCCAGGGAGCAACTATAAGTTGGTTAATGATACTTTCACGATGAACATCACCAGGACGATGCAAGGTGGAATTCACAACAGATTATCTCAGGATGCACTAGAATTTATAAAGAGGTACGGTGCTTGGTTCATTCAGTTTCCCAAGTTCACTTATATTAGAGTGCATGGATGTCCTTTACCTCCATACATGTTGCCGAGATATCCGACAGACAGAATTGTGTTACTTGAAGTAACAAGACAGTTGGCAGCATATGTGAAGGCATTCAGACACAGACATCAAAATGGAGTTCCAGTACCTATCATTTTGGGTAATTCAGTTGAGGTATGTCCTAATGCTTTAGCTATGGATGACGCAGAGAAGGAGTTAGCCTTGTATTCTTTTTCATCTTTTGCTTTGAGAGAAAGCTTTGATCCACATGGACATTTAGAGGAGACAGTCGGCAGGAAGTTTAGACATGAGTATCAGATTGAAGATTTTATGATGAATCTCTTAGATGATCTTGAAGTGAAACGAAAAATGCATTCTAGATTACCTTTGGATTTCATCAGGAAATGCAAGATTTATAGAGTGGCCGACCAAGCTCAGGACAGTGGCAGACATATCCAGTCTTCCTATGATAGAGAAAGCAAATCAATAAGGTTGGATTGGAATGAGCCCGAGGTTGTGGATTTAGATACTTTGATGGCACCAGTCTTGTCTTGTACTCGCAGATGGGTTGACATTCAGCATCAGAAGTTGAGAGAACAAGGCATAGCCATGACTTTCACTTTGGAAGAGAAACCTGCCGAAGGTGGAGCTAGTGTGAGTGAAGGCAATCCTAATCCTAGAAATTCAGGTGAAGGAAACCTTCGATGTGCCAGTGAGGGCAATCTCCATTCAAGAGGTTCGAAGAGGAAAGAGAGACCTGGAAAGAGAGAATCTTCCAAGAAGAAACAAGAGGCTAACAGAGATCGATCATCCGGTACTTCTTCTAGACTTGAGAAGAGAACAATTCAAGTGGAAGAATCCATGGAGTCTATGGTACAGAACGATAGGCAGGACGAAGGACAGGCACAGCATGGGTCTCCAGATGGATCTCTCCAAGACTATGAGTTAGATGAAGACAAAGAAGACAATGAAATAACATCTCCTCCCAGACAGGAAGAAATAGTGCATAAAGAGATTCAAGTTCAAGAAACCAGATCGATTATCCCAGATTGGTTGAAGGAAAGATTAACCAAGGTGATCGTAGTAGAGGACGAGGACAATGCAATTGATTTAGAGAGCCTTGTTGGACGTTCACACAAAGTAACAGAGAAGAGAAAGGCTACCAAGATGTCCAAGATGATTCGAGATGAGACTGGATCCAGGAAATTGCAGATAGCTACACCGGCAGCAGACAAATATGAAGGTGAGATCCTAGCAGAAGAATATGATATACAGACTTTTGAGTTAGGACCATCCACAGCAGAGCAGACTTTAGATGATGCTACCGATTCATTTGAGGCATTGAATGACAAGCTTAAAGAAGGAATGGAGAAGAATAGAAAGCTTGAGAGAGAGGTCGGTGCATGGAGGACATATTTCGGTCACATCAATGAACCTTTGGGACGTCAGGATCCAGTTAGATCACCAGTACAAGCATTGCCGCTTCAATCAATCAATGAAGCAGAAAGATTCAGGAACATGGTCCAACGTACAAGTAATTGGATGGATAGATCTCATACAGTGGCCATAGAGTTTGTAACAAGGATGATGAAGATTATTCATCAAGCTATCCAGGTTCTTGAGATGATCCACAATTTGATGATAACAGTAGCCGCATTCGCCCATACCAAGGATGTTATCATTCCTGTCTTGAAAGTTATTAGACACACATCAAGGAAGATTTTAGCGCACGAGAAGATCTTGGAGGGAGAATCTCACAGTTTATTCCATTGGTCAACCTTACTCCATATGAAGAGTGTTTTCTTCGAAGACATCGGTACTAGATGTGGCCAAGTTGAGGAGGTGATCAATCCGATCCAGGACAGAGTATTTGAGGTACTTCGTACCATTCTTGGCAGAAGGATCGAGGTCGAGACAGATGTGGATATGCAGGAATTAGAGGATAGAATCAAGATCATCTTTTGCAAGGATGCAAATGTTACAGATGAGCAGTATGATCAGATGTTTGCCACCATGCTCCTGATTGAAAGGACGAAGGAACTTGAACCTTCATGGGACGCAGCTCTTCTAGATGCATTCGATCAGGTCATCCACTTAGAAGAGAGTATGAAGAATCTTCCCGAGATTCCAATTGCAGAAATCGAAGGAATCGTGACAAGATTCATTGCATATGCCAAAAAAGAACATTGGAAAGGGAATAAGATTCTAGATGAAAGGTTGTTATAGATGACATGGCATCTTATTTGTCATTGGTTTATGTCTCCTAGGTTTTTGTGCCAAATTTAATATTTGGCTATGCATTTAATATTGTTCAGTAAAAAGGAGGCCATTTGTAACAAACCCTAATTAGGGTTTAGGTGTCATGATCTTGACCGTTGATCTACTTTCAATCTGGACCTTTCATTGTAATTGGGGATGCTATTTATACCCCCATTTTTCATTTCATTTGGTAATAGTGTAATAGTCAATAGTTGATGTAATAGAGAAGAGAGATTAGAGTTAGAAGCAATTTTATTTTTGTAGCAAGATTGAGTTTGAAGAGAGAAATTCAAGCAATTGTTGTACATGATGATTTGGAAATCAATGAAATATTGAAGTTATGGTGTTTCGTTGCAACTTTCTTAAGTTATCTTCATGGTTGTTTAACTTACTTGAATCATGCTCAATCAAAGTAGCTTGTTAATTTGAAGGACATAGTGTGAGACTTGATCTTTGGTAGGATTCGTAATCCAAACCACTAGCTTCTTGCTGATTGTAGGAACGCCTTGCGTGGTCGACTGGAAAATACTTTGAATCCCCTAATCTTCAATCATTATTGTGTCTTGGATATGTACCTTTGTGGTAGTGCCCATGACCTTTGATGCATTGAATATCATTTTATTACCTTAGAAGATCGCACTAATTTCAATTGAGTTGTTATCTTATGGCAAAATTGAAGTTGGTTGAATCTTGCCAAGTCTTGTCCATACTAAGTCATTCATAGGGTTAGATTAGATTAGACCTCTTTCAAACCCTACTCTTTTGTTATTTTTGAAAAGTTTCTTAGTTTAGTAAAATCTTGAGCTTTCGGAATACGTAAGGCCCCTTGGAGGAAACAGCAAATCACATCATACCGCTGGAAGCTTGTCCACACGTAGAGACCCTACTAAAAGAACCTTGGAGTCTACCTAACTGATCCTTTACGCGAATCTTCAGCAGTTAGAGACTATTTTCTCAAGAGAGGATAAGATGCCTATTGGTATTTTATTCTGTGTATGATGGTGTACAAAATACACGTCAACAGGTCCCCAATCTGCAGATCTAACTGACAAGCCTCCTCTCCCAACCCCTTTGTCTCATGCAGTGTCCTGGTGTTCTATTGCTGAGGAGAAGAACTACCCCTCTCCAAGTCCACAATAGCCTTTGGAGGTGGTCGTGGGGATATGGGCAGTGGTCCCACTAGCGTCAAGGGCGGAGTTGCATAGCGACCCAACCATGTATCCATAGAGGCGTCATCCTTTGCCATGTCCGCACCTCCCTCCAAGGTCTGTACTGCCAGTTCCACGGAGGAGGGCGTACTCCCTACAACGCTCTGTGCTGGCATCTGTGCGGGAACCTGTGCTGGTGGAGGATGCAATGTCCAAAACCTGGCACAGGGACTGCTGGGACGACACCAACTGTCACCTCCGTATGCAAGAGTGGTGTCACCTGGCCATCCACACTCAAAAACGTCGGTGTAAAGAGGATATGGCCTGTCTTGGCTCCCTCTGGGGGCTTGACCCTACCAGATAGAGGCCCTCGAGTTCCTCTAGGTATATGTCCAAAAGTCACCATGCTGTCAGCACTCTCCCCCATACGAGGGCTCTCCTACACCTCTCTCCGACTTATAAGGTGAAACACATCGTCTCCAGCACTGTTTCTCGACGAACCATCATCGGACTCTCCACTGCTACCATCGACCTCTTTTGCAGTCTCTGCCTCACTCTCAGAAACGGTCACCTGGACTGGTCTCCTTCGCTTCTTACTAGACTGTGCATCTCCACCACCTGTGGAGGTGTCGAGGTGGGTCCACTAAAAAATGGAGGGCTGCAAGGGGTCAATGCTATTGCTTAGCTTCCATACCCACCGTTCCGGAGCCACTTGTGTGCGTACTGCATCGAAGAAGAGACCGATGGTGTGGAAGGGCATGTAGAACGCCTTGTGCTTCAGAGTCAAAAATTCATTGATTCTATCTGAAAGCACCGTCGCCCAGTTATACACCGTGCCATTCTGCAATCCATCCATCAAGGCAATCACAGGTACCGCCGTGTCGGATGCCCTGCTGGTTCCCGTGAGGCGGCTCTTCATTACATCGAGCAAACATTGCCACCCTCTTGGTACGATGAAAGATTTCTTCAAACCCCTACCCTTCGGTGCAGTTATCCTCCCCCATTCGGGTGCTGACAAATCATTGTGGCATATCTGTTGTAGGAGCGGCGTCTTTCTCTCGGCTGAAATTTTCGTGGCACTCCTGTCCACTTCCTTGCCCTTGTTTGGAATACCAAACACCTGAGCGAAAGCGTCTGGTGCGAAGGAAACAACAATATCTGTGTCTTGGTATTTGAATGTCGATACTTGCAGCTCTGCATTATAGGTTTTAATTAGCATGCGAAGGTACGGCTCGAAGTCGCGTATGGCGAAAATAGGCATCTGTATAGCCCAATGCACGCGTGCCTTGCACAATGATGTCTTCAGCACTGTGTCATCTGGGGTTTGTGCTTCCACCCACCATGTCCGACACACACTTCCGCTCAAACCTTTGTATGTAACTGTTTCTGCTGTAATTTTTGTTGGCATTGCTTTCTTTCCTTCATTTGGTTGCGCCACCTTTTTCGCTTTGTCGACATTGCTCGAATCTGCCATTCTGCTCCTTCCAAATGGTTGTCCCAATGAGTTCTCAGATTGCTGTAACTGCTTCCTCCAATCTAACTTCTTCAGTTTCTTGCTCCCTAACTCCATTGATGAATTTGTACCCTGCTTGCACACTTATATCCTTTTCAGAATTCGTACCCTATCTCAACTTCTCTGGCCTTGGCTTTGTACGCAATCTTTAACAGTTAATTATTGCTCACACTCCAATCTCAATGCCTTCCTCGGCCGTACGGATTTCACCTTTTGCACGTACGGATTTCATTTCATGATGTGCTGAATTTGATTTAACACTGTACGGAATTTTTATTTCATAATGTGAAGATTTCTTTTCTCCATCGTATGTACGGAATGCTCCTGTCTATGTGTGCCGTACCGATTTGTACAGATTTTCCCCCAACATACCGTACGGATTAGTAGTAAGGACTTATCTTGTTCACACAACCTTTTTTGTCTAATATAATGGCTTTTCCGTACGATTGTACAGATTTTTTTTTTTTTTTTTTTCTGTTCGGCCTTTTCCATACGGCTATACGTCCTTTGCTGTACAGTCATACAGATTTTTTTTTTTTTTTGAACCATTTTTTTAGTACGACTGTACAGCCTTTTCCTTACGGTCGTACGGATTTCCGTTTTTTTAAATTTTTTCTTCAACTTATTCATCCGATGGGGTGCTTCGAATGCCTCTTGTGATACAATTTTAGTTTCGGTCCGTTTACAACGTTCGACACCTCCTTCCCGTCGAGCGTCCACAATTTAATTTCTCTGTTTGCACTGACTTCGCGCACCTTGAAGGAACCTAGCCATCGTACTTTAAATTTACTAGGTTTGATTTTGTTCTGCCCATTGAATTTCAACACTAATTGCCTCGGAGTAAATCTCATTCGCCTAAGATGCTTGTCGTGCCAAACCTTCCGCCTTTGTTGGGCTGCCTTTGTGGCCCATTGTGCCATCATTCGCCGTTCGTCCAACTTGTTCAAGGCGTACAACCTCTTCCTTAGTCTTTCCATGTTACCTAGCCGATTCTCGATGGCAATCCGAAGACTCGGCACCATGAACTCCATCGGCACCACGGTTTCTTGTCCGTACATCAACTGAAAAGGGGTTTGGCCAGTGGTCACTTTATACATTGTCCGGTAGGCCTAGAGTACCGATGGTAGTCATTCCTCCCAATCATCTTTTTCGACCCCACACGACTTATAAATGACACACTATTATTTTATTGGTTGCCTCAGCTTGCTCGTTCGCTCGAGGGTAATAGGGGCTTGACAGGGAGTGGAAAATTTTAAACTCTGTGGTTAGCAGCCGGATGATGTGGTTTACAAAGTGGCCCCCCCGTTCGCTCGTCAGCTGGATAGGAATTCCATATCGAGTGATGATTTGTTCATAGATAAACTTTGCCGTGTTGATTGCTGAGTTGTCTGGGAGAGCTCGTGCCTCGACCCACTTTGTTAAGTACTCTGTCGCCGCCACGATGTACCCGCATTGGTGCGCTCTACTTGGCTTCAGGGGTCCGATGAAATCTAGCCCCCATCGTTCAAATAGCTCCTGTGTGTGCAATGGGTTGAGTGGCATGAAATCCCTCTTAAGTGGCCTTCCGGCTCGTTGGCACGTATCACAACTAATCACCCATTCTCGAGCATCGTTATAGAGTGTCGGCCACCAAAGTCCTGCCAACAACACTTTCCTGGCAGTTGTATCCGGCCCCATATGTCCACCTGCCGGCTCTTCGTGTGCTTCCCTCAAGACGCCCTGAACCTCTTCTTCTACAACACAACGCTGTAGGACTTGGTCAGGTCCCATTTTATACAAGAGACCATTCATTAATTGAAACGTCTTGCTACAGAGCAGCAACTTCCTTCTTTCTCCTGGCGACATCTCCTTTGGAAACTGTGATGTTGAAAGGTACTCCCCTAGGCTGGTGTACCAAGCAGACAAGACAACGATTCGAAATAGATGAGCATCCGGAAAGTCTTCGTTGACTCCCTCGACTCGCTCGCCAGACCTGATCCTTGACAATTGATTAGCGATCACATGGCTTTTCCCGGGTCGGATAATGATATTGAATGTAAACTCTTACATGAGGAGTAACCACCGGCTGATCCGTCCTTGGATGATCGGCTTGTTGACTAAGTACATCAACGCCTGGTGGTCCACATAAAATGTAAATGGCATTGCCAAAAGATAGTGCCGAAACTTCTGGACCAAATACACCATCCCTAGGGCTTCTCTTTTTGTGGTGCTGTAGTTCTTTTCGGCCTTCGACAACAACTGACTCGCAGAGTAAACCGGGTGGTCCAGTCCATGGTCCCCAACTTGTGCCAGTGTGGCTATGATAGCAAAGTTGGACGCGTCCACATGGACATGGAACTCCTTGTCCCAGTTCGAGTACGTAAGAATTGGTGCACCCACCAACTGTATCTTCAGTTCTTGAAATGCTTCTTCTTGCGCCGTTCCCCAGGCGTACGGTTCTCCTCTCCGTGTCAGTTTGTCCAGTGGGTACGACACTCGAGCGAAGTTCTTGATGAATCTCCTATAGTACCCGATGTGTCCGAGAAAGGACTTCACTCCAGTGACGTTCGCTGGTGCCTCCATTTCCACGATCACCCGAACCTTGTCCGGGTCGGTTTTCAGTCCAACCTTGCATACGATGTGTCCCAGTAACTTCCCTTGGGGGACCATGAATCTTTACTTTTTGGGATTTAGTGCCAGTCACGCCCTCCTGCATCTTTCCATGCATTCCCCGAGAGCCGCTAAATGTGCATCCTGTGTGTTGTAAATTGACCAGTCGTCTAAGAAAGCCTTGAAGTTGCCCACTGATATTTTGTCAAAGATGTGGAGGATTATTCTTTGAAAGGTTGCTGGCGCATTGCATAGGCCGAAGGGCATTCTGTTATATGCATAGACGCCATCTTCCACCACGAAGGTTGTCTTCAACTTATCCTCCTCTGCGATGGATATCTGGTTATAACCAGAAAATCCGTCCATAAATGAGTATATTTCGTGCCCGACCACTTCCTCCGGAATGGTGTCGGTGAATGGTATACGAAACAGGTCCTTGATAGTGATTGCATTGAGGCACCTGAAGTCGACACAGATTCTGATTTGGTTGGCCTCTTTCTTCAGGGATATCACGATTGGGGATACGCATTCGCTGGTTTGCACCTTAAAAATGATCCTCGCTTCGAGCATACGCTCAATCTCGTCATTTACCCTTGCCGCATAATTCTTGTTCATCCTGTACGGCCTTTTCCGTACAGGTATGGCTCCCGGTACCAAAGGAATCCGGTGTACACATAGTTCTGGTGGTATGCCCTTCAAGTCTTTATAGGTCCATGCAAACACGGCCTTATATTCCATGAAAGTTTTAAATGTGACAACTTTTATTACAGGATTCCAATCATCACCTACCAGAATATTCTTGGGCGCAACTTCTTCACCGAGGTTCGTGGCTTTTACAGAAGGCTCCTCGTACCGAATGGGTTTCGCCATGTTGAATTCGTGTGCCGGTGCTTCATTTAAGGGTGCGTCCCCTTCGGTATACTCTCCGTACGCTGGCGGGAACCTGTTCTCCTCTGGCTCCTCTATCTGGAGCATGTTACACTGGAACAACTCGTAATCCTCCATCTGCCAATGGAAGAGTCCATTCAATGAGCATATGTCGTCCTTTGAGCATCCGTCTAGTTCAAACACTCCTTCGTTAATTGGTTCCATGTTGTCTCTGCCTTCGTAGGAATCCCACTCCCATCTGTTTGAGTCTTCTGAATCAGAGTCCGATGCGAGCTCCTCGGTGACGACCTCATTCATGAGGTCAATGACGTACTTCCGTCCATCTTTCTCTATTGATAGGGTGTTCTTCTTCCAATTGTGACTCACCTTTGCTTTGTCCAGCCACCCTCTCCCTAAGATGGCATCGTAGCCCTTCTTCTTAAGTGGGATCACCAGAAAATCCAGGACAAATGGTTGTGTTCCGATCGTCACTTGTTGTGCCATAAGCGTTCCGCGCCAAGCAAGTTAAAAGTTGGTGGCCATAGTGTTGGTTTGCCAAGCTTCTTCCAGGTTTCTTCAGGAAGGACATTTATGCCAGACCTGCCATCTACAATGGTGTCTGTTAGGATGGTCCCGAGTATGCCCATTTCCACGACTGCTGGATGCTGACCGTTGTTCAATGTCAGGATTAAGGGGTCTGTTGCCGACTCGCTAGAGGCATCCGTATCTTGGGTTATCTGACTTTGCACGGTTATTTGTACTGAACGCAAGAGTGCCGTACGTAGTTGAGGCATTGTTTCCGGAAGGTCCTTCACTTTTACGAGTACTTCTATCTGCAACGTTTGCTTTAGAATATTTTCCTCTGCTTCCAAGCAAGAGGTACTTGCCGCCTCGTAGGTGTCCCTCTGTTGTGCCATCATATCTTTCTCCACTTGGGCTTTCGCCTCCAGTGTTCGTTGTTTCTCTGTACGTGGGTCAGAGTAGGTGGCTTTCTTCGTCTTCGACCTTGTGAGAGCCAACACCGGCTCCTCCATCCCCGTTCCCTCGATGTTTAGTTGGTTGACTTCGGATTTTGGGCAGTTTCCGTCATCACGATCTCCTGGTCCACCCCTCTTACACATCTTTTGTGGGGTTTCTTCCATTGTGCAGTCTCTGGCGAAGTGCTCCCATTGGTTGCAGGCCCTACACTGGATCATTGGTCACCCTTTTGCGTCGTACTGGATCTGGCTCCAGTTGTTATTGTTATTATTGTTATTGCTTTTTCCTCCCCGCCAGTTGTTCTGGTATCCGGTAGATGATGCATTGTTATTGGTGGGCTGGGACGTGCCCACCACTACGGACGTTGACGACTGCTCTTTGTAAAGAGGATTTGTTGATTCCTCGTCTTCATATTGTAAGGGCATTGCTTCGTCAAATGTCCCATTATTTGGCAAATGTCACAGCAGGCCTTCTTCGGGCAAGAACCTTTCGTGTGCCCGTCAATTTTGCATTCAGTACACCATAAATCGCCTTCCTCGGTTTTGCTCGTGCTCCCCTTCATTGTTTTAAACTCTTTCATCATTTGCTCCATGTCTTTCTAGAGCGCTTGGACCTTCTTGCTGAGTCGTCTTTTTCAGACGAGGATTTGTCCTTTTTAGATGTTTTATGCTCACTCTCCAGGTCCATCGCCCTGTTGTACGCACTGCTGTATGATTTGGGCAGTACGATCTTCATTTTTTTCCGAAGAGAAGGCCTCAGTCCTTCCGCAAACCATCTCTTCTTCAGCCCGTCTGCTGGCTGGCTATCCATCTTCCCCAACAACTCTTTCAGTCTCCGGCCATATGCACGGACCGTCTCCTTTTTGCCTTGTTTTGTATTGTAGATTTCGGCCACAATTTTATTATCGTCTCGTAGTAGCCGAAGCTCTGCTTGAAATTCTTTTTGTAAGTTAGCCCATGTAGTCACCTTTTGTCTATCTATGTCGGAGTACCAATCAATGGCTACTCCCCTCAATGTGGCCAAAAATTGCAGCACCCACTCAGCCTGGTCCACCACGCCATTGGCGGACTAGATGGTCTCACATGTACGGCAATGCCGTACGGGGTCTTCCTTTCCGTCCCCCGCGAACTTTGGCAATTTCTGTTTGTTTGCCATCACACTTCTTGGTTGCGCTATGCCTGTGCCTCCCAAACCCAACCCTCCAGAGGTTGGTCCTCTAGAAACTAGTGTGTTGGTTCCTACTACGTGACTCTGACTTTTAGGATTGGATGCCGCCGAGCCAAATAGATTGCTTCTCGTACCGTGCCCTCGTGTCCCTCTGACACAATTCGGCCGCACCGGTATCCCTGACCTCGCTGTTGTCGGTTTTGGTCCCCTTCTCCCTTCTCGTCTCGTTTCCCCTAAATGGTGTGTACGGATCGACCGCACTCCCGTCACCGATCTCCTCCAACGTGAGGGACAAATCCCCTAACCGTTTCTTGGTGGTTTCGATTAGCACCGCATCTTGGCCCCCGCCAGAGCTGTTGCTGCCATGGCCGCCGCTTCCTTCCTTGGCAATCCTCTTGAATCTTCTTCTTCGTTTTGCTTGTTGTTCGAGAATTAATGCTCGTTGGGCGGCTTTAGAGTCCCCTACGTATTCCTTTTTGTTTTTGTCCTTATTTAGCAGATTGGACATTAATTCTAGATTCTCCTTATGAAATAGAACAAGACATCATATTAAAAAGAACACTTTTATTAATTCATCCCTCGTATATAATGTATGTCACTGACATACTCATTACAATGGGGGTGTTCTTGTTTATTCCCCTTCGCCCGTACACAGTTCACGGATTATTTACCCCTCGCTCGGTTTCATTGCGCTCCTCTTCTTGGCGCTTGTAAACTCCCGTAGGATTTGTTGTTGTCGGTTCTCCCGATAGGTGTCTTCCCTGCGGTTTTGAAGAGCAAAAAATGCCTGTGCCAAAAGGTTTGGCAAGTTGCTCATCAAATGATTTACCGCCAGGCTTATACCAAGCGCACTCCACATAGCATCCTCTGGAACATCCTCGGTGGTGGCTTCTCTTCATACGTGTGTTTCGATCGCCGCCTGGAGGATGCAGGAGAAATCTTTCGTAAGTGCTAGTTCTCCCTTGAACAATTCTTCAGGCTCTTCGTCAGGGTTACTAGTCGTCCCTTCCGGTAATGGTTGTCCCATTATACACGTGCCATATAGTATATTCTCGTGCTCCAGATTAATTTCGGCAACGATGCCAGATGTTTTCCCTACGGGTGCGAGTGTGTGTTTAGTGCATTGCAGATAACCAGAATATGAAAATATACACAGAAGCAGACAAATAGATGAACTCAATACTGCAGTCTCATTGATAACATGTGCCAGTACATCATATAACATCAAGCCTCTACTATCCTACCACAAATTGGAAACAAGGACAACTATATAGGTGTCGGCACGGTTACCCGGTGCCAACTGCCGACAACCGTCAAGTTAACCACCGACCTTTAACACACAAATCAACACACGTAATTACCCGACAACATATAACACTACATACACCCTTATTCACTTAGTTTGTAAGAAAACAATGATACAAGTTAATCAGCCCCTTTCTTTCCATAACTGAAATAGAGTGGACTGTTCCTACAAGAGGTTGATACATTAACTCGACACTGATATAATGATGAGCCAGTAGTTCCGTTAAAGAACTCAGATATCTATAGTTTGCCCAAAATCTTTTATGAAGGAAGCAGGGTTTTGCTGTTGAAAGAAGCTAACAGCGTAGTTACAGCAGAGAAAATGTCTATATTTCCTTTCCCATTTCAAACTGCCGAGCCCTTTCTTGATTCAATAGTAATAATAATAATTTCTTACAAATGCTGAAGATGCATTACGTATTTATTTTGATAGCATAAGGGTTAACCCTTACCCATTTTCAAACTCTTTCAACATTCAACTGCAGAATGCAATTTACCCAAAAAAATTTCAAGACATAATAAGAAAACATTTCTGCATTTTGTGACTTCCTCAATCTATTTTTTTTTGAAAACTAGAATGATAAAAGAAGAAGAATAGTCAATTTCGTAGGGCTACATGACCTGAGAAAATAGAATCCGTCAGATAATGCACTCAAACACCCTTTCCAAACAAAACCCTCGATATTTTGAAATGGTTGAGCCAAAATCTGGTAAAATTGTAGAGCAAAATCCTCATTCTTAGCCGTGTAAGAAGAAGAAGAGAATGGAGTGCTGTCCAAGATGAAGAATGAAGAAAGAATGAATCCTTTTTCTTCCTTTTTCCTTAAGTATTTGCCAAAACGTTTTTCCTCAATGCCACGCCCTAATACCAGGCGGAATTCTCAAATGACCCAAGGAGTCACATTAATCCTGTGCTCCATTCTCACGCCTTAAACATATTTCGCTTTCAGCAGAAGCTTCTCGTGAAAATATCTTTCCATGCCTCCCTTAAAGAATGAATGCATAATAATATATATATTTGGTGCTTTTCCCTTTTTATTTTCTTTCCAAAAGATATCAATATATATATTAGGAAGTATTGATAATGAGTTAAACCCATTTCCTTTTTTTTTACTTGCTTACTCTATTCTTTTTCAAATCTCCAAATACCCGATATAATATTATAACATGCTCATAGAATGGGTAAATATGTCACGGCTTAGTGTTGAATAAAATTAAAATGTTTTACTTAAAACTTATTTCCTTTCAATATTAAGAAAATAATCCAAGTCAATCAATTAGCAACTTTAGGAGGGCAAAATTTCATCTCTCCCCCTCACATAACCTTCACTTGATTATAGAGTTGCCTGTTTGGCAAAATAATAATTTATTTAATTAAAAATAAACATTGCCATAAAATTTATAATTTAATTTATATTTATATTTATATATATGCGACCCATACTCCCTACGAATACTTGACTGCGGTAGTACGTATACGACCATGTATACGTACTCAGGTATTCATATAGGATATATATGTAACATATATATACATTCACATAAATATAAATTTATATAATAAAAGTAACATTAGTCCCAGCCAACTTGATTAATAATTAATGAAATATTTAATTAATATTAATAATTAATAATTATTTCAAGAAGTGTAAAACCCTAGGGTTATAAACCCTAAATTCTCTGCACTGACCTACTAGGTTACCTAGCGCACTGGCTAACAAGGTCTGACAAGATCAATATAGGTTTACCTGGCTAGGTTAGGGTTTTCAAACAACATTGAGTGCTTTCCTTTCTTCCACCTCCCGACTTGATACTTTCCCTCCTTTCGTGGAGGACGACGATCTCCTGCACACACTTTGCCCACGGAAATCGGTTAGATCCAAAACTTGCCTAGTCTTGACAATTAATAATTCATGACTAAAGTAAAACATGATATCATATTGTTAACTGCAATTTCATCAATTTAATCAATCAAAGTACATCAATCATCATAGAAAGCATAATTATCATCATTCATATATGTTAAAGCATGAAACTAGGAACATTATACATCTTACAATTATATCAAAACGCACTAGGTTTAACATGTATCAGGGCGTAAATACTGCACAAAATTAACTAGCGCACAAGTGGGATGTAAAATCTTTCACAATTTGAAGCTAGATTATTAATAAATGCAGTCCAGATTTCCAAAGAATGATACAGGTTCGATCTGCCTTTTAAGTGAGATTTCAACTTGCTGAGGAGGAACCCGATATGCAGACGGTAACACATGATTTTGCTGAAGGAGAATACACGATCTGCTGTTGATTATAATCAACGGACTGCTAAAAGAATAAGGTGAACTGCTGAAGGTTATATTTACTTTGATCTACTTTTGTATGTATTGATTCGATCTACTGTAATTGTCAGGTAATTCGATTGCCTTGGGAGAGAAGAGGAATCAAATTATATACCCGTGGATTGATGAAGCCAATCAACACGTCTCCTTCCAAGATTGGCTTCATATTAACAATCACGTCTTCTCATTAATCATTAATTATATGTTAACCAACATGTCTCCCAAGGTGTTAGATAATAATTAGTTAAGAATCATTTGCAACCGGTTTATAAAGTTGCTAAAATCAGAATGTAAAAAAATCCACAAGAACATGATATTTAAATCGGAGAACATAAATGTCTAAGGCCGATAGGCCACTAGGCATTTATGTTGGTCTAAAGGATCTGACATACGCTACATACATCAACGTTAACAAGGTGTTTGCAAGGGCCATATGGTTGATCAAATTTGCATAAGCTTTTGTATAAGTCATTCAAATTTTGTGGATAGCAAGGTTCATCATTGTGAGATCGTCACCTCATAATGATATTCACCATGGCTCATCCCAGAGGGTGAACACACAAGTACAAGAAAAATCATCACAGACTCTAACACGTGATGTTGTCATCTCGTCACACACATGACATCCACCATGACTCATCTCAGAGGGTGGATCCATCATGGTTCATCCCAGAGGGTGGAAATAAGGGCTTTCACCTTAAATCTCTCTCAAAAAAAAAATGCATTAGCAGGAGCTTACACTTTATACTTCTCTCTCAAAGGGAAGAATGCATTAGTATAAAATACAAATATAAATATATACATCAATGATGCTGAGGCTCAATCTCAGCTAGGGCTTCATTCTCCACCATACCAAGCTTCTCTCGAAAGTATACAAACTTTATCCGGGAGAGAGGCTTGGTGAGAATGTCTGCCATCTGCTCATCAGTACTAATGTATCTCAACTAAATAGCATTCCTTTCCACCATGTCTCTAACATAGTAATACTTGATCTCCACATGCTTTGTTTTGTCATGAAACACGGGATTGACAAACAACTTTACACAACTTTGATTATCACAATGGATAATTGTAGGCTCTAAGGATTTTCCAAACAATCTTGCAAGAAGCTTCCGGAGCCATACTGCTTCTTGTGCTCCCACACATGCTGCAATATACTCAGCCTCTGTAGAGCTTAGAGCCACTAAAGATTGTTTGCTGCTGCACCAAGAAATCACGGCAGAACCCAAACTAAAACAACAACCTGAGGCTCTCTTCCGATCAATCACACACCCTGCCCAATTAGAATCAGTGTATCCATGCAGCTTCAATTCCACATCAAAAGAATATCTCAGGCCATATCGAACTGTGTTGCGCAAGTATCTCAGAATATGTTTTGCTGCAACTAGATGTATTTGCTTTGGGTCACACATGAACTAGCTAAGTGCACTCAGTGCATAGCAAATATTTGGTCTAGTATTGACTAGGTACATCAAAGACCCAATCATCTGCCTAAATAGTGTAGAATCCACCACGTCAGTAATAGCTCCAACCTCTCTTAACTTATGCAAGTTGGTCTCCATAGGTGTGGACATGGATTTACAATCCATCATACCAAATCTCTTTAGAATGTCAATCGTGTACTTCCCTTGACTCAGAATGATCCTATCAGATTTCTGCCAAACTTCTAACCCAAGGAAGTAGTGCAATAAACCAAGATCCTTCATCTCAAATTCAGATGCTAACTCCTTCTTGAAAAAAGTTGTGTGAAAGTTTGAAAATCAATGTTTTGGATCACAACATGTGATCCATCAGCATGACACATCACATATTAGGATTTTGGACTAGAGATCAATGGATAGATTAATATAGTAAAGTACAAGATGTCCATTAGGTTTACCTTTAAAAAATGCTAGAATAGGAGTTTCAATTATTTAATTTTTGATATGCTAACTTGGAATTACGAAAATCACAATTTCTGAGGTGAGGGGTCCTTTAATTTGCCAACAATGGGCCTCCAAGAGTGGCTAGAACTCAAGTTTTCTTCTCTATTCAAAATTCAAGAATATTTCACCAATATTAACAACCCCTCATAAGAAATATTTGAAATAGGAACTCTCCACTACAACAACATGGTGAAAATAAAAACCGTGTTGATCAATAATCCATTGTAGTATGCAATCTAGTAATAGATAAGATGACGGCCGAGTATGTTTTCCTTATGCCTTGAAAGAATTTGCTATCATATTTCCAAATTTGTGTTTATTTTTTTTCATATTTGATATTGATAAGGAAATGCAGGATATTTTGTGTACTCAAGCCACGAGAATTTTTTTGAATAGAGAAAGTCTTCAAGAGGTTGAAGACATTCTTAACAAATTCAAATGTAGTATATAGGGATTAGAAAAATATTTCAGTACTTGAATAGAATCAAAAGGTGCAAGTTAGGTGGACAAGCTATTATTTACTCATGGGTGTAATGGAAGAGTTGGACATGATAAAGGAGTTGTTGGAAATTTTATGTAGATGGTGAAGGAGTGATGAGGGACCATTACAATGAGACCCAGTTTCAATAAGGATGCTCAATTTGTGATTGTGATACGTATGTTGACCACTCCACAATGTGTTGCTTCTTCTAAACTATTATTGAATAAGTTCTTTGCCATATTTGAAAATTGGCTCTGAGTTGTTTCTTAAGACGCATTATTATGGAAAGGTATTGGAAAAAATCACTAAGAAATGGCAGACCATAGAGTTTGAAGGAAGGTCTCAATATGTAGGCTTGGAGTACATTAGTGGAAAATAGTAAGTTGGAGAATGCTCCAAGACAACTAAAGAAAGACAAAATTTGCAAGGACAAAGAATCTAAGCCATTAGCTGAACAAAATCAACCTCATGAATTAATAACATCATTCTTTTTGTGAAATCTAATGATGCATAGTTTCAAAATTTATAGAGTAATCACACAACTTGTGAGTTTTTGTTGGAGTTGAGGAGCCTGCCCCTTGTAATGCCCCCTTTTTCCAAATGAGTAATCTATCGGAGATCGTTAGCCTATTTTATTCCCGTAGGCTAAGCTAGGTATTTTAAGGGAATAATTAATTAATTAAATTTTAAATAGTTCTGAGCTTCTTGAGATTATTTAAACTTAATTAATTAATCGCCAAACCTTGGTTATTTTAATAAAGTGACTTTGTTTTATGTCAATGGAAAATTTATGATGGGTAACTTTATGAGCATGAACATGAAAAAAAAGAATAAAAAAGAAGTAATTCTCTCAAAGATGAGATATAAAAGAGTTGTGAGCCAAAAAAAAATTCATTCTTGACTTGTTTTTTTCTTGGAGAGTTTCTTTGACAGCTAGTGCTTTTAGTTTAGCAAACCCTAGGATGAAAACCCTTGGGTTTTTGGTTATTTGGATGAAAACCCTTGGGTTTTTGGTTAATTGGATGAAAAATCATTTCAGCCAACCTTCGTGGATTCATATAGGATTCACAGGTGCATCTATTGGATTGGATTTCGATGTTTTGGGTGTGTGAAAGACATCTTCTTTGTAGGTTGAAGTTTTGATATTTTTCTAGAGGTATGTAGCCAAATGGAAATATTATCGTTTTCTCTGATTTTTGGATAAAGGTTTGTGTAATGTCCCTACTAGCTAGAGATCATTATCCTGCAAACATATTGTTAGAACACAACAAAAATATATACATAACTAATCTAATTTGCAATTAAAGTTCAATTATTCCATTAACACTAATTTCAATTCTTAAAAAGGATACGAGTGCAGCACTGGGACATGTCCTTAGGTGGCTGTGGGGCTCGCCTTCTTGGAACCCATTTTGGTTCCAAGCCATATCAGAAAATCGAAGGTTAATTCGATTCCTTTCTTTGATGTAATTTCTTACACCCAAGCCCTCTAGGAAATCGAAGGTTAATTCGATTCCTTTCTTACACCCAAGCCATCCAGGAAATCGAAGGTTAATTCGATTCTTGTTTTGGGTGTAATTTCTTACACCCAAGCCATCCAAGGAAGACCCTATGTCAATTCCTTGCCTTGGATGATGCATCTCATCATCCAAGTCCTCAGAGGGGACCGGCCAGATCCGTCTCTTCTTGGATGAACTTAGTCAATCAAGCCATATATATGCATATAGATATTCAGTATATATACTACCCTAGGGATTATCATAATCCCTCCCTTAGACTAAGGGAGTTTCCTCCCTATAGCCTCCAACATGTGATTACATTTATAATACATTTTTGCATTTTATTACCATTTTCCTATTCCATGATCCACATGTACATATTCCTGATTTAACATGTATTCCCCAACATATATAAAAATGATCATTAACCAATATTCACATTTATTCCTTAACATATATTCCTACTATTCATTGATATGTATTTACTACTTATGTTTATACGCATTCCTTAACATCTAAGAACCTTTCATTTACATATGTATTTAGATGTTCATTATTTATATTTATTAATATATATATTAACTATTCATTATGTTCATTAATATATATATTAAATATTATTACCTATATCTATTGATTCATACATTCTATGACCTCTTACCTGTCTGCACCCGCAGTCTGATCTCCAATCTGCTGTGCTGCAGTCCTCTTTTCTTCCCGCCTTCTCCCCTTCTCTCCCCCTTTTCCAAATGGATGGGATGTCTTTATATATGGTGGGATAGAATGTTCTAAGAGACACGTCTCTTGTCTCTTGGCAATTGTTGATTATTGCCCCCCCTTCAACGTTGCCTTATCTATCCTTAATTGCTCATTGGGAGACAGATCAATCATCAAACGATCGTTGCCATAAGATATCAAAAAGAATACCAACAACCTTCCAATACCTCCAACAAGTACGGACTGAAGGGAGATCTAATATCCACACCTCATTATCGCTATCAGAGAGAACATTAATTACCATCCTATAAGAGGGAGTTCGAATAAACAATACTGATGAAGAGAACATTAATTACCATCCTATAAGAGGGAGTTCGAATAAACAATACTGATGAAGGGAACTGACCATTTCATTGGTTAATTATTTACAGTATGATTTTATCAACTCTGATCGAACAATGATTAAATAATAATTGACAAATGATCATCGATTAGTAGCTTGTGGTAAGGGTGCAATGGATGTAAGAGCTATTATTATGACTACCTCTTCATTGGCTATGTCTTTGCCTTAACAGATCGGCTAGTATTAAGTCTCTAATATAATCGCATCCTTTCATGTATTGATAAATCGTGGGTGTGTGTGTGTTAATCATTTTATCACACCATTCCATTATTAAACTTATCGGGCTTGCCCCTTGATGTTTGACTTGTCTAAATAATCGCTGTAATATCTTTACTATAATAAGTTGCTGATGTGCCCTTTTAAACTGCTACGTGCAAACACATGGATCATTGTTCTTAATCGCTGAGTTTTATTAATGTTTGATCTTAATAATTGGTACTTTATAATACACGGAGCTTTCTGAAAGGTAGGTCCTATTACTGATTGTCCATTCATTGATAGTTTGTGATTACATTGAGGATATAAGTGCTGATCATTACAACTTAATGTTATAATATCGATTAGTTGAAAGAGATGAAAAATCAGTAGTTTAAACTATTTAATTTGTATTAGTTTTATCAACTTTTACATTACTGAATATCACTGTCTATTGTGAGGGAACAATCTCTGACAATGGCAGTTTATTTATATTTGATTTAATAATAATCTTTATTAACCATAGAGTCATCTTTAATGAGACTATAGTAATTGTTTTCTTCTTCCTATGTCTTTGTATGAGTTCCTTGATGCCTTATATTATATATAAAGGAGTTTTCCTTTAGTTGTTCGGTTCTAGAGTTCTAGTATCTAGATAGGGACGTTGCACTTGTTTATGGTTAAGAATAAATTATGATTATAATTTATAATATATAAATTATATTTATAATATAATATTAATTTATTTTTATTTGAATATTTCCGGAATATTATTAGATATTAATTAAATAACACATTCAATAAAAATTCAAATAGTAATTCGTTGTTATTATTATATTAATTAATAATAATAATTACTTCATTTAGGATATATATAACGATCAAGGAGGGGACATGACAGTTTGTCACTTTTGGGATATACCAAATGAATGCTAGGAAATGAGTCGGATGCCATAGACAAGGAAAGAATCAATATATTGCTGGGCGATGGATATATATAAGGAGGCTGGCGATTAGAAGTCACATTATTGGCTACCATACAAATGCACATGTTGGCATAGGACAAGGCATGCAAATAGAGGAGATTTGGATGGCTAGTGAAGTGTTTGCTGGCTGCTTATTCATTATGTGTTGAGAGCTGACTTTGGACGGGGACGTGGGTCATAGAAACCCACCTTTATGCTGGCCATGAATAACCTTTAGAAGGGCATTAGGAAGACTCAAAGGAGCAGCAGTGATTGAAAAGGGATGTGAGAGCTAGAATCCTTTGCCATAACAGTTTGGAGAAGTTGTGAGGAAGGAATAAGACAATTGTTGAAGCGAAGCCACTTGGGGTTGGGGTGATTGATACCCAACAAACATTGTATGCTCATATCTATTGATAAAAAAAGGTTAGGACAGTGATTAATTTGAGTTTTGTTTTTGTGAACAGCAAAAGTAAATTGGCTATTGTGTGATTTTGGAATGAAAGGATATGTTTGATGCATTGCTTTAAATTTTGAGTGATATTATGTTGGAAACTTGTTCAAAACTGTCAGGACCATTTAACAACACAATGCAAATCTGAAATCTCTCCAAAAGTATGCACACAAAATGCACATGCAAATATAGAATGAAAAGTGGTCAAATTTTGCCATAAAATTTTGGGTTAGAACATTGTTTCTTGCTAGCCTGTCAGGGGTGTTGCATATTGTTGGTTAGTTTCAATGTGAAAGATGAAGACGAATCAAGAACTCATGATGGAAATTTGGCAAGTCAGTCAAGAATATCAGAAGAATCTAACAACATTGTTAGAGCATATAAAGATGTTGATATCAGAAGAATCTAACAACATTGTTAGAGCATATAAAGATGTTGAAACCTCACTTATTAGTCGGAAGGATAGGGAATTCATGGTGCATAGCAAAAAAATAATTTTCTAATGTATTTTATTATCTTTTCATTCTCCTCAAAAGGGTGCCCACTTTAAGTCACTATGTTTTATTGTTTCCAACTCCACTTGGAGTGGTGTCCAAGGAAAGTGACTTTATTATAAAATCATTTTCATAACTTTATAAATATAGCTTTTAGAGTCACCTTTAAATATAATTTGCAATATTACAAATAACCTCAAAATGCAATGAACTCCACTCTCTCTCACCTAAGACGTCCATACTCTCTCTCTAATATATTAGGTGACTGTTGATGTGGCTAAAATCGTATTGCTACAACTCTATCCGGTCAATGCTAAATAGAATGTTCTCCCTGAGTATCCTATTGTCTCTTGTGTAAGGAATCCCTAATGCTGTTTTAGTTGATCAAAGGGGACAACCTGAAGGTTCCAAATGTCAGTTCATGACTGTAGGATAACTCAGTGGTTTGATGTGTTTTGCTGGGAACACAAGGGGCCTTACGTTTGCAACAAGCTGGTTTGTATCCTAAGATGTTGCGGGAAAAATAAATGGAAAAGGATAGGGTTAAGACACCTAAAATTAACAAGACTGGTGTGCGAGTAGACGGATTCGACATAAACAATCCCTGCTTGGCCATAATAACTCACAACCTCGCAAGAACGGTGCAATCTTCATGGGAGACTTTGAAGATTTTCAGATTGCAGGTGCATGCCTAAACACCCAATTCTGGCGCAGCTTAGACGGACACCTGCAATTGAACTAAGCATGATTTTAAAGGCTCAGACTAACCATACACAGGGATACACAATCAGCATATCCCCAATGGTATGAACCTGATTCCATTAAATACCTGCACATCAGAAAGGATATATCTAAACCTGCCGAAGGAAACCATGCAAACAAAAGAAAAACACGATAACAAACACCATACTTCAATGTTCATATATTGATTTTGGCTGTCATTACAAAAAATTCTGCAGCAGTTCTATGCTACTCCTAACTACTAAATTCTGACCTTCTAACAACTTAATTAGAATCTAACCTTCTACAAAAACTCTAACCCTTTACAATGAGAGGCATCTTGCCTTTTATAGATTTTACAAATTGAACTAGAGGCCAAGATTGACTGCATCCAATAGTCCTGATCTGCCTTCTAGAACTTGGCAGCTTTAACCCATGCCTATTTAATCCTCAGTTATCCTCCCAACCACTTTTCCAACTACCTACAACTGTTTGGCATCAATTCGGGTCAATCCGGTAGTTGGACATAACTGTCTTGTGTTCCTTTGTTTTAAAATATCTTGAACAGGACCCATAGGCAATTCTTTATATTAGACAATTTAGTTTTGCAACTGATCTTTTGGAATTAATTCCAGCTGTGTATTTTTTAGAATGCATATTTTGCAGCATTCTGAATGTTCTTTGTCTTCGGTCTTGAGGGTGGATCTCAACTCTGTGGTTGGTGGTGGCGCGTTTCCCCATACTTAATTGCTTTGGCCTTGCACTTTGTGGCACGTTCTTCATTCGCAGTGCCTGAGATTGCCATTTTAATCTTGTGCTTTGCATCTTCGCTTTCGGCTTTGATCGCGATTAGGTCTTCAATCTGAGCTTTTTAGGTTCTCTCTTGGCTCTTTCAGCGACGCTGTCAATCTGCAAACAATCAATTTCAATCCTGAATTAACCATTTAAAAAAATTAAAAAAATTAATTTAACAAATATTAAATCCATTTTAGGCAACGTCGAGCTTTGTTGTTTAAATGCCCCCTCTCCAATAGTGAAAAATTCGATCCTTGCTCATTGGATGAGTGAACCTCCTCTGTGTGATTTTGCTTTGATTCTGTCACTTGACTTGGAATGTGCGAGTTTTGTTCTAAATTCCAATTGCCCTTTACCAAACACCAAGACTTGGCGGTTTGGCGCAAATTTCGTTTTAAATGCCTTTTCATTCCGAATAAAACCTCGGCCATTTTGGATGACTCGCGCGATCTTATGCCTTTGCCCTTAGCAATTTTGGGCCTCTGAAAAATTTGGCCATTTTTGGTGCTCTGAGCGATTTTGGCATTTTGAGTTAGAACACCTTGGGTGAAGTTTGGGCTTTGGATTTTTGGCTTTTTAGACCGAATCGCATGACTTGGATCACTTTTTCATTTTCGGCTTATTGAGCCGATTTGCGTGATTTTGAACTTTCTTATTTTCGGCATGAGAGGTGGTTTGGCGCGACTCTGTAGCTTCTATCATTTTCGGCTCAATGAAGATCCCTCTGTGTGATTTGAACTTTTTCGGCTAATAGGCTATATTCGTGTGATTCTGGCTTATTGCTCATTTTCGGCTGAATGAAGGTGAACTTGCAAACTTTAGCTTGTTTTCACCTTTTTCGGCTGATGAGCCGATATTGTGAACTTTGACTTGTTTTTGTTTTTTGGCCCTTTAAGTGACTTTACGCGACTTTTAGATGGTCTTCTTTTCGGCTCGATGAGGTCTTTTGTGTAAATTTACCCCCTTTCGGCCTTTTTGGTTATTTTGTGAACTTGTCTCCTTTAAATTTTTGGCTTCTCAAGCCTATATTGTGCGATTCTAGTCTTTTGGTTTTGAGCAAAAAGAATTGGGCTATCAAGCCCTTTTTGCACGATTTAAATTCTTCGGCCATATGAGTGAAAAGGTGCAATTTTGGGCTTAACTCGAGCTCAGCGATTTCATGAAAGACGTATATTTTTCTTTCCTTATCCCTTGGACGCCTTCAAGTGAAACTCGGGCATTGCCATTAAAATGCGCGATTTCTTTTTGTCTTGCAAAATTGCGTAGACATAGGCCAAATTTTGAACACCCCTCGAATCTCTTATTTTTGTCATGCGAGGGTTGCAGGAGAGGGGGTCCCCTGTCAAAGATTGGAAGGGTGTGCGATTCGCACAACAGTGACGTATCATAATGTTCACTTTTAATGTCCGCTATATAAGAAATATATTATTAACTTAACAACGTTTTTGCAATATCATAAAATAATGCTTTGATACCTCCTGATCCACTCAATTATGTTGTCTGAACCTTGAGAGAATCAACCCAACATGGGTCCTTTGTCCATCCTTTTTGTCTATGAGGACTTGGCGATAGACTAACACTGATTGGCCGATGCTATCTAAGAAGGGGACATTACAGTGCAACATGAAATGGTATGGCATTAGCATAGAAAACTTTGACAATTAAACTATTAGCTACATCTCATGGCTGCATGTTAAACGTGCTTGCAACACTAGTGGACCTTTTCTTTCCCTTCGACTCTCAACTGTAGTCTTAGCATCAACGCTAGACAATGACGCACTAGGCTGCAAAGACTTCATTGGTTCCTTTTTTTGGCTTTACCCTTCATGTGCAACCTAGTCAACTTGGCCTTTTGAGCTAAGGATATGGTTGTACAAAATTTTAACCCTTGACAAGGTAAGCTTATAAGATGGGAGTAAACTCTCATGTAATTGCCCCTATATTGCTCCTTGCAAATATGACACAAGCATACTCTGCTCTCCCTTGAATTTTTTTTCTTAACATCTATAACTTTTGCAAATTGTAGATAAGGTCTTTTTGGGTTAAATGGCCACTTTGCATAATCTTTCGAAAGTCTAGAAGGGTATTGAAATGGATTGCTTGAAACAATTACACTCCTTGAAGAACTTCCATCAGCATGGCATGCTTGTTCAATTTCAATTTCTTGGATTTCACTACCCTCATTGCTACTACTACTGCTCATTGTTTTTAAATTTGTTTGCTTGAGAATGTGAATGATAGCTGCAAATGCAAACATAGAACACAAACAAGCAAAAAAAACCCTCCTAGGTATTTGAAATTTTTAACAAAAACAAAAAAATGCAAAAGAATTTATAAAAATAAACAAAATATAACAAATTTACCTCAAACGATGGAGACTTGATATTCTTTTGCCCTTTGCTAACTTTTCTTTGCTTCTTTCACTTGGTTTCTTCCATCTATGTTCATTCTCTTTTTTCTCTTCATACTTAAGAAAATGACACCGATGAGCTCTTTTTTGTTTTGTTTTGGATGTTATAACAATGTTTTTAGGTTGAGGTTTTGGGCTCTCAGACCCCTTTATTTTCCATGCCTAGTGTGTTCTTTTAAAATCTTGCTGTGTTGTAGGGTATGGCTAGCCTTTACCAGTCGTTTCTTGCATTTTTATCAAACGTCCTTAGGATGTTTACAATTTTTTTTGGTTTTTGGTGGCAGGCTTCTGACTTATCCCCATGTCCCTATGATGTTTCCAAGCTTGGACGACCCCAGACATGTCCTTGGGTAACATAGATAAAAATAATTAACAAAAGAATTTCATAAATGTTAAGCAATCAAATGAATTGCTAATGAGGAGCTAGTACAGTTTAGGGATCAGCGGCTGGTCCTACCTCATACCAAATGCTTATCAAAATAGCAGACGCAATAATGAACTACAATGGACCAAAGCTTGATTAAATTGGAAACTTTGAAGCCGATAGATGAATACAACAAATCAAAGGAACAATGCTGAAGGCTTGATAGACTTAGAATATGAAGCTGATAAAATAAAAAATCTCTCAACCTTTGATAAAACCAACTTTGACATCAAAGAGAATATTACCAACAATCTCACTCTGATCTAAACAACCTCTGACAATGTTTTGAATAATCTTGCCCTTGCAGCAATTCCACTTTGCTTGATAAAAATATACTCAGGTATCAATAACTAATCTTACTGTTTCTTGAGCAAAACAACCTTGACATAACAACCTTTGACATCAATACATCAACAACCTTTGACATAGCAACCTTTGACATCAATGACAACATTTCCAATAGATAGATTACAATACATGGATGATATATGCTTGAAAGGACATGCCATGTTAAGGTGATAGCTTGTATCTTCTAATAGGGACCATTAATAATGAATCAGGCTTAATATGGTCAATAAACCCCACTCTTACTATATATTATCTTTCTTTGTCTTTCCACTAAACGTAGAAGTACAATAATTCTCAAATGGATGTAACTACACATTTCACCTAGTTTTTTCTTACTATATTTGTTGTTTTCTTAATTAATTTTTTTGAAATTCAAATGCAGGAAAAGATACCTTAGTTGCTACTAGCTTTGTAGTTTTTGTAGTGCTTTCATTTGTTAAATCATGCACTTTGTCAAAAAATTCTGTCCCCATGGACATTCTCTATGTTATTTATATGTAAACTATAGATTATGACTTTTTACTTAAATTATTTCCCAATTGACATTTTTATAGCTAGATTATGGCTTTTTACTGCCTTATTTCGAATCCATGGAGTAAAAGAACATCTTTGGATTATGGGTTTTTACTGAATCATGTACAATTCATGAAATAAAAGAACATTGAATGCAAATAACTTTACTACACAGGGAAATTTGTTTAAATTTAAAAAGATTGGTAAAATGAGTTTATTATGCAAGTTTTTGAATTTTTTTTAGTACTTGCAGTTCCCTCCACGAGTTGTTTTGGTTGGCGATGTAATACGTTTGGACGATGATAAGGTAAAAACTACTTGCTTTTATAGTAAATGACACCTTGTTGAAGTGCATATTTCAGATTATGCAATCATTCTAAGAAATGGTTATATCTTTGTAATACATTTTTATCCTTTCAAATCTTCTTTGTTTTCTTAGCGTTTCTTGTAAAGGATTCATATTTTGGGAGTATCACACTACAAGTTTTCTATTTATTGTATGGTTGATGGTGTTCTATAGTCTCTAGACTTTGATATTTTGAGGAGTCATTGTTATTCCTTTATCTGGTAGAACTTGTTCTTGTTTTTGGAGAGGTCACATTTTGAGAGTTTCCAATAGAGTTTCTGGATACTTCCCCTCCTTTGTGTAGGTACATGTATCTATGTGTCTCAGACAGATGACACATATACACTATTTATGGATATAGCATGGATGCTATCTATATGTATCCATATACAAAGCTATATTTCAATTGAATCTGATATGTCTGGAAATGTTACCTAACTGCCCAATGTTGTATCATGTTTAGGGTTTATGAAAAACATTCAAAATTTGCAAAAGAATAAAATAAAATATTTTAGATACACACATAATTACATCAGTAAAGGTACAAATATAATATAACAATAAACATTATAAATTAAAATATTTGTGATGTTATCTGCTATAACATTAAATGTATAAATAATTGAATATATGTATAATTTTATAATTGTTGTATCTAGTGGTATACATATTAATAGGTCCTAAAAATTTACTATATCCATATTTTATGCCATATCATGTTCAATACTAATTTTTTCCATGAAATGTTGGTTTCAGGCATAGTTTTAAAACTAGTGGGACTTGCCACGGACTCGCCAAGACTCGCGAGTCCATTGGTGGGCCGAGTTGACTCGCCAAGGACTCGCAAGCCGAGTCCTTCCCAAGGTCTCGCGAGTTTCTTGAGTGGTGAGTTGAGTCCATTGGTGGGCCGGGTTGACTCGCCAAGGACTCGCAAGCCGAGTCCTTTCCAAGGACTCGCGAGTTTCTTGAGTGGACTCGTGCGAGTCTTTCACTCGGACTCACAAGTCTTTCACTTGGACTCGCGCCATTCACTGAACACGCCCAGCCACGATTTTAAGTGCTTTTTTTTTACTTTTTTCACTCATTTGGCATTGTTGGTTTCTGAAAACAGGTTTGTAGGGTTTGAAGGAGGAGAGGAAACAAGATTAAAACCACCTCATTCTCTTCATCAAAATATATACATGAAATATAACATTTAAGTATAAGTCATACTTTAAGTTATATTTCATGTATATATTGGCAGGATGTTTGAGAGTGGTTTTAGATCTCTAGGAGTTATAATACAAATTCTAGGTTTTAGAAGATCTTTTAAATTTCCAGACTTAGTCAAGTTTTAGTAATTAGTAGGCTCCTATTAGCATTCTCTCACTCTCTCTATGTCACTCACTTTATCTGCTTCGAATTTTAGACCTATCTATCTCCCAATCACTCTTGCTCTATCCCCTCTCTCTACCACTCGTTATCTTATTCTCTCATCTCTCTCTCAAGATCTAGACCTATCTCTCTACCCCTCTCTCTCACCCTCAGACCCCAGTAAGTGGTGCTACCCTCAAGCTAATTTTGGCGAGCTGGGGAACCCACATCAGACTCCTAGAACTAGACCCTATAGTTCTATCTCTCCCTTGGTTTTCACTTGAGCTGGAAAGAGGAAGATGTAGTCTTCTATTTAGTTTTTTTATTGTTGTTTTTCACATTTGGACATATCATTATATGTAATTTTGTAAACATTGACAAACTTATGCTGCTATTATACATTTTAAAGTTTGAAACTAGGAGTATGAATGATGAAATTTCAAATATTGAGTGTTTGTAGATCATATGACATGTGTAATGTTTCAATTATGGCTCTTATGTTCTCGAAATGCATTAATTTCTTTATGTTTTTTGTAAAACTACGGTTTTTTTTTGCCGAGTCCTTGCCAAGTCTTTCGTGAGTCTTTCACGAGTCTGAGTCCGAGTCCAATTTTTTGTCTTGCCGAGTCCGTGGCGAGTCCGAGTTTAAAAACTTTGGTTTCAGGTATAGTCTCTTTTTGTAAACATCTTACAATACTATTGCATTGTATTTCTTTTGATATTTTTTCTTGTCAATATTATGAGTTTTGATGAGTACATGATTATATTGAGAGGGGGAGAGGGGTGAATCAGTATAATATAATCTTTTACTTTTTCAACTTAGCAATCACAATATCAATAACAAGGACATAAGAAGAACACACAATTTACTTGGAAACCCTAATGGGAGAAAACACCGGCAAAATGCTGCTTATATAAAACTGTTTTACAAATATTGCAGACAGCAACTCATAGGAGACACCAATCACCTCTTAAATGATTTGTAGGCGGCAACCGACTGGAGACACCAATCATCACAATTCGTAGGCACCAACCTATTAGAGATGCCAACCCCCACTGCTAAGTACCAACTTAATGAGAGACCAACCTCTCCTTTAGGAAACACCAACTCCCAAAACAAAGTTCCACCTTGAGTGTAGTTTCTTCAACGGATGATGGGCAACTCAATCTTTCAACTCATCGACTTCTTTTCACAGATCTGTGTATAATATTCTTCTGTCCCTTTTTGTATTTTGCTTCTTCAATGGATGATGGTTATATATGCATTTCTCATAAATTTGATGCAATCTCTTTCATTTACTTTTCTTCTTTAGATCTACATGTACTCCCCTTTACAAATTTTTCTTCTATTAAACGATAATATTTCTTCATACAAATCTGCCTTGAATGTATATACCTCTATTTGAATGGGAATTAAACAAACCATTAAATATTGCCTTATATATGTGTGTGTTTGTGTGTCTGTGTGTGTGTGCGTGCGTGCGTGCGCGTGTCTGTGTGTGTGTGCGCGCGCGCGCGCGCACGTGTGTATTTGAATAAAGTTTAACAAAGGATTAGTAATTAAAAGACAATTATTTACAAAGGTGATGTCTTGTATATATGTATAATTTTATAACCATTAAATTTTGTCTAGAATATATATATAAAATTACTAATCCTTTGCTAACCTTTATTCAAATATTGCCCTTTAAAAACATGTGATCGCTGCCTTGTTATTTACTTGCCAGTATTATTAATATCAATTGCGGCCTTTAGTATATCAATTACTGATCATTATTATTGCCTATTCTTTATGAATAGCTGCTTTATGTTAATTTCTTCTGTATAAATGGTGCTCTGTTCCTTAATTAAATTCACTGCCATCTAACAAATGCATGCTGCCGTTGGATTTTAATTACTCCTTTAAAATATGATCAAATGACTTGAGTGAATTAAAATATATTTATACATCTGTGTTTCATCTTTTTGTTTTTCGTGAAGTCAGTGAGCATTTGCATTTTAAATTTATAACTTCAAAATGCTAAGTGAGTGCTCAAGTATGAAAGAGTCGTCCAGCCCCATGAAAGTCCATTTGAATTTGACTTGCCAATAAGAAATGGGGTCGGCATGTATTCATAAACTTTTCTTTAATTACTTTCAAATAATACGATCTGCCCCTTGGATAATGGATATTATGTTTCTTTATATGATGTTTATTAGTATAATAAACTTCTTGCAAGTAGACACAACTGTAGGTTATCTTGAAAGACCTCCATCTCATCCAATGTACAATGTCTTGATTATGATCAATGTATTTCTGTTTCTCTGCAGGATTTGTATCACCCATTTCTTACAATCATCTTATGCCACCCATTAAATCATCACGACATTAATCCCAGATGCATGAAGATTGTATGTGAAATGGATGAAAATAACAATGGTTAAATGTATGACAAAATGTTAAAGAAACAGTTGTAAATTCACCAACAGAAGAATTCATAGCATAAATAAATACATCTGATTCATAGACTAGTCATACACCCTTTATTTATTTCTTTTACAGTGGATGAGTTAAAAATTCTTTCCCTTTGTACAAAATGAGAAACCTCAGTCTTCTCTTCCAGAGATTCTCTCCCTTTCCCCAAAATTGAATAACACCCCCGTGTAATGGAAAATTTTCAATAAATAATCAGGGGAGACTTTCAGTTCTCGTAGTTGACTCTTTTTAAAGTTTGGGAGTTTATAAAATTCTATAAAATAAATTACAAAGTAACTCCCATGCACATAATATTTAACTCATTAATGAGTAAAAACATTGTGACTATGAACTTTATAATAATATACTCATGAAATTTACAGGTGAATGATCGTCACTGCATCATGTTAAGGGGTTTGTATATGTTGGTTATAAGTACACCTGTAACTGACTAAAATATCTCTTCCAACACCTTTGCAATCGATAACCTATAATCATGCATCTATCACAGATCGGATTTCATGATTAAATTGATATTGTGAGGTCCTTTGGATTCAAGAAAATTTCTATTCTGTCCAATTCAAGTGGCATGCAATGTTATAGACAATTGCTTAATGGGGTATTCTTTTCTAGTGTCACCAGAATGGTATGAATTTTCTAGGCTCCCATCATGGGAAACAATATCTTCTACATCTGTAGATTTTTCCCTTCCAATTGCAAGGTGATGAAGAAGTCTATCAGTTGAGAGAATAATTGTGTTCGGTGCAGAGTTTAATCACTGTCCACAACTTGCAACAGGAGTTAAAGTTTTCATATCTTCAATGGAATCACACACACCATTACTTTCTATCTGAGTATCTCAAAATTCATGGCTGCCATATAGCATACTGAACCCTGAAACATTGATATCATCATTGCCACCAAATAACTTGCAATCTGACCGATATTCACTTGTAATTGAAACATTGAAATTGGTGGAATCACTCAGCACAAGGCTTTTATAATGTTGATTTACATCCTCAATCCTGGGAGATGTAGGTAGTGTTATATTAAAAAACCCACTTGCAATATCTCCATCAATTTATTCTTTTAACATATTAATTTATTGATGTAGAGCAGATAGTCCGCCTTTTAGTGCATTTACACAATTGCCCTGATTTATGAGAAACTCCCTAAGATTGGTGCTTGTTTCTGCTTCTAGTTCAAGATCCTTGGAATCTTGAATCACTTTGGCCATCATTGATTACTTCAATGTAAGAGCTTTTCTTGTAGTTTCTTCCTTTTTCATTTTGTCCTCTAAGGCGGCTTTCCTTTGTTTTCTAGTAGCACTATATCTTGGTTGCAAAACTACACACATCTCATCAATCATACGAAATGCTGAATCTTTTTCAGGTGTTAATGTGCTATAGCAGACTGAAATTCTCGTGCCTTTGTAGCTAGAATTGCTCTCTCACCGTATACCTTTCCTGAATGCATATGGTTGGTTTATTTTGCCCTTGCTAATGTTTTTCTTAACTCTACCTCGGCAAAAACCTCCGTGCCTCCTTTTGCTGCTTCTTCCTTGTCATGATGAGTTGTTGCCTCTTTGAAGTGTCTTTGTCCAGAGGGAGTGAATTAATTCCATACCTTACATCAATGCTTCCTTGTTTTTCCCGTTTTGTGACCTTCCATAACCCTTTGTCAACCATTGAGGATACGATAAATTGGCAAACAGCTTGTATGCCCATCTACCTTCTTCATTGCTATGTTTGGATGTTTGCACTTAGTTTGGCCGGTCCTTTCATCCAAGGTTTGCAACTTTTAAGAGCATCTGTAGTTTTCTGTTTTCTTGCTCCAACTACCAAATGTGCTGCTTTTCACGAGCATCATCTTCATGTCTTTTCGCTAAGATTCGATGATCATTCTGCAGGCAACTGAATTAGTTTGAAGAGTTCATCCAAGCCATCGAGATTTAAGTATACATTGTGTAGTAGATCATACTTGCACGAGTCATAAACCTCTGGAATCTGTGTGATGTCAAGCCGGTCTCGTCTTTCATTGTATAGGTCTCTCTCTAGCTTCTTCCATTGTGCAAACATTAATAGGGATCCTTAATTGCCACATGGCAATCCAATAGAAATTCAGTTGACATCCAAATCGGAAGTAATTGTCTTTTAATATCTAAAAGACCCTAGTAGGAGACATCTATACATGATCCTTGTTTGAAGTATATACTTCTAAATCATGGTTGTTTGCCTCACTGGGCAAACAGAAAGAGTACAGAAGTAACACAGAAATAAACAGTGCAACATGAATGGAAGAATAAGCTTTCCATTAATAACTCAGAGTGTATACAAGGTTCATAGTATTATCTCCTGTCAATGACACACCCTTCAATACCCGCAGGTAGCACAATATATAACAGCTGAAGGGGTGCGACACAACCGTCGCGACTCCAACTACCTACCCGTCGGCTAACTAACTACTAACAAATGACATTACTACCAAAACATAAGATACACATATTTCCCGACCACAATGGTGATATGTACTATCCAGGTGTATCAATTTGGTCATTGCGCAACAAAAGCCTTTTCAACCATCCATTTTTGTGCCTATGCTGTAATTGTGGCATTCAAGGAACCAAAACATATGTCGAGCATTTTAGTGGTTTTCACAACCACTTTGGACGTGCTTGTTGGTTTCAAAACTATTTAAAAGCACTTATGAGTTTTAAAATTTGTCTTCATCTTTGTCTTACGAGATGCAAAGAATATGTCGGCCCATTAAATGGTTCTTACAACCATTATAAGTGCCAATGGAATTTTTAAACCTCCTTGCAAAATTTTCATTTTTGTTTTGCTTCAAAAACATGTGTGAGGATTTTGGGTGGTTGTGACAACCTTATTGGATGTTGACGAGGTTGTCAAATTGTCAGGCTTTGATGAGTTTTTCTAACCTTTATAAATTTTGAAAACAATTTTTTTTTTGAAACTGAAAAAAGATTTTTGGAGCATTTAAAGCCCTGATTAACGCTTAGAACTTAATAATGATGACTCCAGTGGGAATTTGGAAATTTGATAACTCTTGACTAGAGACTTATGTTTCCATGAAAATTTAGCTAGAAGATGAATAACAACTCTAGAGTAAAACCCATCAATTAATTTTGCTTCAAGTATCCAAGGTCCATGTTTTGACTGGTTTGTAAACTACTTTGCAAAAAATGGAAACTTTAAAATCTTTGAATCGGTAAGGCATTTGGACATGAAAATTTTCCATAATATTGTTGTTAATGCCAGGAACACCCCTATGAAAGGATTCTATACCATCCCTTATAGATCTTCAAATTCGATTGTTTCCTTGATTTGATGAACTAAACCATGTAGTGGCCTCTAGGGCCATGATTGGAAAAGATAATTAATTTGTTTCAAGCATTTAATTGGCATGAGGGGTTTAGGTCACGGTGTCATGATATCTAGAAAGCACAAGAAAAGTTTAATATTGGGTAACACTAATCAATTTTCTTCTATAAAGCATTGGGAATGATAGAGAAAAATTGTTTCATTTCAATAACTCTACATTACACAATATCTAAAAAGTTATTAGTAAGCCTTGTAACACCTCAAAGTCTCTATGGGCTTTTGAAATAACAAAGCCTTGACTTTGAACATAGGAGAGAGGTTTCTGATCTTGTGATACTACAAACATTTTACATATTCAAATCCAGTTGTAGTCTGCATAAAATGCCTATTGTTATGTTTGATAATATTTGTTATCTGCCAATGTATTAATTGTTTGTATTAAGTGGGTTGTCACTCTTGGGTAGTTAATGTGTCGGTTGGTTGATGGTTGTGTACCTCTCGGCAGCTTGTTGTGCTCATTGCACACATACCCTGCTTCACAAGGGACCCTGTTCGTTTTTTTAGTCTGCCCGAGAAGTATCCAGACTCTTCAGACCATTACCTCCAGAGTTCTTCAAATAGTCTTCAAAAGTCGAAAATCTCCCAGGCCTTCTGAGAAAGGACCACACAATGTGTTGAAGAGGCCCGAGGTTTTACTAGAAAGCTAGGGCGAATTTGCGTAATCGCCTCTGTAATCCCGAGTTTGGCATGAAGAAACATTTAAAACCAAGTTGCTTAAAATGGAATTGCGCAATGCCGAGTTTCAACCACAAATTTCAGAGAGTGATTCAAAGGCAAACTTCGCCCACTTCAACAAAAATACCCGAAATTCCTTTTTTATCAAAGGGCATGCAAAAGCCATAAATCACACAATGTTCTTCAAAGGGCGAAAGTATTGAGTCAAGTTAGATATCACGTAGTTTTCCTTTGGAGACCGAGTATCATCTAAACCTAAGTTAGTGATTTTCATTGACAAGTAGGGGAGCGATATGAAGTAAAAAAAGGAATTCGCAAAACACAATGATCGCACATCTCTATTAAAAAGCCCCAATTTCACTTTGGTCGTTTTTGCAAGCCAAATAAAATTCGCTCATTTTCATTTCAAAGCCCGATTTTAGCATATGTAAAAGGGCGAATTCTATAAGCAAAGTTCGGCATTATTATTGGTTTTGCAAAGAATTCAAAAATTGCTCAAAACCTTCAAAAAACCCGAAGTCACCTTTGGGCCGGGTTTGCAAACAAAGAGAGAGACATTTAAAAGAAAACTCGACCCTTTCTCTTATTTTGTGCGAAATAAACAAGTTCGCCTATTTCCTTGAAACTCGCACACTTTGTTGAAAAATAGCGAATTCCAAGCTAGAGGGGCAAATTTTCATTAAACATGAAATAGGCGTTAAAGTTAGCACGGACCAAAATTGCACATTTTGTGCAAAAAGACCGAGTTTCATTAAACAAGAGGGGGGCGTCTAAAATAATAATAAAAAAAATAAAAATCGCCCAAAACAATTAAAAAGGCCAAATTTTATAGCAATGCGAGTTAGGCATTTGAAACTAAAAGACAAAATCACACAAAACATGTGGAGTTCGCGAATTTCATGAAAGAGAACAAGTCAAAAATCACACCTTTTCAATTGAAAAGCTCGAAGTTAAAACAAAACACTTAAAGAGGATAAGTCGTGCAATATAGAGAAAAGATTTGAGTTTCACTAATCAAAGGTGAAAGGGCGAAAAAGAAAACAAAGTCTTGCATTTTATTTCAGAGGGCCGAATTTCGCCCTTAGTCGCCTAAGTGAGTGCAAATGAAAATAGAGGGGGGTTTTGAAATGATGGGCAACTTTTCACAAAACGCCTAAAGGGGCCGAGTTCTCTTCAACAAAGGACATTTAAAAGCTAAATTTAATATTTGTTGAAATAATTTATTTCATTTTGCGAGTCGAGATTGGTTGTTTGCAGATCGATGTCGACCTGAAGCTCAAATCGGAGACCTGATCGCAATCAAAGCCTAAAGAGAAAGGATGCATAAGCTTAGGATCAAAACGACAGTCCCAGGCGCGGCCAATGAAGAGCGCACCGCAGAGCGTAAAATGAAGCACGGAGAAGCGCACCACCACTAAGCGACAAGTTGAAGTCCCAGCAAGATTGAAGAGAAAAGAGCACACAGAATGCTACAAATATGCATTCTCAGAAATGCACAGCTGGAATTAATTCCAGAAAGACAGTTTGTAAAAATTGAAATTGTTTAATATACATGACTACCTGTGGGCCCCGTTTAATGAATTTAAAGTAAAGGGGGACATAGGTTAGTTATTTCCAACTACCAATTGACCGAATTGATGCCAAACAGTTGCAGGTGGTTGAGAAAGTGGTTGGGAGGATAACTTAGGAGTTAATAGGCATGGGTTAAAGCTGCCAGGTTTCTAGAAGGCAGATCAGGGCCCTTGGATGTAGTTCATCTTGGTCTTTGATTCAATTTGTAAAATCTATAAAAGGCTGGATGCGTCTCATTGTAAAGGGTTAGAACATGTTAGATTTCAGTACTTAGTGTTTTAGGAGTTAGATGCAGTTTTTCAAATTAGGATTAGCATAGAACTGCTGCAAAAATTGTTGTAATGGCAGCTGAAGCAAATATATGAACATTGAATATGGTGTTTGTTGTCTTTGTTTTCTTCTGTTTGCATGGTTTCCCTTCAGTTGGTTAGTTAGAGTTCAATGATTTTAATATTGAAGTATGAGGCCATTTGATGCATTTCAGGTTCATACCATTGGGGGCTTGCTGATTGTACGCCACCGTGCATGGTTAGTCTGAACCTTACCCGTGCTTAGTTCAATCATATGTATTCGTTTTAGGCTGCGCCAGAATTGGGTGCCTAGATGAGTATCTCCGGTCTGAAAATCCATTTAACCTTTGGAGCTTCCACCGTGCTTGTCGAGTTGTGAAGGTGTCTGGCGAAACACGAACTGGTTTATCGAAATTTGTCTACCGGCAACACTAGTAATTCCTATCATTGCACTTAGCATCCCTAAACCCTTCCCTTTTGATTTTATTTCCTAGTCTGAGAATCCCAGCATTGTTAGATGCGGACCAACTTGTTGTAAACGTAAGGCCCCTTGTGTTCCCAACAAAACACATCAAACCGTTGAGCTATCCCGTAGTCATGACCTGACATTTGGAACCTTGAGGTTGTCCCCTCTGATCAACTAAAACAACATTTTGGATTCCTTATACAAGAGAGGATAGAACACTCAGCAAGAACATTCTATTCTGCGTTGGCCGAAGAGAGTTGGTTATCCGACTTTAGTCACGTCAACACAACCGTCGGGTCCTTTAAATATGTTGTGTACTGCCAAGGAAGGTAGTATGGTATAGTTGGGTGAATTGTAATCCTTGGCCGACCATCTCTGGTCTTCTTCTTTGTAATAGCTGCGTGTGTGAACAAAGATATATTTTACTACTGTGTCTAGTATGCATTGTCATGTACATTATTATTTCCTGTATTTAATTTATCAGATATACCAGCAAACATTTTGGCGTCGTTGCCTTAAAAGGAATTGGGTCAGCCTCGAGCGATTCATGTCCGTAGACCCCAATAAAGGTGAGAAGAGGCCACAGAGTGGTCAAGACCAAGTGATTAGGTGATTCGCCGACCCTCGGGCGGAGGAAGCATAGGGACGAGTTAGAGCCTGGAAATATCCAGAGTGTTGGGATGCCGGAGGTGGACATGTACAGGACGTGCAGGTGGCCAAGAGTGTAAGGAAAGCACTAGAACGCGGTGCTCGGAACAGTCCACCCACGTCCGACACACTTGGAAGTACCCGAAGTGTTGGGGATGTTGGAGGTGGACGTGTAGAGGACACGTGCGTGGCGGAGGGTGCAAGGAAAGCATTAGAACGTAGCGGTTGAAACAATCCCCCAGGTCCGACACACAAGGGAATAAGCAGGCGAGAATATAATTTGCGGGAACTTGTCCCTCATTGAGGAATTGAGCTGAAGATTTCTCCGGTACCTTCTGAGTGAAAACAATGATGAACACCTAGGAGAAGCAAAAACTCCCTAAATTTACAGGGGATGGATCGGAGGATCTCGTACGACATTGCAAAACATGTATAACGATATGGGAGGCGAATGGCCTAGATGACCAAGACTACTACTGGCTAAAGGCATTTCCTGCCACCCTTAGAGTAATTGCCATTGACAGGTACACAGACCTTGACGCCAAGTGCAAGGTGGGATGGACTAATCTAAAGAAGGCGTTCGAAGAAGAGTTCAACCTCCCGAGGGATGACAACGAGATTGTAGTGAAAATCTGTAATACCAAGCAGGGTAAAAATGAACTTAGGCTCATTCAAGTATTCCAGTTGACCACACAAGGCGGATTCAATCAACAAACTGCTAGTGGTATGTATTAAGATTTTCATCATGAATCATGCACACCGCTCTATCATTCAACTAATCAACATTATCTAACATGAAGATCCAACAAGAAACCATGCACTTGTAAAGAAACAACACATTCCACCATAACGTCAGTGAAAAGGAAGTTTATTTACAATTTTGGCGACAATTTCTACCTTCTCCTATTCTACTCTAGCTGCTATCTAATCTATCTATTCTTCTACTCTTATTGTCTTGCTATTACTCTCTATTCACCATTCACCCTTTTACAAATGAGAGATTTGAGCCTTTTATAGTGCTCTTAATACAATACGATGGCTTAGATTGATTCCCAATCAATGGCCAAGATTACATGATGGAAAACCCTAATTAGGGTTTGTTACAACAAAATCCTCTAACCAATAAGAAAATTACAGTTATGTTCAATATTGAATGTGAACCAATAGAAAATTAGGGTAGGTAGCTCAAAGTTTGTGTCTCCATAAGACGAGTCAGGTGCATTGCATCTGGACATACTGGTGTGGAATTCCTCTGATTGGTGGAATGGAGACGAGGATGCCACCTCAATTTGCACTTGTAGACTTGATTCATCATCATGAATGAGTATTGAGTAATATCTCTTGATACTCAACATTATTCAGTTTGCTCAATATGATGATGATAAAAAGCATTGTTATGATCTAACAAACTTTGATTAACTCTTTTGAAACTATCTGTTTCCTTGATCATGTTTGATGTAGACTATGTGATGACCTTATTTGATCCTCCCTTATTCATGATACACTTGATGTATGGTGCACTGACTTTGATTCTTGGATACTCGGAGGGAATTCAAGATTGTTAAACATTTCGTCGTAAAATAAGTTGTCTCTTCCATGCTTCAGGGCCTTGACTTTGATCTCTACTTTGCATGACTTGAGTTTGATCTTGATGTTGACTTGTCCGCGATTCCTTAATCACCTGCAAAGCAAACAAAAGTGTGTCAAACACATAAAATACATATTAACTTCATTTACCTTCCACTTTTATGTCTGATTTTGTGCTTGCTATAGGTCTGACGCAATGTGATTTTTCACACAATTTTGCTCTCAAAGTAGACTGAAAATGTTCCTAAGTCAAAATAAAACTCTTCAAATCAATCATGTCTTGCTTGGAAATGTGTTTTGATCAATGAAATGATCAAAATCTTGTGTTAAAATCGCTAATGTTGATAGAATTTGCCCTTCAAAATCGTTGGTTCTGAGATGCAAAATTAAATTGGTCTTAGATGTAGTTCATTGGCATCTTGAATTCACATAGCAGAATGTTATTGATTGCTTTGAATGATGCTTTTGAAATAAACAAGATTACTTTCCTATATAGGTGTTGAGGGCTAGAGATGTGTCTGTTTGTTTCTACTCCTCATAGGCTGACTTGCATCTTAGAAAAACAAACATTTTAATTTGTTCTTTATTTGGTGAGCACTCACACTTGGGTTATTAGCCGACCTTTGCACTATTTGATCTAGGCGGCATTTTGAAGTACCTTTGCAATTTGATTGAAAGCGGCTTTTGAAGATAGGTTTGCAATCCATCATCATTGCGGATTTAATAGGGACCTTTGCAAGATTTGCTTGGAGGCGGATTTGTAAGGGACCTTTGCAACTCATTCATTATGGCGGCTTTTGATAACACCTTTGCAACCTTGGTTGGAGGCGGCATATTGTAGCACCTTTGCAACTTTTTGATGTGATCAGCCTTTTAGGGCACCTTTACAGCTTTTGCTAGAGGCGGCTTTTCAAGGGACCTTTGCAACTCATTCATTTGAGCAGATTTTCAAGACACCTTTGCAACTCATTACTTAGGTGGATCTTCAAGACACCTTTGCAACATTTGTTGGAGGCGGCTTTTGGAGGCACCTTTGCAACTTGCTATCATGGTGGTTTTTTAGGACACCTTTGCAACTCATCACTTAGGCAGATTTTCAAGACACCTTTGCAACTTTTGGTTTAGGCGAAATTTTGAAGGCACCTTTGCAACTTGCAAAGCTTGGGCGGATTTTGAAGGCACCTTTGCAACTTTTGACCTTTGCAATGGAAGTCCTTTGCAATTGAAGACTGTTTAGTCCTTAATGTGAGGTTGGTAAACTCATGGATAAAACAAGTAGTTTCCACAGGTACCAACTATTCATGTAACAAAACATTCATATATCAAAGCATAAGTACAACAACAACCAACTATACCAGAAGAATGATATCTTTATTTAATTCTCAAGAATATGTCAGTCAATACCCCCCTTGCCGAGGTTCCATCCAAATCATATATAGACTCGACGGTTGACCAAATTGCCAACCGTCACTAACTACCAACTACCCCACGGGAACCTCTCGACGACTCAACATAACATAAACATAAACACCCGTCCCAACTACAACTAGCATGTGTTATTGACCCCTAACACCAACCCCCCCAAAAAGTAGTCGTCTTCCAGATGACTAAGACAATAGGAGCTGGAATACAAAACAAAGGACTAAGATGGAGAAGGGGGAGGAGGCGTCCTTGTAGTGGTTGAAGAAGAGGGTTGCCCTGTGTGTAGTCTGAGGTTCTTCTCTGCCGTTAGCTGCCGCTCCCGTGCCTTCTTCACCATGTGTGCGGCCTCCAACAGGTTTTTGTCCTTTTGCTCTATCTGCAAGGTAAGCTTGGCCACTTTTGCTGCTAGTACGTGCACCTCCTTCTTTTGCATGTTGCAACGGGCCTCATAAGTAGTCACCTTCGTTTCTAGCTCAAAGTGCAGATTCTTTTCTGCTACTGCTAGCCGTGCATGCTTCTCTCCTTCTTTCTCCAGTTATGTTATATAAAGCCGCTAGGCCTCCTGCTCTATCTGGCGCTGTCGCATCTGCAGGTACACATCCTGGAAGGCTCCCTCCATGCTACGGAAGGTGGTGCCCAAAGTGCCCCCTCCTTCCACCAAGCGCATGCACGTCCATTCCTGTGCCATCTCCGGTGTACTACTGTCTGGCCACCCCTACTGCTCGAAGTGGCGTGCAAACTCGCTTGCACATCCAGAAGTCATAAAGTGGCAGAGTCTCTCAGTGTTAGCGGAGTTGCCGGCATCCATCTGGCTAGTCAACTGTGCCATTCCCCGTGCTACCTTTGAAATCACTTGCAACTCCCCGAAGAACCGCTGGAGCGAGCCTGCTCGATTGCTAGGGTCTGGTGGAGTGAGGTGGAGTCTTGCCAGTAGTCCTTCCGGCCTACTTTCCCCACCTTTGATGATCTTCGGACTCTGCTCACCACTTCCTGTTGCTCTATTCCTCTCCTCAACAGAGATCCTCTCATCCTGATCCGTGGTAGGGGTAGTCCTGTCCTGTGTCTGGTTCGGTCCCACGGCCATGGCGTGTGGTGAAGGTGAGGGGGAAGGACGAGGTGTGAGTGCAAACTGCCCCAGCTACCCGTCCAGCGAGGCATCTATATCTTCATCCGTCAGTGTCTCCAGTACTGCCAACTTCTCCAAACTGTCTCCCATCATCGACACATCCTTTGACTAATCTTTCTTCGCCGGTACCGTACTAGTGCCTGGCGTACTGGTGCCTCCCATAACAGTTCCTACTGGTATCATACTATTGCTCGCCGTACTAGTACCTAAACCTGCCGTACTAGTACCAATTCCTTGTACGACGACCTCGTTTTTCCCTGGTATGGCCTCCTCTGCCCTTGTCTGGTCTGTCATATTGGTACCGTCCGTAGCTTCCGACGCAAGTACAACTAGGCTGATCTGTGGTAGTGACACCCGCCATTGTGCCGGTGGTTCTCCTTCATTGATTTTTCGAAACAACACCCATATTGGTCGGACGTCTCCGACCGGACTGGCTACTGTAAGAGCATACTGTGGTACCAAGTGTGCTGAAGAGGATAATTTTGGAGGTGTAAATTTCATCCATGTGCTCTTCCACTGTGCCCGTAGCCCTTTGTGCTGATTTTCCCCTTCCTCCTCTTCCTGCTGTTGCGACTCTGCTTCCCCTTCATCTTCTACAACTGTGTGTGGTTCCATACGAAACCCCTCATCACTACTTTCCTGCTCAGTTTCTCCTTGTTCGAGTACTATACTTCTTCTTCGCTCTTCCCTTGTCACATGTCCTGTTATTGCGGGAGTCAGAGAAGAACATAGTTCGGCAGGTTCTATAGACAACCATACCCATCATGGTGGCATACCTTCTTCAAACTATGCCGTAACTGAGGATGGCAATTACCAACACAGTGAGTGATGACATAGTCATCTAGAAACAATGTAATCCACAAGAGGAATTGATGAGAAAACCACCATCCGAGGGGAATGAGGCCAATGATCCAATGTTGCTGACAGTGAGCATCGAGAGGAAGCTGATTGTTGTCAAGATGGAAATAATGGGCCAAGAGTTGGCAAACAGCATCGTCGACGGGGGGCTCGAGAGTTAATGTGCTGTCGGAGGACACTTGGAAATGTCTGGGAAAGCCGACACTCTGGCCGCCAACCTCCCACTCGGTAGGTGTCGACTAGCACGACATCAAGCCGTTGGGAACATTGATGGCACAAAAAGTAATGATTGGGATACAACAATTTTTCCTGGACTTCATAGTCATCCCATTGTAGAAGAAGGCGTAAGATGTAGTCCTAGGAAGGGGATGGTTGATTACTGCCAAGTCAAATCATAATTGGAAGCGGAACACTCTCGATTGAGAGTGACTGGAGGAAGCACACTATTGTCTTGAGGAACCATGCGGTGAGTGAAGAACTGGCATTCTTTGACTCAGAGGCTGAGGGTGGATCGTTAGGCATGAATGAAGGGAGGAAAGACATGGAACCCAATGATGAAAGGGTGCTCAAGTTGGAAGACTGCTCTGACGATGAGATGAGTTCCTTGAATGGACTATTCCACCGGCAAATGGAGGACTACAAGGTATTTTCGCCAACATGCAATTTTCTTGAAGCCACAACTCTTAGTGAAGAGCAATCGAGGAAAGTACATAAGTTTGTGAATGATACATCTCAGAGTAGGAAGAGCAAAACATTTGATGTGGAGCATTTAAATAAGTGTCAAGGGAAATCAACTTCATTGGAAATTTATAGGAAAAGGAAAAAGAAATGAGGAGGGATGGGAAATGGAAAGCAAAAAATAATGGAGTTGGAGAAAATTATCAAATTGAAAGGGGAGTTGGAGAGTGAGAAAAATAATGCACATTGTGTACTGTAGGTTCTTCCCCGTATGGTAGTTTCAGTGTCAAGGGAACCTCGTGTTTTGTCTGTACAACCTCCAATCTGTACAGTACGGCTTGGGATATATTATCCAATACAGACTCCATAGTTGTTTTCACTGCATACGACACGAAAATGTCAATTCAAATTTTGCACCATATAGTGGCATTGGACTGCTTGTGTGTGGTATCCATCTTATACCGTATGACAGTCTTCCATTTTTTCCGTTCAGCACCATGTTGCCCCTACCATACGATCATCTTCTCCTCACTACGTACGACAGGTTGTCCTTCCCTTAGGACACCTAAGAATAGTACGCCAACACATTGAGGTTCCAACAATATGGCACATTACTATACCTGTACGACATTTCTTGGCATGTTCTCACGTATGACGATTTCCTATATGACTTTTATTTCACCCCATACGATAGAGCATTTCCATTCAGCATGCACGTCGTCGTTGTCCTCTTCAAGATGTATGGTGGTGTTGGCAATTTGAAGTCACCATACGTCACTGCTTGGCCGTATGACAACCTTATTCAATCGTACGAGTACGAGTTGTACAAGTCATAGAAAAGCTTTTCCACATCGTATGAGAACATCTTCCTAGCTCATGGTTTGGCAATGTACAGGTATGTCTTCCTTGGTTGTGGCATATCGTACATCTTCAAGGGCAATCCGTACATTGTCTAATTTGCACCATACAACTTCTTAGTTATCTTATGCAAACTTCGTATGTCAACTTTTAGTACGCCTATCAATTCTAAGGTGGAGAGTACGACTTGATCAGAAAGTTGACATCATATGTTTGTTAAACACTAGCAAATCGTCATTTTTTGGCTTCATCAGAATTGCTTTTGACGTCTTAAAAAATCAGAAAATTGATGCACGTCGTGGAGTTCTGTGTGGTTTTGAAGGTCTAAATTTGGTGTTGGTGGCAAGGGCGCTGCCCATCGCGACAAGGAGCGCGCTCTGGGTTCTTCCCCGAGACCCCACGAGGGGCATTGCCCCTTGACCCCACTGGGGGCTCTGCCCCCAGACCCCGCAAGGGGCGCTGCCCCTTGACCCCGTTGGGGCCATTGTCCCCAAACTGCCATTTGATTTGGCAGGTACATTTCAAGTTGGGGTTGTTCAGTACAAGTCATTGCCTACACTCTTGTCATTAGTCTTTCCTTATATTACTTGATGTTTACTTGCCATCTGGAAGACAACTTTTTCTTTTGGGGCGGATGATGTAGTCGGCATAAAATGCCTATTCTTATGTTTGATAATATTTGTTATCTGCCAATGTATTAATTGTTTGTATTAAGTGGGTTGTCACTCTCATGTAGTTAATGTGTCGGTTGGTTGACGGTTGCGTACCTCTCGGCAGCTGTCGGATCCTTTAAATATGTTGTTTAGTTCCAAGGAAGGTAGTACGGTATAGTCGGGTGAATTGTAATCCTTGGCTCACCATCTCTAGTCTTCTTCTTTGTAATAGTTGCATGTGCAAATAAAGATTTATTTTACTGCCATGTTTGGTATGCGTTGTCATGTATATTATTTTTTCCTGTATTAAAATTTATCAGATATACCAACAGAGACCAGCCATGTCTTGAGCTTCTGCATTCCGAATTATTTTCCATCTTTTATATAAATCATTGGGAAGAAGTGATCATTTGATTCACACTAAGGAAATTCTGTCACAAAATTGACCCACCTTTAGGACATTGACATGCTGCACCACCCCATACCTTTGGCACCATCTTTGAAAATTCATTGAAGCTTTAAAATTTGAATATCCTTTCACCAGGACTATGTATGTGTTATTGTATGTAATTGGTTTAGTGCCAGGTTTAGGGGTTTTACTAAACTACTAAACCAAGCAACATTTAAACATTTCCAAACACAATATTGAAAATTTTCCTTTACTAATAATCAACAAAAGTCATTATAGATGGAGTACAGACCATCAAAATGTTTCTACAATTAATTTTTGAGACATGCCTTCACACATGTCTTGCTTCTCAAGCCGCCATACAAACTTCAATACATTGAACTAGCTAGCTTTTCTAGCTTTTTCAATCCCTTTCATTGAATCTCCTTGACTTTGTGCAAAATTTCTAACCTTGCAAAAGACTGCCCTCAAAAAAAGATCTTTCCAAATGAGTCAAGAACCACATTTATGGCAATCCAATTAGAGAAGAATCGGCCACCCCAAGTTTTGACGTGAAGGATGATGTGTCAAACATACATTGGTGCTTTTTATCCCAATTCCCAGGCTGATATAACCATTCTTCATGTCACTTTTGTTGTGTAGTGGATAAATCCTAACTTTGAAGATATTGCATAAGTTTGAGGGGGTTCAGATGTTTCATCGTTTCCAAGAAGTCTTGCTCTTCTTTGACTATGCGATAAAACAAGACCCTTTAGGACTTCGTGGAAATCCAAGACCTATTGGGATAAGTCTATCATCACATGGAAAGTCCAAACAAAATAAACTTTTGAAGATAAAGAAAAAGATATAGAGTGTCAGGATAAAATGGAACTCCAAGGGGAACTATATGGTGTGGGGATTTGAGCTGGAATTGGATACATACCTTTTTTCTAGGAAGTTCTTTGATTTACCAAACATGCAGGGAAATTGGATCCTTATGGATTTGGAGGGAAAACAAAGTGGTTTGGGACATTGGGAAAGAATGAGTGTCCTTAGGATTTGGCAAGTGTTTGAGAGGTACTTGGATAATATTCGATATCATACAAAAGTTTTGTAGGATTCTCTTCGAAGGGAAAGTGGAGGAATGAGGCCTATAGGGATATGCATGAATACTAAGGGCATTGAGATTTGGTCTATTCATGTGGAAAGTTCCATAGTGCAAAACAACCTTTTGTGCGTTGCACACACTCCGTGTCGTCGACAGGGTCCCCCTCTTTGGTTTTCAGCCTTCATCCTGCATGGAGAGTCTCACATTTTGAATGCCCAAAATCAATCCAAGGGAGATCTGGTTATAGCGTAAGCCTGGGAATCTGCTAGATGAAATAAAACGCCTAAGTTCCAAAACCTTGCGAAATGGCCTTTTAGGCCGAATTTCGCCAAATTGGAGGAAAACGTCAAACTTGAAAGAGTTTTCAAAGGGGCCTTTCGGGCCGAATTTCGGGGGCTAGGGTTTAAACGTCATAAGTTAAACCTTTTCAAAACATACCTTTGGCCCGAAATTTGCCAAACACAAGAACAAAGCGCAAAAGAAAATTAACCTTGCAAAAGTCGCATTTAGGCCGAACTTCGGGGCGAAGAGGGTAAAACGTCAAACTTGAAAAAGTTTTCAAAAAGGCCTTATAGGCTGAAAAGGCAAGTCAAATAAAAAGTTTGCAAAAGTGCCATTTGGACCGAAATTCGCCAAATGAAGCAAAAACGCCAAACTCAAGAAACTTTTCAAAACGCCTTTTTGGCCTGAAATTTGGCAAATAAGAAGAAAACGTCCAAGTTTGGAACCTTTTCAAAAGTTGTCTTTAGGTCAAAAATCGCCTAAGAAAAGAGTTAAAGTTAGACTTGAGAACTTTTCAAGAGACCTTTTTTGAGAAGTAAAAAAATCACAAGGCTTGCAAAACAGTCCTCCACCTCGTAAATATGAAAGGCGTCTTTTTTTTTCATAAAGTTTGCAAAAGGTTGTCTAAACCCGAAATTGGGCAAATGCGTTAAAGCGCAAACTTAAAACAAGTTTTCAAAAAGGCCTTTTAGGCCGATTTTCGCCACATACAGTTAAAACACAAAACTTAAAAGAAGTTTGCAAAAGTGCCATTTGGGCCGATTTTCGGGGCATAGAGGTAAAAACATTAGACTTGATAAAAGTTTTCAAAAGGGCCTTTTAGGCCGAATTTCGCAAGAAGTGCAAAAGTCATAAGAACGTTAGAAACAATAAACCTTTCTAAAATCGCCTGGTGGGCTGAAAAGATGAAACGCTTAAGAGAGAAGGTTTACAAAAACACCTTGTAAGCCGAATTTCGGAAGAAGTGCGAATTTCGGGAGCAGAAGGTAAAGTGCCTAAGTTTCAAAAGACTTTGGAAGCCGCCTTATAACCGAAAACTGCCAGAGTGGTGTGAAGTTTAAAATCGTGGAGTTTGCAAAAAGGTTGTCTAAACCCGAAATTGGGCAAGTAGAGAATTGCACCGGGTGTAGGTAGGGCATTTCATAAGTTTGCATTTGTCCCCTTAACCTCTCAAAAATCTCCCAGCTTAAGGACCACGAATGTATGCATTCCTTCTTGGTTGGCCCGCAAATTACCAGAGGCAAAAATCGCGAAGTAGAAGAAGCGTTTTGCAAAGTGGCCCTTTGCCCCGATTATCGCCATAGTGGTATAAAAGTTTAACTTTAGAGTATTTCCAGAATGTCGTTTAGTCCGAGAATACCAATCACGAAGGAGGTAGAGTGCTAGACTCTCTTGTTTTTATGAAAATTCTTGCAATCCAATATCGCGTGAGAAAGAAAAGTAGGGCGCAAAACTTTGCAAAAGCACCTAAGCCCCCGAAGTTTGTTCATCAATTAGGCAATTCGCTAGGTATGATGCAATTCTCTCTTTCAAATCATTATTTATGCAAATTTGGTCGCATTAAGCATAGCGTAATAGCATGGCAAAATTCAGACAGGAAATTTTGAACCTCATTTTTTGAAAACTGAACTTAAGACTTTGAATGCAAATTTAGCAATCATTGAACACCCAAGCCTTGAACTGCAGCCAAGTATCAAATTTTAAATGAAGAGCTTAATAACATTTCATTTCCAAATTAATCAGGCTGTTTTGCTGAAGCATCGTACTTTCTTCAAATTTCAGTTTTCCCGTTGATCCTAACGTGCTAAGATCATCCTCTATTTTGACTAACACGTTTGTTTCCTTCATCTCGTCTTGTAATCCGCGTCCGGCTGTGCAGGATAAATGCCTAAATCTGCGGTAGAATCCTCAAAGACGCTTGGTGCAACTAGAACATCTCGGGTTTCTAAATCAGACATTCCTCGCAAAGGCGAGAAGATGAAGTACCTGTACCAGAGAACAGGACCGAGGGAGTCAAAAGTCCAGAGCATATGGGAAAACATAGGCGATACTGACTTGGGCCACATAGACATTCAGTACTTTAGAGACTGGGTATATTCTCCTAACGCCTGTGGCAAGCCTAGGCGGATGATGGAAAGTGGTATCGCCCAGGCAGCAGGATTTCCCCCATCAGTGCAAAATTATGAGCTAGTAGTTGAGGCTGCCCGACATTATCAGCCAGAGACTAGATTAGTAGCTCTAGAAAATATGGTGCTAGTTGACTTCACACCTGAGGCCATTGGCGATGCATTTGACATCCCATTCCCGGATAACCCCATTGCGACAACCATAGATGAAGCACAAGTTGCAGATGACATGAATCCTTCTAAATGCAGGACATTGATAAACGAAGAATGGTATAAGGAGAGAAGGCCTCCGAGTATTAGAATCGGGAAAAAGAAAGTGACTTTCACAATGAGCATGGTGATATGGTCACCTTGCTTAGCTTGGTTATGGGACTCCCTCAATCTAACTTTTTTGAAGAGTGGATGTTCTACTTTACGGAGCAGGTCTTTGCCGGGAAATCCAAGTTCGGTTGGGCTCAGATCATCAGTGATAATATTCATACACAACTGGTCGAACTTGAAGAAAAGAAGTGCTTCACCATGACCTCTTACCTAGTTTATATGTTTGCTTGACTCCAGCCATTGACAGGATTAATCAAGAAGGGTGAAATCTGGAACGGGCCCTATCAGGTAAAGGTGTACAATTGCTATCCTCAACTGCATTACTATGATATAGCTTAGAGGGAAAAGAAAAACCTTGCTTATGCAATTGGTCAATATGAGCGTGTCAATGACGCCTTCACAATGTGCCTAGTCAGGTTGATGCAGGGGGGATTGCACATAAGGCTCTCAGAGCAGGCTACCATTTTGGTACAAAAGTACAGTGCCTGGTTTATTCAATTCCCTAGGTTCTCCTATATCCGGATAGCCGGCTTTGAGGGAGTTCCATTCCGACTTCCACGCTATCCAACAGACAACGTAATTCTTATGGAAGTTGCAAGGCAAGCACATCCAGCGGGCAGCTTACTCAGAGATAAGAAGTAGTCCGGATTCACCTTCCCTATGATTTTGGGTAACCTCGATGTGCATTTCAAGAATTCAGTGCAGGCCGATGAGTCACTTGCCGAGTTAGCATCTTATGGCCTATAGTAACATTTCCCAAGGAAATGTTTTGATCATGACAATTTGGCAAAAAGAGCCTATGGCAGGCGGTATAGAGAAAAGGAATCAATTGAGGACTATTGGAAGAATTGTTTTGATGACTATGAGGTCCGACGGCGTGAATATTCAAGTTTAAGTGTGCAGCAGATGTGACTTTATGAATACCGTCGGGTCCCGTATCAAGTGACAGATTCTGGCAATTGCTTGCAGGTTCAAGAGTTTGAGGCAATAAAGTACCTCTTGCCAGGCATTGATTGGTCTCAGGATCCGATTATTGATTTTGAGGCAGTTATGGCAGCTCCAGGGAGGTACACCGATCATTGGTTACACCAGCAGATTGAGAGACTGACCCATGTAGGAATTCAATTCACATACCATATGATGGGCAGTCTCGATTCCCAGTCTTCGGAAGATGAGGGGACCTCAAGTACACGAAAGGAAGAGGTTGAGAAACCCGAAAAGAGGAAGAAAGCCAGGGCTAATTGAGGGACTCGGACGTCAAAAAGGACTAGAAGGGAAAAGATCCCTATTAGAAGGCCAGAAGTCACTTCATCATCCAAGGACCCCAGTTCCGAGGATGATGTAGTTGAACTTGACTATATACCTGCTCTGCCCTCCTAGAGCGATGTTGATGCATTCGAGGCTAATAATCCTCCGGCACAAAATGAGCGAAATGCAGAGGTAAGGATCATTGGTTCTAGTGAACCTGGAAATCAAGTTGAGGAAGGAGAAATTCCGTCTAATCGAGAGACTGATATGCATGAACTCACCCAAGGGAGTCGGCATGAATTACAACTGACTAGTGCCGACAAAGATGACACCACCGTCGAAGGAGAACGAAAGGCGGATGAGACCCACGAGCCCAACAGAATTGAGGAGCAACCATCACATGGGGATACCCAACTGTTGTTTAGTAAGGTAGGGGAGAACTCAGCTATAAGTAAAGGGCTGGGTACTGCATCTGCTCCTATGACAGATCAATTGCAAATATGTAGTGAACTAGCTGAAACCTCTAAGGAGCAGAGTGGGAATTTGGCCATAACATCTGGGCAGACCATACCTCAAGACTGGTTAGTTGCTCGTGCATAGCGGAAGGCAGCCACCAAGCCACCTATCAACTTGGAGGATATTTTCTCTCACATAGGGGAAACAAAGTCCAAAGGGAAGAAAAAGCCTAAGACCTACTGTCGGATCACCAAGGATGAGCAGAGGAACTGCACCATCCATATCGCTACCCCCCCCTGTCGATAAGGCAGTAGATCAAATTGTGTTGGCCGATTATAGCACTACAACTGTCCCGATAGGGCGAGCCACCAAAGAACAAGAAAGGGAGGAGTTCAAGGACTCTGTGCAAAATATGCTCAGGCAACTCGACGAAATAACTGCTGAGAGAAACATGTGCCGAGTTCGTGCTGAGTAGGCTGAGGGGTATATTTATCACTTGCTAAAACCATTGCAACACGCCCCTGAATCCCATGTTCCTCCATCAACATTGGCGCAAAGGACTACAACAGAGTTTGAAGGAGTACGAGATACCGCCAAGGCTGTCAAGGAATGGATTCGAGACATTAAGAAAAATGGAGAGCTGATCAATTACAGATGTAAAGGTAATGGCCCATCACTGAGAGACCATTCTGGTCAAATTGTTCGAGGTAAAGAGGGAATGTCTCAGGGTTCATCAGGTGGTTGGTACAACTCTTCCCCTCATGAGGGCTCTTTTCTGGACCCACGCGCAAATTCCCACATTGTTCACTATCCTGGATCCCTATGACATCGGCGTCTTTAAAGAATGGTACTGGACCGCCACCATGAAGAATGAAACAAAAGATACCATTAATAAAGAGCAAGAGGAATGGGAGGAAATTTTGAAGAACATGAGGGATCTTGGCGGAAAGATCCTCCGATCTATGGTTTTGGGCTGGAAGAATAGTTTGTCCGATGACAGAGTGCAGCCGGACTGGGAGGATAGATTGAGAACGGATAAGGTCACCTACTCCACGGAGGACCTTGGAGTTTGCCAGTGGATTGCATTCAGACATTTTGTGTTTTGAAGCTCATCGGTCCGACTGGAAGGATGGGTTAAAGCATGTAGATCGTCATTTGGAGGGCATGCAATATAAAATACACCATCCTCCTATGCCTCAATTCATGGTGTTGTTCCAGCTATGCATTAGATTTCAAGACCATGTTCGGGCAGAACGTGCGGCAGGTCGGGACCTCTGGAAAGAGTATTTGCACGCTGAGGATGAATTTCTTGAAAAAGGGTCTACTGCAGAAAAGGAGAAAGTGCTTTCATAAAGTGCAAAATTCTTTTAAATTCTTAAAAAGAACTTTTTGGCCATAAAGTTCATTTCTAACTGCCAAAACAGTTGCAAATCTTGAGCTCCGTGCATAAGCACTTTTTTGAGTGCTTTTTGGTAGTTATTAATTGCCTTTTTGGGTAGTTATTATTTCTCCTTTGGTGGTTGTTGATATTTTGCCTCCTATTTATGGGCATGGGTGCTATGTTGTATTGATGAATCTGGGCCATGTCATGTCCCCTCCTTGATCGTTATATATATCCTAAGGAAGTAATTATTATTATTAATTAATATAATAATAATAACGAATTTCTATTTGAAATTTATTTATTTATTAAATGTATTATTTAAGTAATATCTATTACTAATCTTGAAATATTCAAATAAAAATAAACAATAAAACTATAATAATATAAATAAATAAATAAGTTAATGTATTTAATATATCTAATAATAAAGAAGAAAATATTATTAAATGAACGATTAAAATGTTAATATATTTAATATATAAAATAATAAAGAAAAGTATTATTAAATGAATGATTAAAAGGTTAAGGTATTTAATGTATTAAATAATAAAGAAAAAAGTATTATTATTAAATTAAAATATTAATACACTATAGTTTGTGCGGAAGGGACCCGTGGAGGGATGTAACCCTTCACGGGGTATAAGGTAGAGGTCACCACGGGAGAATAAGAGAAGAGGAATACGGGGGGAAGACTATGGGGTCTGGAGACATACTGTCCGGGAAAACATTACGGTATGTATATAAAGGCTGTTAACAATATCATACGATGGTATTGTTAATACAATCTAATTTGGTTATTACACTTAATATTAATAATACAATTTAATATGATCAATACAATATGATACGGTCAGTATAACACAATGTTGTTAATATATTATGGTGCTGCTAATATAATATAATAACTGTTAACACTGTTAATGTAATACAATACATTAATTCAGTCACATATTAACATAGTGATATTGTTAATGTAATATAATATAAAGATGGCAAAATAACATAATGATGTTAATAAAATCTAAATCTCATACGGTTAATCAAATCTGATATAATATTGCTAATATGGTAAGATATTATCAATGTAATACAATACTGGAATGTAATAAAATGCAAGTAACATAAAATAATGTTAATAACACAACACAATATAATGTTATTAGTGACATTGTTAATATCAATATGATAAATGGGTTCAGCCATAACCAACTACTGTCATGATATGTACATTGATTCTTTATCACTTATACTATATAATAAATATATATATACAATGGAGAAGGTAGGGAGTGGACTGCAGGAAAAAGGAAGAAGGTAATCAGACTTCAAGGTAAGAATTCCTCTATTAAATACTAGGTATAGTATATGATAGGTTCTTATTACTAATATTAATAGGTGGTATTAAGGGTAAAGGCTCATTAATATTAGTTATTATTAGTTCATGAGCAATGGGTAATGGGTAAAGTCCATTGATAGGTAATGTTAATGGTGGTCTAGTGAATATTTATACACATCTTAATGTATAGTATTCACTAGTCATAAAAATAGGGATAAGATATAATCTTGTAAATGTTGTATACATAAGTTTGCATATTAAAGGATTATGAATACAAGGTATTTTAAGAAATATATTGCATATGTAAAGGATGGAAAATCATATATATATATATTAATTAAAGAATACATTAAGAATTCATGTTAACACAAAGGATAGTTTATGAACTGAAAATGTTATGCAAACATATGGCTTGGTTGATTAAAACTCAACCAAGAAGAGAAGGATTGGGTCAATCCCCTTTGAGGACTTGGATGATGGAGGCATCACCCAAGACAAGGAAAGGCAAGGGTCTTCCTTGGCTGGCTTGGGAGTAAGAGGTTATACCCAAGACAGGACTCAAAGGTCAGGGCGATCCCCTCTGAGGACGTTGATGATGAAGGCATCACCCAAGGCAAGGAATAGACAAGGGTCTTCCTTGGATGGCTTGGGTGTAAGAGGTTACACCCAAGACAGGATTCGAACTCGTCTTCGATTTCCTGGAAGGCCTTGGAAGGGGTTCCAAGAGGGCGAGCTTCACGGCTGCCTAAGGACATCTTGGAACTAAGGGGTTCCAAGAGGGCAAGCTTCAAGGCCGCTTAAGGACATACTTTCGTATGGCATTCGTATCCTTTTTATTAGATGAAATTATGATTATGTTAATTTAGTATTAAAGATAGATTGCAAATTAAGAAAATGGCTTATATATATATATATATATATATATATGTTGTATTCTAACAATTTGTTTTGCAGGATAGTAATCTCTAACTAGTAGGGACATTACAGGCCACTTGTTTTGTTTTAATCTTGGCCATTCATCTAAGTTTTGAAACTCTATTTAAAGGGGTTGGTTTTCCCTTTTTTTGGTAAGAAGTCTAAGATTGTTGCTGAAACTCTGGCGAAATTCATGTAGAATGAATGGAAATTAAAGCTGTCTCATTTCTTTGTGAGTGCATGGTCTCCTTCTTCACCATTTAATATTCTTGTTATGCATTTTGCTTTCAGATACTATTTTTGGGATAATATTTGATAGAAACCTTGGTGTTCATACCATTAAGGATTGGCTGATTGCCATTTCCCCCTGCATGGTTAGTCTGAACCCATTTATGTGTTTAGTTCGGTTGTTAAACATCAAATGAATGGATGTCAAGTTCTGCATTTATGTTTAGTAGCATGAAAATTCAACTCCCTTTGAAGATTGCACTAGATTTTACAACATTGTGCTTTATTAGCTGATAATGTTAAATCTGGTTTTTTGAGGTTTCCGTCTATTTTCCTGAATATGTTATCTTAGATAAATTAATTAGATATTCTCTATCTCTTTTCCCTTCCCTTTTCCCCTTTTTTATCAAAAGAAGCCATACAGTCAAGCTGAGATAGTATCAGTCCAAGCAAAATCAGATGATATAGGACTATTGAACTTTAGGGAACTCATTCGAAACCAATTCCGTCTAACCTTAAGTCCCCTTTGTGTTTCCAGCAAAACACATCAAACCGCTAAGCTATTCTGCTGTCAAGACCTGACAATCAAAATATTGAGGTAATCCCCATTGATAATTAATACAGCATTAGGGATTTCCTTATCTCAAAGAGGATAGGCTTCTTAGTATTTCTATTTTGCGTTGGCCGGATGAAGTCGTAAGTTCCGTGATTTTATACACGTCAACACAACCTAGCAGCCAATGGGTGGTTTGGAATTCTCAAGGACTTAGTGGTTTATCAAGGGCAACCGAGAAGGGTTGGAAGACCTAAACATCCGGTTATAGTCTGAAGTTTTGCTACTTTGCAAGAACACTTAACGGAGATTTGAAGCCTAAAGGGACTTAGCAAGAGTTTGAAGCTATCTTGGATAGACGAAAAGTCGTACAAATCCAAACATAGGCTTAAATTTCGCAACCTCATAGCTTGCTGAATTTTGATCAAAACTTCACCAAACATGAAAATGTAGACATCCATTTGACCCTTCTGCAAGATGAAGTGAATACTTGGCCATGAACCAACTAAAATTCTTCAAAATTTTGATCACTAGCTACTGCAAGCAAAAAATAAAGAAGAAAACAACCAAGCTAAAGAAGGAAATGTTTTTAGTTAATGCAAGATTGCTTGTGGACCTTGATGCTCCTGCATCAGTAATGCAAGGTGCGCATCTAGGCGAGAACACTACCCAGCTAATTTTAGAGTGCATGCAGATTTAATAGTTTCTTTAGTTGTTTCTATATTTCTATTAATGTGTTTTGTTAAGGTGTTGCACTATTGCTCATCACTGACATTTCTTTGATAGGATGTAAAAAATAACAGTTCTGTTAACATCTTGATTGTGTTGCTGAAAGTATTGAATAAATGTAAAGTAGAACAATATATTTGGATTCATGTTATTTATTTCAAAATTTTCACATTAATTTGTTTATGGTACTATAATATTATTATGGGTGATCTAGTATAGTGATGTCCTAATATGTTGACAGGTAGATCTTGCTAGAAAAGAGCTGAGTGACATGATATATTCAGAAAAAGATACAGTAAAGCGAGCAAGTCATCCTGTCACCAATATTCTAAGCTCTTCAGGAGGCATTTTGAATGCAAGGGTTGATGATCTACAACTGTTATCAAAGAAGCATGATACATCAGCTATATTTGAATTTAACATAAGGTTTGAAAAGAAATCAATCCCATCTCTTTTTGTAGTTAGTTATGCTACACAAGTGGTGGTACCAAATTATTGGCAAGATGGTTGTTAAAAAGCATTCATGTAGAGGAAAACTATATGATCTTATTTCCTTTTAATGTGGTACAGGTCGGTTAGTTATCTCGATATTATGGGGAATGAAAATGAAATCAATGTGAAGCTTATCGACATAACTCCCATGGACCCTCTTTGTAAGGTTTTCTCATTTTCTTATGAGTAATTTATTTCCTAGGAAGAAGTGATTAGGATCATTAAATTATAAAAAAGTGAAAAAGTGTAAATACAAAAATTTAAGTGCTTTGGTGAATTTCAGTTGCAATAATTTAAATGACACAATAACCTCTAAGAAATTGGTATTCTGTTATGATACTTTCTGATTTTTTTTTTTAAGAATGATTCATTGTGTAAATCCACAATGATGCATTAAGGTCCAAAGAAAATTAATTTACTAATCATAGTAGTTGCAGGTTGCAATTAATGTTTAACTGGTTGTCACAATCTTAAAGTTCAGCCTCACTAGTATGCTATTCTAATAGATGAAGAATATCAAGATAATAGTAGATGTACTGGAAGGGATTTTTCCCAAAGCTAGTGAAACATTAATTAATTAAGCACAGGGATGACATGCAATGACTGTGAACATGTTTATCTAAATAGTTGCAATGACATTTTGTTGATATAATGAATGCCTATAATTACAGACTACATTATAGAGCAGTTGCTGAAGTGGAGCATAATGTTCCCATAATGATGAGTTTTCTATGTTGATCTGCATCATGATCATGACTTTGATTTTGACTGTAAAAACCATTTAAATTTGGAGGACGGGAACGACATACACAATCCTTTGGAGTAATAACTTTTCAGTCAACTGGATCTTTTTGATTACATGAATCATTATTTTATCATATTACATATTCTATTAATTTGTGTTGAGAATGCATTAGTCAGAAATAGAAATATCATAGGGCACATTTTTTAAGTTACATGATTGGTCTGATTTTTCTTGATACGATCGTTATAATTACTCTGAAGATTATTTGTTGGACCATTACTATAAATAGTGCATGCCTACTAAATATAAGAAAACTTTTATATTATATTTGTGTTCACTCCTTTTAACAAGAATGTACATTTCACCCTCGGAGAAAATTCTGGATAGCAAAACTTGAACTAATTTAGGATCTAATCAAATCTTCAGTCGTTGATCTTCACACTTTGCTAACAGATGTGAAAATTTTACCAATTTTTGAAGCTTCATTTAAGTGGTCCTAGCTAGGATTTTATGAGCCCTATGAAATAGCCAAATCAAGACGCCCAAATGACTTGCTCTTATTGATGGGTGAATAATGTGTCTCATGTTTTCATACAAATTAGTTTAATTTCATGCCTAGTCTATCTTGTATTACACCCGTTTGTCCTCTAAGTTGCTATAGTTATTAACTTATTGTGAAAGAATTGGTAATAAACATGATTGAAAGAAATACAAATTCTTTGGCACTTAACCTATCAGTAAGTACTAATTTGGCTGGTTGTGTGAATAGGGTCCCTCATGATTGTGGGGAAAATTATGGAGGTTACTTTGAAGGCTGTGCTACTCTTTCTTTAGTATGTAGTTAGAATAGTTAGTTTGTCGCTAGCATACGGCCAATAGTGGTTTTTGGTCTGTTTTGTCTAAATCTGAAAATTGTGGCCGCAGGCCACTCCATCTCTTTCTCAAAACAATTTATGTAATAGCCGTGGTTAGGCTTTGAAACTATATGCTAGACCAGTCTGTTTTTGTATTAAACGACTATATAAACACTTTGATGTACTCAGCTGAACTTAACTCTTGGATTTTGAATCAATATAATACCGGTGAATTATCAAAAGGAGCTCTTGTGAACCTGTTTGTTAGTTTCTTCAATCGGAAACTGGGAGGCAGGGCCCCCTCTTCAGCTCACTGAGTGAATCTATGTTGCAATTTGTCTGCGAGTAAAGTTTGATTATTTATCTTTGAATTTCATTTCATTTGTATGGTTGATTCATTAGTATTTGGATTTAGATACCGTGTGCCTCAGTACTGAATTGAATTCTGAGATTACAAAGACATTTTGTGTTTGTTAAGTTCGGATATACAAGTTCTGTCACTATATCACAGTTCCTGTTGCCCGATTAGCAGATCCTGTCGCCAAGGACATATGAATATAAATCGATGTAATTTCAGAAATTATTTCAGATATGATAAGGACTTAGGACATTTTATATATTATAAGTATCTTTGATTTGTGTGGCATGCTTTATTTAAAAGTATGGTGCGCTTAATTTAAGAGTGTGGTGTGTTTAATCTAAAGGTGTATAATTTAATGTTTATTTTGGGAAGTATGTGTAATTAGGTCACTTGGGTTAGAGTTACTTTTAATTAAGATAGGATTTGTCTATAAAATAGGATTGTTCCTTTAAAAGTTAAGGATTAGGTGTTTGTTTATGTAAATGCATTACATTCCCACTTAAGTCACCATCTTCATCCCTTAGGCAAATAGCCCCAATACCTCTCACAAGTCTACGATCCCTCGGATCGACATATTTAGGTACAAACTGAGGCAATCGACATTATGCTTTTCAAGACACAATTAAGAGTAAATCCAGTCCACAGTTTTAGCCAATCACTTCTCTTTTTAAAGTGTTCCACTACATCTTCTAGAAAGATCTTATTTAACCTCCTTAAAGCTTCTGAGGAATCTTTTATTTATTAAAGTGACTTTATAATATTATTTTATTTTAGTCACTTTAATTAAATTAATTAAAAATAAAGTTATCCTTGTGATTTAATTTATTTGGGTAGCTTTATAAATAATTAATTTAATTTTATTCCCTTATAATGCGTGATCGTAGCCTATGGGAATAAAATAGGCTTGACGGCTATACTAGATGATTACTTCGAAAAAGGGGACATTACAGAGTGGTGTGGCTGTGTAGAAAAAAAAGGGGATAGGCTGCATGCTACATAAAGAAGAGTGCGTAGAAGAATAGAGGTACCGATAGGAAAGGGAGTGAGCAGCAATCCAAGAAGGGTGTGGGTTGCACAAGAAGTAGATGAATGCTGCTTTTTGATGGCTGCAAGAAGAGATGGATAATATAATGTTATGAGGAAAGGTTAAGGACCCGTGCAGAAAGAAAGTATTGGTAATTCTGCATGGAAGATGAAGAAAGACCTGTGTAAAACAGAGGAAGTTCATGAGCATAAGGAGAATGTGTGGAGAGTGTAAAGAGTTTGTGGCTATAACATAGTATACAAAATAGAGAGGCCATTGGCAGGCCATTATTTTAAATATTATTATTTTACAATGTGACTGAATAAAACTATTCTATTTCTTTGTTACACGTGAAGAATAGAGTCTCTGTTCTGTTTTTGTGTTTGAGTTTGAGTTTGTAGGTAGGAGAGTCTTTCTCTTGCATCAAAAGGCATTTCAATAGCATAGAGATATAGAGAGAAAATTTGAAAGTTTATCCAATGAATTGTGGAATATAAATTTTGGTTGTTTACTTTCATATTGTTGATTACATTGCCTGCAAACTTGGGTAACTTTTTCTTTTTTACACTAGGACTTACCATGATTTGGTTCTAATTCAAATCTAGCACTTGGAACTTGCTTGCTAGGGACTTTTCATTCAAATGTCCCAGTGCTTCTCTTGCACTCTCAACCCCAAAGGGGTTCCTAAAGTTGATAGCATTCGGTTGTGGATGACTTCATGTCTTGTTATGCTAATTATAACACTCTTTCAGAGTAGATCTAGAGTGAAATGCCACTCACAAATATAGTAAACATGAAGAAGTGAAGCGGGAGCATCTCCAGTTCATAGCAATCTTGCATCAACCAAAAACATTTTCCTTTCTATTTGCAGTTTTTGAGTTTTCCTTTCTATGTGTCCTGATTTTGGCCCACCGGATCCCGTGGAGTTGGATTCTACTTGAAGACTTGATCATCTTTCTTGCTTTCAAACCACATCTCATTTGGATCACATTCCGGCAAGATATCGCTACCGGTTTCCGTGACAGTTTCTTGTTACCGGTTGCTTGAGACCTATTCTGGTGATCTACTGGAACTCATTCCGAAGCTTGCGGAGTCTTGGATGTTGATCTCGATGTTTCTTGGCGTGTGGCCGATCTTCTACGTTTCATCCTTTGGATTTTCTGGAGGAATCTCTTGGTGGAGGCCGACCTTGTTCATCTTGCACATTAGGTCTTGTTCTTCGGGTTTTGATCCTTTTTGGGCCGACCGGATCCTTTGGATCAATATATATATATATATATACTTGTAATCATATGCTTTAGAATGTAATCAATCAGAGAATTAAGAAGGATCAGATAGATAGACTGTGCCTAGAAGATAGATCTTTCGATTCAAGGTCTCGATGTGACCTATTCTACCAGGGCTGTGTGCCGGTATGTTGTAACTCGGTTGTTACCGGTTGGATGCAATCAAATTTCATGCAATAAAACTATCTGTTCTGCATTGCCTCCATCATGTCCGTGTGTTTCCGTTGTGTTTACTCTTGCTGACCGGTTTGGACTGATCTCCTTGAGGTCCCTCCTCACCGGTGACTGCTTCAAGTGGTATCAGATCGAAGTTTCGTTCACGAGCTTGCGTGTCCTGAATTTTGTTGTAGGGTGGCGGATTGCGGATCCGACAGAGATAAGAGTTTTGCTGACAGAATATGAGGACATCATTTCAGATAATGTACCTAATGGATTGCTACCTGTTAGAAGTATTAGTCATTGCATGTACTTGGTTCCCGGATCTAGTTTGCCTAACAAAGCTGCACACCGGTTGACACCGATAGAAAATGAAGAATTGAATAGACAAGTGCAGGAGCTATTGAAGAAAGGTTTGATTAGGGAGAGTTTGAGCCCTTGTGCAGTACCAACAATATTAGCACCTAAGAAGAATGGAGAATGGAGGATGTGTACCGATTCAAGAGCAATAAACAAGATCACAGTGAAATACCGATTTCCTTTGCCTAGGATTGATGACATAATGGACTGTTTGAGTGTAGCAAAATACTTTACAAAGATAGATTTGAAGAGTGGATATCATCAGATTAGGATCAAAGAAGGTGATGAGTGGAAGACAACATTTAAGACAAATGAAGGACTATATGAATGGTTGGTGATGCCTTTTGAAATTGACTAACACACCGAGTACTTTGATGAGGCTGATGAATGAGGTATTGAAGAAATTCTTGGGTAAGTTTGTTATTGTGTATTTGGATGACATTCTGATTTTCAGTAGAACAAAGGAGGAACATTTGTTGCAGTTAAGACAAGTTTTGTAGAGGTTGAGAGAAGAGAAGTTGCTAATCAATATTAAGAAGTGTACTTTCATGAAGGATGAGTTAGTCTATTTGGGCTTTGTGATATCTGAGAATGGTTTGAAGATGGACCCTGAGAAAGTGAAAGCCATTGTTGAGTGGCCTACACCCGAAAGGATTGGAGAGGTAAGATCATTTCATGGATTGGCGAGGTTTTACCGGAAGTTTATCAGAAATTTCAGTTCAGTTTGTAACCCTATGACAAAGAGCATGAGGGGAGATCAGAAGGAATTCAAGTGGACCACCGAAGCAAACAAAAGTTTTGAATTGTTGAAGCAGAAAGTGATTGAGCAGCCTGTGTTGGCTTTACCAGATTTCAATAAGGTATTTCAAGTGGATTGTGATTTAAGTGGAACAGCAATAGGAGCAGTTTTGAGTCAAAAAGGGAGAGCAGTAGCATATTTCAATGACAAATTGAAAGATGCTCGGAAGAGATATTCAGTGTATGATCATGAATTTTATGCCATAGTTCAAGCTTTGAAGAAATGGATACATTACTTGTTACCTAAGGAGTTTGTGTTGTATACAGATCATCAAGCTTTGGAGTATTTGAATAGTTAGAGTAAGTTGAATTAGAGACATATGAGATGGGTAGAATTCTTGCAGAGTTACACCTTTATGTTGAAGCATAGAAGTGGGAAATCTAACAAAGTTGTTGATGCATTGAGTAGGAGAAGGAACTTGCTAACAGAGATGAGAGTGACAGTATTAGGTTTTGAAGATTTCAAGACCTTGTATGATGAAGACCCGGATTTTGTAGAACCTTGGAAAGCATGTAGAGAACCGGTTATGGTTGCTAGGAGCAAATAGTTGGATTATTTCATTTAGGATGGGATGTTATTCAAGGGAGTTCAGTTATGCATACCTAAGAGTTCCATGAGAGAGAACCTAATCAAAGAGAAACATAGTGGAGGTTAAGCTGGACATTTTGGCATTGATAAAACAGTTGCATTGGTGAGTGAGCAGTACTTTTGGCCCCAGATTCATAAGGATGTTTATGCCGATAGAAGCGGAGACGGAGGGGCAGACAGGAAGCCTCATTCGGAAGATGGCCGGGGGAGGAACCTAGAGGGAAGGAGAGATTAATGATCGAAGGGATCTGGATACTGGAAGGGTTAATCAGCCGGGCTAACCTGGAGAGAGACATATACTCGATCCGGAAGGTCTACTTGGGCCCACCCGACAATAATAGATTAGATGGCTCATTTCATACCTTGTAAGAAGACATCAGATGCATTACATGTAGCAGACCTATTTTTCAAAGAAGTGGTGAGATTGCATGGCTTACCTAAGAGCATAGTTTCAGACAAAGATACTAAGTTTGTTGGCTGTTTTTGGAGAGCACTTTGGAAGAAGATGAAGACAAATTTGAAGTTCAGTTCTACTTTTCATCCATAGACTGATGGACAAACAAAAGTAGTTAACCGGAGTTTGGGAAACTTGTTGAGATGTTTAGTGGGAGATAAAATTGAAAGTTGGGATTTGATCCTTGCACAAGAAGAGTTTTCCTATAACAATTCAGTGAATAGAAGTACCGGAAAAACACCTTTTGAGATTGTTACCGGAGTGCATCCTAGAGGAATAGAAAAATTGAGAGACATTAGCAGTGAAGACCGAAAGAGTTTAGAAGCAGAAGATTTTGCAGATCACATGGTAGCATTGCATATTTAGGTTAAACAACATTTGGAAGACATGAACAACATATATAAGGAGAAGGCAGATGAGAAGAGGAGACATAAGGAATTTGAAGTTGGCGATGAAGTGATGGTATACTTGAGAAAAGAGAGATTCCCGGTTGGAACTTATAATAAGTTGCAGATGAAGAAGTTTGGACCCTGTAAGATTTTGAGAAAATTTAGTTCTGGAAATGCATATGAAGTAGAGCTACCGGATAGTCTAAGTATGTAATGTCCCCATTGTGCGAGCATCAGAGTTTGTAAGAATTAGCCTATCATTTGACCCTCGTAGGCTAACAATTATTGATAGAGGGCCTCGTGTGGCAATTACTTGGTGATTAGAGACATTACTCTTCAGCTGGATTTAGGTTTTGGCCTTTGCACAGGTTTTTTTGACTCAGATTGGCACACTTACTATTTATAGTAAGTTACTATTTTGGGAGAGTCAGGGTTCCTATTAATAGAAAGACACCTGAGCAGAGCTTATTGGCAGTGTCGACCTTGATTGGGCCTTTGCAGCTATTTCTAGACTCAATTCCACATACTTACTATTTATAGTAAGTCACTATTCAGGGTTTCTATTTTTAGACAGGCATCCAATCACATGGAGAACAGGGAGAGTCGACTCCTGGCTCAGACGGCTTAGCAATCAGACAAGTACATCAAGAGATATTAAAGTTTAAGTGACTTAAGTGATTTATTTAATATTTTAATATTATTATAAAGTTCTAAAGTAACTTTATAATAATAAAGTCACTTTAATATAATAAAGTGCGTTAAGTGAATAATTTAATGTGGGAATAAATCTTTTATCCCACATTGGCCAGGAAGGTGTTTGAGCTCTCTTAAGGAAAGAATAAAAGGAAAGGCAAGAGTTCATTCTCGGCATCCAGTTGATGAATAGTATTTTGATTGATTTTTATTGTGGAGCCTAGGGCTTTCGCAATTTTCTTCTTTGATCATAGGAAACGAAAACTTCCTATTGGTAGCAATTTTGAAAGTGTGAAATAACATCTGAATTATTGCAGTTGTGGGAAAGAATACTTCAGTTCTTTCATTTGTGCAAATTGGTGTAGTTTTCTACAAGGGTTTGAAGTTTATTGTTGAAGAACATTTATAGTTGGTTGTGAATCATCCTTCTTTGGCACATGGAGTTATATCATTCTTGTTGGGAGAGATTATCAACAAGTTATTCAAGGTTTTAAGAGCAGATTGCAAGTTTGTTCTTGCTGCTACAGTGCGTGTGAACAGTGCGCGTGAACAGTGCGCTACAGTGCCGTGAACAGTGCGCATGAACAATGCCGTGAACAGTGCACTACAGTGCCGTGAACAGTGCGCATGAACAGTGCCGTGAACAGTGCGCTACAGTAGTTGGAGTTCTATAGAAGGGGATTTAGAAAGGTTGAACAGCTATATATATTTGACAAGGGATTTGCATATGAGGAGAATCAAACCAATATATCAAGGCAGCCATTGAAATACCAGGTTTTCTATCTATGGTCATTGTATTAGAAAATCATTATTTCATTGCATCATTTTCTATTATGATTATATCATGATATATTTGTAGTATTTATTTCAGTTTGCAAGATAACTGTTTGTCTTAATGTTCCTAGCTGAAAGTCAACATTTCATAATAGGAATTGCATGGCAAATGTTCGATAAAATGCTTATGGCTGTAACTCTCATTTCCATACTCTAGTTTGCAGCATATGTTATTTGCACTTTCTTTATTCCTTGGTGAAACATCATTGAAAACTCAAGCAAAACCCAAACACTGAAAACATTGAAAAATCAAACAAAGGCAGAAAATTGTGGTTGGTTAGAGTCCACCAGGTGTGGGTTCTTACAGTGGTATCAGAGCGGTTTCCTGCCAACCTGTTGGGTGATGGTTGCATTCAATTGGTGGGAAAATCATCCGTGTACAAATCAGTTTTGATTTGATTTTCAGTTGGGTAGTGAAAATGGGCTACATGACAACATTGTTCAGCGATAAACAGGCACTGAAAGAACTTGAACAATCACAATACAAGCTCAGCCGAGAGTTGTTGCGTTTAGAGCAAACGCTTCCAAAGTTTGGGTTGCCTAAAAGATTCAATTCACTTCCTACCAGCAAAGGTCAAACACCACAAAACAAAGGAGAAGAAGTGATTAGCATGTTTAAGGAGTATAGCACTCTTCCTCAAAAAATTAAGAAGGAACTTCCTTTCGTGAGTTACATGGATTTGCACCCGAGTCTTTGCCATAAGACAGAGTTTGTAAGGAAGAAATATCACACTATAGCTCATGAATTGTTTACACATGAAATGGATAGAGAATCTACACATAAGGATGATACAACTCTTCATCAAAATGATTTGGTATCTTCAAATTCCTATGAAGTATGCAGAAATTTATATGATGAATTTGATAGACATGCTGATTTGGTTCAAGAAGACACTAGCACAGTTTTGGGTAATGATTTATCTACATCATCCTTGCAAGAGGTGACTCAAGAAGTTTCTAATATAGAGGCTACTTCTGATTTTCATGACAGCGATGATGAAACTTTGCATGAGCATGAGACAGCAATGTTTTCACATGTGCAAAATGATCCTATTGAATTGTCACATGAAAGTACTCAGAAATTGGGTACTAATGATGCATTGTATGTGGAGGATTCATGTCATGGTGAGTCTGATTTTCCAGATCAGACCTTTGAAAACAAGCTAGAAGATTCATATATTGATACGGAATCCCAAGATCGTGCTTTGGATGGGCATGCAGTTACTTTGAGAGTGGAGGTGTGTGAAGATACTGTCATACCAGCAACTTCTACCTTATCAGTTGAGCCATCCTTTGAGGTACAAAGCAGCAGTACCTTAGATGTTGAGGTGTGCATGGATGAAAGCACACATGATGCTGCTTATCATGTAGTGAGTGATGACGAATCAGCCTCATATCATAGTGCATATTGTGAACCGAAAAACTTGTATGGGGGTCATAAGCTACAGAATCCTCATCATTTGGTTGGGCAACTAAAAGTGAATGACAATATGATGGCCACAACCATTGAGCATTTTAATGTTGCTCGTCAGATGTTGGCTACCTATGGGTGGAGTACTCCTTTGACAGATGAGCATGGTGATAGTGGTTTTTCCCTTGCAGAGATACATGCACTTCGAGAAGCAATTGGAATGATGAAACAAAATTACCTAAAACTACTTGCGGATAGGGATTTTCTTCTCGAGTGGGATTGCATTTGTTATGATGCATTGAAGGGAAAGGAGGAGCAGGTCAATAAGCTCACTCATGAGCTTGAGGTGACTATGGACTCATGGCAGAGTGTCGAGTTGGCTCTTCAAGAGTCACAGTTACAGATTGAGAAGCTTATCGAGGAGTTGAGTTTGGCACAGTCTTCACCAACTGCAGATATAGTACAGTTATATACAGAGGCAGTTGATGAGGATTTTATATCCACTGGTTGTAGTGAGGATGTGGTTACATCTATCACAGATATAGGTACGAAAGTTTCAGCTGGGATGAGTACCTTGGTTGAGAGCAGTAGAGAACCACTAGTTGCATCAAGTTCTCCTGAGGTCAGTACTGTGACAGTTGATGCAGGACAGTTCACTGGTAGCTCTTGTGTCACAATGGTGGATTCTCTTGAGAGTTGTGTGGTAGTACACAATGCTACTCTGTCCTCACAGGGCATTTGCAGAGTGTCATCTAGTTGGGAGTATGGCTCCCATGTTGATTTGTTTCCATCTCCTCGAAGCAAATCTGTCACTTCATCCCATGCAGCTGATTTTGGATGCCAGCTTGTTGTTTTTCAGAATCAAAGGGATCAGCTGCTCGATTCAAGTGTTGTTAGTGATGAGCCATTGACAGAGGTTGGAGCATTTTACTGCGACTACACAGTGAGGAGTGCTCATCATTTTTCTTTTGATCCACACACAGAGGACTTGATGATGCATCCGTGTGGATTGGCTCCGAGATGCCATCCTTTGTGGGATGGGTATTCATCATCTTCAGAAGATGGGATTAGCAGTTGCGAGCGCCCAACTCAGCAGTTTATGGGGGATTACTTGCAAGGACAGCTGTCAGTTATACATCATGCTGATATGTATCCAACAGGGTTTGCTACTTCTATGTCACAAAGTTTTCTTATGGGTACATGGTTACAGGATGACTATGGTGTCAGTGGGCATGATGGTTTGGTTAGTTATCACATCCATGGGAGTTTACCGAGAGCTGTAGAGAGATATTGTGTTATAGACGCTTCCAGATATTTTTATCTTTATATGGCGAATGGATGTGGGGTTCAGTTGTTTTGGGATCCAGGAGGCGACAGGTTTGGCACAGTGTATTGGATGGGTCCCATTGGTTTGCTTCACCACTTCTGGCATGGTGAAGTTGAGATCAGAGTAGCGCAGAGGAAGTTAGAGGGTATTAGAATTGGCAGACTTCCATTCCAGGTTTGGGATCCAGGGATATTGTGCGCAACTATGTTTATGTTGGTGCTACAGGAGTCGGTTAAGGATGTGTGGGACATTTCACAATTCTCCTTTTGGGCCTCCCGAGGATTGGAGTTTCTTTGCAGTGGAGATTGCTTGGGGACAAACAATTTCAGGAAGGGCGGACTGTAATGTCCCCATTGTGCGAGCATCAGAGTTTGTAAGAATTAGCCTATCATTTGACCCTCGTAGGCTAACAATTATTGATAGAGGGCCTCGTGTGGCAATTACTTGGTGATTAGAGACATTACTCTTCAGCTGGATTTAGGTTTTGGCCTTTGCACAGGTTTTTTTGACTCAGATTGGCACACTTACTATTTATAGTAAGTTACTATTTTGGGAGAGTCAGGGTTCCTATTAATAGAAAGACACCTGAGCAGAGCTTATTGGCAGTGTCGACCTTGATTGGGCCTTTGCAGCTATTTCTAGACTCAGTTCCACATACTTACTATTTATAGTAAGTCACTATTCAGGGTTTCTATTTTTAGACAGGCATCCAATCACATGGAGAACAGGGAGAGTCGACTCCTGGCTCAGACGGCTTAGCAATCAGACAAGTACATCAAGAGATATTAAAGTTTAAGTGACTTAAGTGATTTATTTAATATTTTAATATTATTATAAAGTTCTAAAGTAACTTTATAATAATAAAGTCACTTTAATATAATAAAGTGCGTTAAGTGAATAATTTAATGTGGGAATAAATCTTTTATCCCACATTGGCCAGGAAGGTGTTTGAGCTCTCTTAAGGAAAGAATAAAAGGAAAGGCAAGAGTTCATTCTCGGCATCCAGTTGATGAATAGTATTTTGATTGATTTTTATTATGGAGCCTAGGGCTTTCGCAATTTTCTTCTTTGATCATAGGAAACGAAAACTTCCTATTGGTAGCAATTTTGAAGGTGTGAAATAACATCTGAATTATTGCAGTTGTGGGAAAGAATACTTCAGTTCTTTCATTTGTGCAAATTGGTGTAGTTTTCTACAAGGGTTTGAAGTTTATTGTTGAAGAACATTTATAGTTGGTTGTGAATCATCCTTCTTTGGCACATGGAGTTATATCATTCTTGTTGGGAGAGATTATCAACAAGTTATTCAAGGTTTTAAGAGCAGATTGCAAGTTTGTTCTTGCTGCTACAGTGCGCATGAACAGTGCGCGTGAATAGTGCGCTACAGTGCCATGAACAGTGCGCATGAACAGTGCCGTGAACAGTGCGCATGAACAGTGCCATGAACAGTGCGCTACAGTAGTTGGAGTTCTATAGAAGGGGATTTAGAAAGGTTGAACAGCTATATATATTTGACAAGGGATTTGCATATGAGGAGAATCAAACCAATATATCAAGGCAGCCATTGAAATACCAGGTTTTCTATCTATGGTCATTGTATTAGAAAATCATTATTTCATTGCATCATTTTCTATTATGATTATATCATGATATATTTGTAGTATTTATTTCAGTTTGCAAGATAACTGTTTGTCTTAATGTTCCTAGCTGAAAGTCAACATTTCATAATAGGAATTGCATGGCAAATGTTCGATAAAATGCTTATGGCTGTAACTCTCATTTCCATACTCTAGTTTGCAGCATATGTTATTTGCACTTTCTTTATTCCTTGGTGAAACATCATTGAAAACTCAAGCAAAACCCAAACACTGAAAACATTGAAAAATCAAACAAAGGCAGAAAATTGTGGTTGGTTAGAGTCCACCAGGTGTGGGTTCTTACAAAGTATTTCACCTATATTCAACATTGCAGATCTTCACGAGTACCATGAACTAGAATTTAGTGAGGACAATGTTGCAGACTTTGAGAGACAATTGCCCCGGAAGGAACCAGATCAGATTTAAGAGATTTTGGACAATAGTATTGGGCGTAGTACCCGGAATAGTCAGTACAAAGAATATCTTGTGAATTGGAAGAGCAGACCAATTGAAGATTCATCTTGGATTTCTCAGGCGGAGGTAGACCGCCTTGGTTTCCCTCTGGCCCCAGCAAAGTGAGAGGCTCACTTTTTCATTAACCCCGGATGTCTGATGCAGGAGCATCCCCGGTTCACAACAATCTTGCATCAACCAAAAACATTTTCTTTTCTGTTTTGTTTTCTGTTTGCAGTTTTTAGTTTTCCTTTCTTTGTGTCCCGGTTTTGGCTCACCGGATCCTGTGGAGTTGGATTCTACTTGAAGACTTGATCATCTTTCTTGCTTTCAAATTGCATCTCATTTGAATCACTTTCCGACAAGATATCGCTATTGATTTCCATGATAGTTTCTTGTTACCGGTTGCCTGAGACCTATTCTGGTGATCTATTGGAACCCATTCCAAAGCTTGCAGAGTCTTGGACGTTGATCACGATATTTCTTGGCGTGTGGTCGACCTTCTACGTTTCATCGTTTGGATTTTCCGGAGGATTCTCTTGCTGGAGGCCGACCTTGTTCATTTTGCACGTTAGGTCTTGTTATTCAGGTTTTGATCCTTTTTGGTCCGATCGGATCCTTTGGATCGATATATATATATTTGTAATCATGCTTTAGAATGTAATCAATCAGAGAATTAAGAAGTATCAGATAGACAGACTGTGCCTAGAAGATAGGTCTTTCAATTCAAGGTCTTGGTGTGACCTATTCTACCAGGCCTGTGTGCCGGTATGTTGTAACTCGGTTGTTACCGGTTGGATGCAATCAAATTTCATGCAATAAAACTATTTGTTCTGCATTGCCTCCATCATGTCTGTGTGTTTCCATTGTGTTTACTCTTGCTGACCAGTTTGGACTGATCTCCTTGAGGGCCCTCCTCACCGGTGACTGCTTCAAGAAGTCCTGAAATGGTTGTAGATTTGAGCCTAAACCTCAAGCTATGCAACCAGATTTGTAGCATGCTTGCTACCTACTTTTGATGTATCTTATAAAGCATAGTAACTTAGATTTTCAATGACATACCTTTTGGGAGGCCATCAGCCGGAGGATTTGAGCATGTCATTAGGTTAGAGGCAGGAGCTAAACCTATTATCTAACTCATTATATCAACCTAGATGGTATAAGGAAGCGATTGAGAAAACCATAAGGGAGCTTGTTGATATGGGTAACATTATACCAAGTTTGAGCCCATTTCCTTCATTAGTAGTTTTGTTTAGGAAGAAAGATGGGACTATGAGGATGTGCATTAAGTACCAAGCTCTAAACAGAATGATTATCATAAATAGGTATCCAATTTCTAGGATCGATGAACTTGTTGATGAATTACATGATGGAGTCTATTTTTGTAAAATATGCTTTAGATTGGGAAACCACAAGATTGAAATTCGTGAAGATGTTCATAAGGCAACCTTCAAGTGTCATTAAGGATACTATGAATTCTTAGTCTTGTCTTTCGATTTGACTAATGATCTTGCTGCATTTCAGTCATGTATGAACCAAGTGTTGAATAAATAAAGGAAGTTTGTTTGGTCATCTTCAATGGCATACTTCTCTACAACAAAGCATGGGAAGATCACTTGAGACATTCAGATGAAGTTTTGGGTATCCTAGAAGCACAATCCTTTTTTTCCAAAGAGTCTAATTTGACCTTGGTAAGAAATTTCATATTTGGGGCATATAATTAGTGCTGAGGGAGTGGAAGTTGATCAATAGAAGATTGGGGCTGTCTTGTATTGGCCGACTCGCAAAACATTAACTTTAGAGGATTCTTCGATCTTTCTAGCTATTACTAAAGAGTTGTGAGGGATTTTTTTAGTGGGTAGCTCCATTGGCCGATTTGACAAATAAAGGGGCTTTGACTTAGTCTAATTCAGCACAACAAACTTCTGACAAATTCAAAGAGGTGATGAGTTATGCTAGCCATTCTAAATTTCTCTCTTTCTTTTGTGTTAGGATATGATGCTTTTGGGGGTGGGATTGGTGTTATTTTGATGCACAATGGGCATCCTATTCCTTTTGGGAGTCGAAAACTTAAAGGGATTGAAAGAGGGTTGTCAATCTATGACAAGGAAATGTTAGCCATCATTCATGCTATGGCCAAGTTTAGACAATACCTTGGTGGTGCAAGTTTGTGGTAAAGACTCATTATAATATTTGGAAGTGCTTCCTAAGTCAAAAAAATCTCAATGAGAGTGTAAGATGATACCCCAAATTGCAACCCAATTTTTTTTACTTCTTTCACCCACTCAGCTAGCTATGAAGGTAATTTGTTAAACAATTGGCACCCAAAACTGATTGCATTCTTTACCATGGCATTTTTAGAAAAAGTTTGCTTATAGTTTATTTGGTAATGGTTGGAGAATAATTTCAGATTTGCAATCTTGGAAGTTATTTGATTTTTGCTTATAAAATGCATGTAAACTTAGTAATAGAACTCGCAATTATCATAATCTTTCAATACTTAAAGAAATTTAAGAGTATATCTGATTTGCAAATTTCATCATATTTTGCCATTAAAGAACTTAGAGATTACAAATATATCACAAAATCAGAATGTGCTGTTCAAAAATAAACATAATATGCACCTTCAGTAGGTTCTTCCACTATAGAATGCCATGCCCAACAAGAAAATCCAACCTCCAGTGTTTGAACAGAAGCAATGAACTCTGAGTTTGTAGCAGTCGAGAAAACAGTAAAATAATATGCTCAGCTCAAGGACAAGTCTCAGAATTTAATCAGCAGCGGCTAGACAAAGAAATCCACAATACAAGCTTTTAGAGAACCTCATATCGAAGGCATAAATATGCAAACATTGAAGGTAGAAACCCCAGCATCTAGCGCTTAAGATGGTCATGCCATTCCATGCCCTTAATCCACAATTAAATATATACTTCAATCTCCAAATCGACCAGCATAAATATATCATTCAAAACTTCAAAACACTAGCAAACTCCAAATAAATCTCCAGGCAAGGCATCTGACACCAAGAGTTTGCAATCTAACTAGAATACTTGCAAATTTGTCTCTAAAAGAGACTTTACAAATTTGTTGAATCGAACTATGAATGCACTGTGAAATATCTATACAATATCTCCAACAAATACCAGCCATAGTAGATCTTTCACTACCATAGCTAGTCTTCTTCAAGAGGGATTTCCTCCTTGGGAAGGTTGAGATGGACCAAGTCCAAATCTCCTAAACCACGCAAGGTTTTCTCAAAAAGAAATATCAGAAAGAATAAACTCAACATACCAAATGAGCTCTCCATCCGCTTTTTATAAGCTTTTTAATTTTTAGGAAACTTTCCAAAAACTCCCTTATAAAACAACTTTATTAACATATTGAGCCTTTTAACTCCCAAAAGTGATTTAATTTACTTTTCAAAACATTTTCAACACTTAAAATCATTTTTAAGCATCTCAACATTTAAAACTTTTCGTTTTCTTTCCAAGGAGCTAGAACACTAAGGTGCCCGACAAATTATTTTAATTAAAATGACAACTTTAGTGAAATTAAGTAAATATAACTCAATAATACACCCAATTAGCGACAATGGTCGAAATGCATCGGAATTGAAATTTGAGAAGAGTGATCCCGATGATGAAAAATGTTAATTGTCCCAAGTGGGTGACTAAAAATAGACGGTCTCTCCAAGAATCTTGAAGCCCAAATCAAAAGCCGAAAATAACATATGAAAGCGTCATATGACTGCTCTAAACCAATTGAGCTCACTAGTAACAACAAATTATCTCTTTGAAGAACCTGACACAAACCCAAAAAGTCAGCAACAATTGCATTGCTAGAGAACCTAAAAATGGCAAAATTGCAGTTCGCCCTTCCCATAGATTTCTTGTCCTCCAGAAATGCCAATACAACCCCACAATCATCAGACTGATTCAGATTGAAACCAAAAATGATCCTAGGGTCCCAAGTAAATCAAGGAGATTTCTAGCACCAAGATCTTAAAGCATTGTCTTGCAGGGTGCCAACACAAGACACCTCCTAATAACCACCAGTAAAAAGAGCAATCAGATTCTGCATAGAATAAGTCAACTCACAGAATTGCTCTTCGAGAGAGCCAAACCGATTCTTTGTAAGTGTAAACTCCAGAAATTCAATACTAGCTTCCTCATCCTTAACAATTGTTGAACTACAAACCAACATAATCTCACGGTTCCAAGTCAGTCTCAGAAATGAGCCACCATGTTGGCACTGTGCCACTCTGATCATAACTGTCAAATCATTGTGCCCGAAGTGCACTCCCCTATCCTAGAACAACGAAAAGTAAACATCATCAAAAATCAATCTAAAATTCCTGAAAGGGCTGTAATCTATATACCATGAAGCGTATCCTGCCAAGGCATCTTAGTGAAGTCCAAAACAACAATCCAACTGCCAAACTTGATCTTGGGCATCGGAAAAGAAAATTTGCTCAGCCATAAAGAACAAAACTCAACATATCCCCGCATGGCATCCCAAAATTGAAGCAGACCAATCACAGTCACAACTCTAGAATCTGACAACTAGGGAATGTCTTTTCTACTGCCAATTGAAATCATACCATCAACACTTAACCTCCAAGTGTCAAAAGTATGGTTCTGAACATACCGAGACACCCTACCCACTGCAATCAGTAAGGCATCATTTGAAAATATGCATACTATTTTATGAAGTATCTACAGTGACTATCACTCACTAGAGTGAAAGTAATAAATAAATGAACTGTGTCTGAGAAAACACTCAACCAGCTGACCTAAAGCCTTCCAAGGCTCAAAATCAATCTTCTCATCAAAAGATGTCACTATAACCAACGTGGAAAAATCTAAATCCCACTAAAAATCTAGGAGACATGAGCTATGGAAGTAACTAAAGAGTCATCTCCTATGATCATATCACTTCTACCAACCAGCGAAAACCATAAAGGACTCAATTGCTAGTCTGAAGAAGTCATCCAGCTCATTTGTGAGCCAAGAATTGAAGTCATTTATAGGCTGATCGGAAAATGGACAACAATACTAATACTGGGATTTTGCCCACGACTCCAATCCTCAATATATCTTCTCAAGATGTTACGCCGAGTCATAACTACAAATGCAAACTCCTCTAATCTTCTTGCTAAAAGGAAAGCATTCCTTTGCAAGAATCCAACAAACTCACCAACATAACAACACATAGATTTAACATGTATCCTTAGTGCTAATCTGATACAATCATGAAGACTTGTGAAAACTCTTACTGTTCCAACTCTGAGGGTCTCTATAAAATGAACCATAGCACATGGAGGTTTGTTGTTGGGAATTTACTCCAGTAATCTATCATAGTTTACTTCACAACTAAAATCAGTGAAGTACAATCTGATTTAAGTGCTTTACACAAGGAACGACGAGATTCCAATAGAATTCCCAACTATAAGCATGCATGATAAGCATTGTGTTGCACCCAAACAATCCAAAAGTGGTTGGGAAATACTTCCAAGCAATCTTCAACTGTAAATCTTTACTTCCTTGACAAGTAATGTGCCAAATCCCCTGAATGAGAGCAAACCATATTGTAAAGTTATTGACCTGCAACCAATCAGCTAGCTCAAGACTGAAAATCTGAACCATTCTTTGCCAAGAAACACTCCCAAGAGTAAGTACTTGTTCGTTGCTCCAATCCTTAGTTTCATTGTTTCAATCCTTACTTAAAATCTCTCTCCAATACATTTGGAGGTGAGTATATGGAATCATTAAATGGTTGGTAAGAAAAAGAGTAGCACTATTAACTCTGAAATTTTCATCCTTATAACTCCAAAGATAGTACCTACCTTTTCCAATAAGCTCCATCAATCTTTGTTGAGTATCCCAAGCATGAATACCAAATCAAGAATGATCTCCAACAGACCTAGAAAGGTACACATCGCAACTCCGATTGTCATCCAAAACATCATACTCACCTTGGAAGTTTGTGCTATTTTTGGTAATCTCATGTAATCCTTCCATGAAAGCATCAACAACTAGGGTGCAAGGAGCAATTGTTATCTTCAATACCAATCCCAAAGGAAGATTAGTATAGGATAAAACATCATTCAACCCAAAGGATGGATTGTCAAACATGTAGATGTCATGTTTAGGACTTCCTTTCTCCCAAGCTTCATAAGTAACAAGCTTGAAATCTTCTTTCTTTGCAGCTGTTCTAAAATTCCAGCAAGCTCAATAACTTTGTTTGGAAACTTTTAAATATCTGAAACTTTGTGTGTGTCTTGCCAAAGGGCATACATGATGAAGAGGTGTGACCTCTCCCTCACATTGAGAGATAGGAAGGAAAGGAATCAAAAGCATCCAGTGACATCACCTTGGATCAGATCAGATCAGAACTGTTATTAAGTTACAGGCAGTAACATCCTTGTTCTTGGTGGTATGCATGGGGATGTGCTTAATATATGAAGCCTGATAATGTTCTTATGCAGAATTTAATAGTAATATTAATATAGACTGCAATATGTATGGTAGTCATACTATATATATATATATATGTCTTGATCAGAAAATAATAATATTGGAATGTAAATCAGAAATAACTCTTAAATAAACATTAAAGAGAATATGTATATACTATTCATTCTTGCTACTACTGTCAGTATTTAAGAAGATGGAATTGAGTTGTTTCCAAGAGGGGCAGTCTAAATCCAGCCAATAGGATGATTCCCAAGATAGGGCAGGGATCAGTGTCCCGTAAACCTGGAGGACATGGTCCCAAGATAAGGTAAGGGCTTGGATCTGTAAACTTTGATGGAGCCTATTGAGTTTGGTATCTAAGCGTTTGGCAACATAGTCATCTCCTTCTTCCTTAAAACTGGAGTAGTAACAAGGATTGAACTTTGCATTAAGAATTATGGATGATAAAATTAATTATCTGATATGATAGAATAAATTGTCTAGTATGGTGGATTGACAGTTTATTCATTAATAATTGATAAATTATTTAAAGCTATGGAATATCACAGATTTGATTTATGTTAAGGAAGGAGCTAAGAATAGAGTTTTCTCCTTATCAATTTAGTTTAAGTCATAAGTGTATTGAAATAAATTAATTACTGTTATAACAGGCCCAAAATTAGTAGGGGACATTACACATACCTTGCTATTTTCACCAAGTGTAACATCATCATTAATGACTCTATGGCTATCCCAAAACACCTGTGCCTCTTCATTATCATTTTCAGCAGTAAGCTATGTATCCAAGTCAGTAAACCTCTTAATGTGAACTCATATCAACAGCAGGCTGAAACCATACTCCAACTCAAGTCCTGAATCTTCTCCTGAATCCCATACCTTGCAATTTTCACCAAGTGTAACACTGTCATTAATGACTCTATGGCTGTCCCAAAACACCCAGTTGTCTCCATTATTATTTTCAGCAATAAACTATGTATCCAAATCATCAAATTCGTTAAACCTTTGCTCAAAGTCAGCTTCATGTAATGATAAATCAGATTTGTTCACAAGACCATCATCTGAAGGTGTATTAATAATCTCAACTATGCCAAACATTGTACTAGTGTCAACAACTTCATTGGATAGCTCTAAGATGTATTCAAGGCTGTTGTTATGCCATTTCCTTAATGCACAATCTTATCCATTGAAGTTGCATGTATGGCCAAAGAGACACCCTATGGCTTTGTCTCACTTTCATCATGTTTCATAGCAATGATTACTTCAGATTTTCCTTAGCAATGATTACTTCAGATTATCCTTCTATGAACTTCATTTCAACCTTTGCTCCTTATCATGCAAGAATGGTTCCAACTTGATTTCACAACTAGATATCACTCTTCTGGCTAACCTTCCTTTAACTGTTAGGATTCCAAGAATTTTCTTCTTTGCGTTAACCGGTAGGATAGAAAACAAAGACTGTGGTACATTATAACTCTCATTAATGGACAAAACCATAATTGTTTGTATAGCAGCAATAACATCATTATCATGATCTTCCCTATTTGAAGCAAGGAAATCGTGAAACATGTTGTGTATTAAATCATGCAATCCCAAATCTAGCATGAGGTTACTCAATCTAATTCCTATAAAAACTTTAAGTATTGTTGCCATGGTTTTTCACCCCATGTTCAAAACCATTGCCTTGCTTATTTATGCTAGCTAAAGGAATGCCTAGAAGTCTCAAGTGTCTCAAATAATGCATCTATATTCTAAGAAGTCCTTGTAAAAATTAAACACTAAGCCATTTTTGTGTTCTACTGGACTTTGAGTATTGTTTCAAAATTGTTGTTGGAATCCAACGAGGGTTTCACAACCCATTCAATACCTGATGAAGTCCTGCCTTTTGCCTTAATCTTCATCCTTAAGCTTTTAAAATCCACATCGGTCCTTTCTTTGGGTTTCAAAATTGTCGTTGGACTCCAACGGGATTTTCACAACTCATTTAGAGCCCGACAAAGTTTCTGTCTTCAACTTAACTTTCTGTTCAAAACTTTTAAAGGGTCTTCATCGCGTTTAAAAGTGTGGTTCTCACAACTTGTTCGGAGCCTAACAAAGCCTTTGTGTTAGTCTAGTCTTATCTCTTCAAAGCTTTTAAGTCTTCATTGGCTTTTGTCTGTGGTTTCGAAACTGCCTTCAGAGCCCAATGTGGTTGTCACAACTTATTCGGGGCCCAAAGTCTTCGTTCTCTGAAGCTATTCAAAACAAACAAAGTTCTTTGCTAAAGTGATGGATATAAGATGATTTTCACAAACTTGGTCAAAGGTCGTCGAGGATTTCACAACCCGGTGTTTCTTTGAAAGCTTTCTTCATTATAGAGTTTTCAAAGCAAAGGAAAGAAGAAGAAAGGAAAGTCTCTTCTAAGGTGGTGAAGATTGGGAGTTTCGAAATCAATTTTGGAGGCTAACAAGGTTTCCACAACCATGTCAGATTTCGACAAGAAACTCAAGTGAAAAGGAAGAGACAAAAGAAGAAGAAATGAACAAAGAAAAAGGAAAGAAAAGGCAAAGGAGGAGAAAAGATGCATTAATTTGAGGCGGTAGCGGAAAAGGTTGCACGACCTCATTGGGCCTTGATGTGACCTAATTCACACATCGCCTCATCACAAATGAGGGCCCCTTGTTTTTTTTCGCTTTTTAGGGTTTTGTCCTAGCTCTGCAGTTTCATAAGTCCATTTTCTGAGGGAGTTTTGAGTTTGAATTTTTGAAGTCATACTGAGCCAAGTTGAGAAATCATGTTTAGAATCATGTATAAGTGTTGTAAAAGTGCTTAGAAGGTCTGAAGGACGAGGATCGCAACTGCTTCGTATCATTTTTGACAACTTGCTATTTTTAGAATTTTTTTGCTTTTTCGCTTTTTTTTTTCTATTTTTTTGAAAGTGGCATATGGGTTTTGTTCCTCATGTCATTTCATCTCTGCCCATGTTGTCGGAATTTGAAAATCTTCTCTCAAGTATAAAAAGTAGGGCTTCGGAATTTTTGCTTTTCTCTGAGATTAGGGTTTTGTTCCTCAAGTCATTTTAGTCCTACCCATGTCTTCAGATTCGTGAAATTTTGTTTCTGAGTATGAAAAGCAGGGTTTTCTTTTTTCCGAGATTAGGGTTTTGATCTCCATGCCAAATTATGACTACCCATGTTCTCAAAATTCGAAAATTTGGTCTCTAAGGGTAAAAAGCAAATGGAAACCCTAATTAGGGTTTTGTTCCAAAAGATCAGCCATATGATCAGTACCCATGTCCTCAGATTTGAAAAATCATGTCTTTAAGTGCAAAAAGCAAGGTAAAACCTAATTAGTGTTTTTGTTCCAGATGAACATGGCAGGTAAAAAATGGACATGGCAATTCAGAGATGGATAGGACAGTTTGAATAAGTTTTAAAAAATGGCTGTGCAGATAAAATTTGCCCAAGGGAAGAATGGTAGAGCAAGGATGTCTAGGAAGATGGTAGAAAAAGCATGAAGTCCCGCCCAAGCATACATGGCAAAAGACCTTCAAAGTCCGCCCAAGGCAAGAAGCAAAGTTGTCCAATACTTGCTAAACTCCTACCTCCGGTTAGCTAACTCATGGTGAGGGTCAAGCAAACTCCTACCTTTGGTTAAGGTCAAACAAACGAAGTTGGTATCATGTCTTCCAAGTCCGCCCCAAGGCAACCTGTCCAAGGCATGAGAAAGTCCGCCCTAAGCACAAGGCAACATGTCCAAGCTTCAGTAAAGTCCGCCCTACATTGGCGCAAGGTTGACAAAGTCCGCCAAGGCATAAGAATAACATGTCTAACATTCTCCGAAGTCCGCCTTCTCTAGGGGATGTTTGGCAAGTATGGATGGCACAAACACATCAAAGTCCGCCCTTGGCTAGTGGAGCATGAAGTCTGCCAATGAAAATCCAAAGGCAAAACATAAGTTGGCAAGGCTTCTTCCAACTCTGCCATGAAGAAAAGCAAGGAAAGGTTTGAAAACAAACAAAATTGGCAAGAGAAGTCCAAAGTCCGCCCTATCTAAGATTCTTTCCAACTTCGCTATGGGACAAGATAAGCAAGAATGTCCAAGGCAATGTGTCCAAGCTCCTTCCAGGTCCGCCCTTGGCAAGGTGAAGAGTTGTCCAATTCAAAGTCCGCCTTGTCCATGAAGTCATAAAGTCTGCCTAGGGTGGATGATAAAACATGGCATATGGAAGACAAAGTTCGCCTAGCATTGGAAAGACATAAATTAAAGCTAAGTTTTCCAAGTCCATGGAAAGTTGAAGGAAAATTAAAAGGCAAGGAGGATTAAAATAAATGTAAGACATGTCCACAATCAAGTTGGCACATCGACTTCCAAGTTCGCCCTTGGAAAAGCAAAACAAGTTTGGAAGAAGGTTAGCCAAGTCCGCGAAGGAATGAAGCACAAGCAAGATGGCAAGCTAGACATAAAGTACGCCCTTGGCTAAAGACATCCAAAGTCTGCCTTGGCTAAGCATCATCCAAGTCTGCCAAGGAAGAATTGGAAAAGCATGGCAAGGTGTCTTGAAGGTCCGCCTAAGACATATGTGGAGGATGGCAAACAAACTTCAATGTCCACCTATGGATAAAGTTAACAAGGCACAAAAAAAGTAGTGTCCAATAAAGCATGAACTCCACCTTGGCTAAGCAACATGAAGTCCGCCTTACATTGGCACTTGAAGGGAATGTCCAAGGACATGCCAACTCCATCTTGGCAAAGAGCTTTCCAAGTCCGCCTAAAGCATAAACAAACTTGTCCAAAGGTTGGTAAAGTCTGCCAAGGCTCATATGAGAAAAGCAAAGCAAAGTAAGCAAGACTCCAAGTTCGCCTAGCTTGGAGAACATAAGAATAAAGCAAGGATAGCATGAGAATTGTTAAGTTGACATAGAAATTTTAAAATGAATAAAGCAAGCTATCCTTCAAAACATGAAAAGGAAAGATTAAAACACTTGATGTGTGAAATGCCATCTAAAGTCCACCCGTGATGGAATAAGGCAAAATTAAAATAAAGCTGGCATGATAGCTTCAAAGTCCGCCTAGGTTGGATGGTGAAAAGCAAAACATCAATTGGAAAATCACATCTAAAGTATGCCTTGGGTAGTGTGAAGTCCGCCCTCTTCTTGACATAACAAGACAACTTCGCCTAGGCAAGGAAGGTGGCAAATAAAAGGCGAAATTCGCCCAACATGTTAATAATGTGCCATGGCATGACTTTTTTTCCAAGTCTACACAAGGAAGCAAAGAAGGAGGTTTTTCGGCAAATAAAACACAAGCGAAGGATAAAAGAACATTATTGTCCAAACACCTTGGAAATTTGATCAAATAAAAGAAAAAAATAAAATCACATAGGTATTCCAAAATTGCTTAGGCATAAATGGAATATGTGAAGATGCCTAAGCCAGGCATAAACAAATTCCCCCAAGGCTTGGAGATTAGACATGAAAATCAACTTGCCACGATGAAGAGAGAAAAATGGCTAGAGAAGATAATTTTGATAGAAAATTGCTCATGAAATCAAGGGTCCATCAACGGATGGGTTGGAAAATAAAAATTTGACACATGAAATAAATTTTTAATTATTTTCCAATATTAGGATTATTTTTCAAGAATTATTTTTCAACACTTGAATATTTTCAAAATTCAAGAATTTTCGAAATTAAAAGGAAGTTCTAGAAGATTCCTGAATTAAGGATGAATTTGAGAGAGAAATAAAAACTTTCCATTTTGGAAAGATTTTAAACATTAAAACACAAAAAAATAATAAAAAACAAAAAAAAACAAAACAAAAAAAACTTTTAAGTTTAAAAAATCCCAAATTCTATATATTCTCAACCAGTCACTTTCAAATTCATTATTCAGGTTGAGAATTTGGAGAGTAATTGAGAAGAACTTCTCTCTCTCTCGGATTTTTGAGGAAATTGATTTTTAGAGGAATTTTGAAGAAGTGAATTTTTTCTAAGTGTTGAAGTCAAGAAATTAAGTGCTTTTTCGGATTTTAAGACAAATTTTCAGAATTAAAGGTGAATTTCAGTCACAAAGATCAATTTCTGTGACAAAACATTTAAAATTGACTGAATACTTCTATTATTTTGTCCTATTTTTCTCAATTTTATCAATTTCTTGGCCAAACCCTTCACTTTCAGTCTGCTTTTTCGCAGAAATTTAACCTTTTTCAAGTTGAAAGTGAAATTTTCAGATAAAAGATCAAAAATCAGACTTAGAATCTTGAAAATAATATTGAGTTTTTTATGTTATGCAGGTTAATGACAACCAAAGGAGCACTTTCAAGAAAAGCACCAATGAAATTTGGCAGTAAAGGAGTTCAACAGGAATCCAAGATCAAATGCAAATGGAAGAATATCACAGACACTGAACTTGGACATGTTGATTTAGAAGAATTGAAAAAGAGAATGTACGGGCATGTTGGACACCTGCCGACACCCATTGCCTGTCGGATGATGAGAAATGGCATTATCCAAGCAGCTGGATTTCCTCTGGTTAAACAATGTGCTGAGCTGATGGTTGAGTGTGCCAAACACTACAATGTACAGTCAAGAGAGATCATTGCACCTGATGGGAGAGTTTTAGCTAATCTTTTAGAGTTGTCCATTCAAGAAACGTTTGGAATTCCAAACTACAATAAAACCTCCTACAAGACCAAAGAAGATACCCAAAAGATTTATGATGCCCAGTTTGAACTCTGTGCGACAAATGTTAACAAATCATGGTTGGAAAAGAAAAGACTCCAAGGGAAAGTACCAAAGGTCTTGCTACGTCTATAGTTCAAGGAAGAATATGGTGACATTATCGTATTGCTGAATAGAGTAATGGGCAGCCCTAAAGGTGCGCCATTTGAGACATGGATGTATTACTGTATAGATGAAATTACCTCGGGAGTCCGGATGTTCAATTGGTCTCGCATAATCAGCAACTACCTTCATGAACAGTTGATAAATTTGGAGAGGACAAAGTTGTTCTACATGAGCTCCTACATTACCTACCTATTGGCTAGTACTTATAGATATTTCGAGACTGATCTGTAGAGACTTGGTTGGTAATGGTGAAGGTGAATTTAGATCTTATGATTGTTACTCGAAGCTGCAGCTTAAGCAGAAGAGCTATCGAGCACATGATGCATTCCTAATGTACATCACAATAACATTACAAGGAGGAACTCACCAAAGGTTATCTCTTGAAGCCAAAAGTTTAATCAACAAGTATGGATCCTTGTTTATCCAGTTTCCAAAATTCACATACATAAGAGTCCAAAGTTTTGATGATCGTCCTTACCGACTTCGGATCTATCCAACCAACAAGATGGTCCTGCTTGAAGTTCTTAGATAACTTGAAACATATCAAAGCTTCAAAATGATAAGGCAAAAGGCAACAATTACCTTTCCATTCTTTATTGGAAATATGGAGGAATCTTGTCCGACAACAGGAGTAGTAGAAAGTGCCAGGCTAGAAATGCAGTGGTATCCCTTTTCCTTCTACCGATCCAGAGCTAATTTCGATCCTCTCGGCAATATTGGATCAGTGAATGGAGAAAGATTGAGACATAGAGCAGACATTGAAGATTTTTGGGCAAATGCTGCTGATGAGTTTGACATTAGGAAAAGATTGTTCCAGATTGCCAGTAAGCTTGATCAGAATGATTGAGCCTTTTCTTGTGCTTGATTAGTTGGAAGATAACACAAACTATATTTAGCCTGGCTTTGATGAGCATGCACCTCTTCCTCCTATCATATGGTTAGAGCCAGAGCATGCAGACTTGACCACTTTGATGCGGCTAGTTATAAAATATTCTAGGTGGTGGGTTGATCAGTAATGTCATAGATTAACACAAGGAAATATAATCTTAACTTATGACCTAATGGGTGAAGTAGAAGGATATTCTTCCAATAAGGAAGCAACTCAAAGTGCCAAATCAATTGAAGGTGTCAAAAAGAAGGGGAAGGCAGTTGTGAATGAAGGACCAACTCAAAAGAAGCAAAGGATAGAACCGTCTTGTTCTCCCGCATCCACAAATATAGATATATTGGCCATTGATTAGTCGTTGACAGAGATGGAAATTCCCTCCCCAGTCCATGAGGAGAATGTAAGATCAGTCCATCAAGAAGATGAACAACCACCATCTAGTACTGGCACAAAGATCCTAGAGTCGGACAATGAAATAGATGTTGAGGAAGGTGAATTTCAAGAAGGAATGATTTCCGCGCTTTTGGATATCATGTGTAAAGGACATTCAAGAAATGGAAGGCATTGACTAGCCCAATGTCCTTGATTGGCTGGAGGAAAGGTTGAAAATAAACACACAAGTAGTAGAAGAACAAGAAGAAAATGACATGGCTGATTTCTTAGCCAGGTTAGAGCAAACTGCAGTAAAGAAGCCAGCCAGAAGGTTTTCCACCATACAGAGAGATGAAACAGTATGCAAAACAGTACAGATTGCAGTGCCAAAGGTAGACAAGGCAAAGAGGAATATTAGTCACCATATATGACTTGGGACCAAGCACGAAGACTCAAGTAAAAGAAGACCTAGACAATTTAGTTGCTTCTATGAAGGCAAAGCTGGACAAAGAAATAGAAAAGAAGAAAGAATTTAAGAGAGAAGTTGAGCGCTTAAGAGAATATTCTCAACATTTGACTACTAAGCCACTTGATCAAGCAAATCCAAAAGCTCTCCCGCTCTTGAATTCACAATAGGTAGTCAAAGGTTCTGAGGAGGAAGCAATGACAACCAGAGAGATCAAAGTTTGGATGGAAAGTACAAGAAGTAGCCACGTTTATAGAAGGAATATCATTAGCATATGAACAAACCTCTTCTCTACTTTCCAAGATTGAGAACATGGCAGAAGTGTGGGTTGACTTCCAGGATATTCAAGATAGAATTATCTTGTGCCTTAGAGAGCTGAAATGAGTCCCACCACAAGAATTGGTGAATGGAAAGATAATTGAAGCAAGGGCTGCCTATGACTTCAGTTGTTGGCACTGGACGCTGGTTGCACGAAATGAAGTCTTAGAAAAAGTAAAGGTTGATGCTGATAGAATAAAAGTACTGATAAAGGCAATTCAGGACAAGATTTTCCTTATAGTTGCAAAGATACTTGGGAAAGAAACTATCCGAGAAAGGGATATGCAGTTGGAGAATTTGAAGGTCAGAACACAAGACATCTTCTTTGCCATCACAGGACCAGTCTTGAAGAGTAATTTGGCTAAGGCATTGAACCTCTTGTCCATCAGAGATTCTTTTCATAAGGAAGAACTAGATTGGGAAATCACTTTTTCTCTATGTGCAGATGACTTGGAAGGATTTGAATTTAGGATCAACATGTCACAATGGAGAAAGTTTACCAGATTGTGTCAAGGTTCATTGAATATCAGAAGAAGGGGGTGCAATCCTAAAAGATAGCATCTTGTGCCACTTGTCTCATTTGTAGTTGATCTTGGATCTTATTTTGGGAAACTTTGATTAGGGTTAGGTTGTCTTGATCTTGACTGTTGATCTTAGATCGATCTTGGCCATTCATTTG